>NC_139988.1:17461643-17927524 GCF_964263955.1 Coregonus lavaretus
CACCAGCACCATGATGGCCACCACCCCACAGATGATATAGACGATCATGTGGGTTCGATCCCTCTCCTGGTCGCTGTGGTCCTCGGTCACCGTGGTGATGGGCTTGCCCGTGTTGGCCCAGATGGGCGTGTCATAGTTTGAACAGATGCTCTGGTCTAGGCGCTGCCCTCTGAACTGGCAGCAGAAGCGGTAGAAGCAGGTGCCGCAGCAGTACAGGAAAACGCCCATGTTGCAGTTGAAAGGCGGGTCCCACTGGCCCATCACGTCATAGTAACCTTGGCAACGAGTGCCTTTTGTCGGGATGACGTCCTCATCGTCCGCGATGTCGCCGCTGGGCGTCGACACGCCACCGAACTCCGTGGTTACTAGCATGGTGATGGGCTTCGCCGTGGTGGGGGTCATCGGAGCTGTCTGATTGGCTGTCTGGGTTTGAACGTTGTCCGTGTTAATGGTGGTGGAGCCGGTGAGGTCCTGCGCCAGGCTGGACCCCGTCAGGAGGAAGGAGAGGAGGAGGAGGAGGAGGCAGGACAGGGGGCAGGCCACCATGGTACAACCCATCCTCATCCTCCGGGCCATGCTGAGGCTTTAGAACCGTCCTCTATACTGGGCCAGACCAGAGGTCAAAGGCGTGGAGTCCGAGTCAAACAAACAAGGTTGGGAAGAAACTACAAAGAAAAATGTAAAGTCCTAAAGTATGTAGTTCCTGTCTCTCAAGCACACACAAACTAATCCTAATTGACGTTCCATAGTTTTTCAACAGAATTGATTTGTATTGAGTTGTTCACTCACATAGTTCAATCAATCACAAATGTGACTGATGAATAATGGAAACAAACAGAGATAGTTGGTTTTGTTTGTAGGTTTTAAATGTTTGTTTTGATAAATGTAGTGCATGCCAGCCACTCAAAACAGTGCAAAATAGCTCAAATATCTGATGCTCTGGACTAAAATTCTCTGAACCATCGCATTTAGATTTGTCTTACCTTTGTCCTTTGAAATTGCCTTTAGAGAAAGCAGCAGTTTCAATATTCCAGGGTATATTCCATTAACAATTGTCCACAAACTTTACTCAGCATTTTCCTTCATAGTGGACAAGAGTTGATGAGTTGATATTTTTCCTTATGTGTTTTCCATTCTCTAAGTAGTTTTGTAGCAGCTTTGTCCACCACAGTCGACCTCTCCTCTCCTCTGCTCTCGTTAAATCTGTGTTTCCCTGTTCCTCCTCTCAGCTCAGTGTTTGCGGATAGCTTGGAGGTCCAGACCAGACCAGTCCACTAGTGGTAGAAATCCCACAGGTTACCGCGCTGCGCTCGCTGACAATCCTGCCTGTGTAAGTGAGAGAGTGTTATGTGTGAGTATGTACTGTTGGATGCGACTCACTCTGTGAAAACGCAACAGTTCAGGAGCCAAATGAAATCCCCTCCTCTCCCGCACTCAGCGAGTACCACACAGAGGGAAATAGAGAGGGAGAGTAGAGAGAGAAAGTGAGATAGAAAGGGAGAGAGAGAGAGGGAGGGGGGGTCCAATCCTATCCAGCTGCTGCTCACATCATCCTCTGAGAAGGAGGGAGGAGAGTGAGAAGGAGGGAGGGGAGTGAAACAGAGAAACGACAGAGCAACTGAGATGCACTTTACTTTCTGTCACAAATAGTTTTTTCTGAATAACACAGTGTGTGTTTGATCTGCTCTCTATCTAAATGTATGTAGTTATAAGTCAAACAGACATCTGTTTACTCCCTCCTATTGTTTAGTTGCATATGTTCTGGTTATCTCTGTCTGCTTCTCATTGGTCCTCATATGTTCTGGTTATCTCTGTCTGCTTCTCATTGGTCCTCATAAGCTCTGGTTATCTCTGTCTGCTTCTCATTGGTCCTCATATGCTCTGGTTATCTCTGTCTGCTTCTCATTGGTCCTCATATGTTCTGGTTATCTCTGTCTGCTTCTCATTGGTCCTCATATGCTCTGGTTATCTCTGTCTACTTCTCATTGGTCCTCATATGCTCTGGTTATCTCTGTCTGCTTCTCAATGTTTCTCATTCTCTTTCGGTCCTCCTCTCCCTCTCAGACGGCCCCTCACATGGTGAGCACAGATGAACGTGTGTGGATGTGTGTGTGTGTGTGTGTCTGTGTCTGTCAGATTAAGTCCAGAGGTCCAGCTCTTCGGTCCTCCATGTGTTTGGTTTGTTACAAATCTCAACCTGTGCTAAGACCACAGTGATACCCTCAGCCTGTCAGTCCAAACCACAGCAGCTGAAATCCAATGACAAGGGCCTGCAAGGCAGCTGATGCACTGGTGATCCTCTCCCGCTTTGCATATCTGCTCACACACTGACGGCAGCTCAAATTATAACAGATTTTCCCAGTGTGGATTATAGAAAACCTGAATTGTTTGAAATTATACAGGTAAAGATTGCCAAGGTTGTTTTTTTTTGCTCTTCGTCAACCTTGACTCTACTCTTCTTTCCGCTCCTTTACTTTCTCTTCCACATCCTCCTTTTTCTCTCCTTTCTCAACACTTTCTCTTCCCCCAAAGCAGATCACTGACTGTGTCTGTTCACCTCTTCCTTTACATGGTCGTTCTAGATCAGAGAGAGAGAACTGGAGCGAGAGAGAGAAATGGAGAGAGAGAGGAGGGAATAGGTGACAACAGGGGGTGTATAGTAAGTACAGCGTGAGAGAGGGGGACGAAAAGGAGAAGAAAATAGGGACTGGAGACTTGAAAAAGAGAGAGATACTGGGCAAAGGAGGAGAGAGAGAGATACTGGGCCAAGGAGGAGAGAGAGATACTGGGCCAAGGAGGAGAGAGAGATACTGGGCCAAGGAGGAGAGAGAGATACTGGGCCAAGGAGGAGAGAGAGATACTGGGCCAAGGAGGAGAGAGAGAGATACTGGGCCAAGGAGGAGAGAGAGAGATACTGGGCCAAGGAGGAGAGAGAGATACTGGGCAAAGGAGGAGAGAGAGATACTGGGCCAAGGAGGAGAGAGAGATACTGGGCCAAGGAGGAGAGAGAGATACTGGGCCAAGGAGGAGAGAGAGATACTGGGCCAAGGAGGAGAGAGAGATGCTGGGCCAAGGAGGAGAGAGAGATGCTGGGCCAAGGAGGAGAGAGAGATACTGGGCCAAGGAGGAGAGAAAGAGATACTGGGCCAAGGAGGGGAGCGAGATACTGGGCCAAGGAGGAGAGAGATTTACTGGGCCAAGGAGGAGAGAGAGATACTGGGCAAAGGAGGAGAGAGAGATACTGGGCCAAGGGGGAGAGAGAGAGATACTGGGCCAAGGAGGAGAGAGAGAGATACTGGGCAAAGGAGGAGAGAGAGATCCTGGGCCAAGGAGGAGAGCGAGAGAAAGATACTGGGCCGAGGAGAAGAGATAGATACTGGGCCAAGGAGGAACAAGAGAGAGAGATACTGGGCCAAGGAGGATAGAGAAAGAGATATACTGGGCCAAGGAGGAGAGAGAGAGAGATACTGGGCTAAGGAGGAGAGAGAGATACTGGGCCAAGGAGGAGAGAGAGATCCTGGTCCAAGGAGGAGAGAGAGAGATACTGGGCCAAGGAGTAGAGAGAGATACTGGGCCAAGGAGGAGAGAGAGATACTGGGCCAAGGAGGAGAGAGAAATACTGGGCCAAGGAGGAGAGACAGATACTGAGCCAAGGAGGAGAGAGAGATCCTGGGCCAAGGAGGAGAGCGAGAGAAAGATACTGGGCCGAGGAGAAGAGATAGATACTGGGCCAAGGAGGAACAAGAGAGAGAGATACTGGGCCAAGGAGGATAGAGAAAGAGATATACTGGGCCAAGGAGGAGAGAGAGAGAGATACTGGGCCGAGGAGGAGAGAGAGAGAGAGATACTGGGCCAATGGGAGATATATATATATATATACTGGGCCAAGGAGGAGAGAGAGAGATATACTGGGCCAAGGAGGAGAGAGAGAGATATATTGTGCCAAGGAGGAGAGAGAGAGAGATACTGGGCCAAGGAGGATAGAGAAAGAGATACTGGGCCAAGGAGGATAGAGAAAGAGATATACTGGGCCAAGGAGGAGAGAGAGAGAGATACTGGGCCGAGGAGGAGAGAGAGAGAGATACTGGGCCAATGGGAGATATATATATATATATATATATATATATATATATATATATATATATATATATATATATATATATATATATATACTGGGCCAAGGAGGAGAGAGAGAGATATACTGTGCCAAGGAGGAGAGAGAGAGATACTGGGCAGAGGAGGAGAGAGAGAGAACTGGGCCAATGGGAGATATATATATATATATATACAGTGGGGAGAACAAGTATTTGATACACTGCCGATTTTGCAGGTTTTCCTACTTACAAAGCATGTAGAGGTCTGTAATTTTTATCATAGGTACACTTCAACTGTGAGAGACGGAATCTAAAACAAAAATCCAGAAAATCACATTGGATTATTTTTAAGTAATTAATTTGCATTTTATTGCATGACATAAGTATTTGATGCATCAGAAAAGCAGAACTTAATATTTGGTACAGAAACCTTTGTTTGCAATTACAGAGATCATACGTTTCCTGTAGGTCTTGACCAGGTTTGCACACACTGCAGCAGGGATTTTGGCCCACTCCTCCATACAGACCTTCTCCAGATCCTTCAGGTTTCGGGGCTGTCGCTGGGCAATACGGACTTTCAGCTCCCTCCAAAGATTTTCTATTGGGTTCAGGTCTGGAGACTGGCTAGGCCACTCCAGGACCTTGAGATGCTTCTTACGGAGCCACTCCTTAGTTGCCCTGGCTGTGTGTTTTGGGTCGTTGTCATGCTGGAAGACCCAGCCACGACCCATCTTCAATGCTCTTACTGAGGGAAGGAGGTTGTTGGCCAAGATCTCGCGATACATGGCCCCATCCCTCCTCCCCTCAATACGGTGCAGTCGTCCTGTCCCCTTTGCAGAAAAGCATCCCCAAAGAATGATGTTTCCACCTCCATGCTTCACGGTTGGGATGGTGTTCTTGGGGTTGTACTCATCCTTCTTCTTCCTCCAAACACGGCGAGTGGAGTTTAGACCAAAAAGCTCTATTTTTGTCTCATCAGACCACATGACCTTCTCCCATTCCTCCTCTGGATCATCCAGATGGTCATTGGCAAACTTCAGATGGGCCTGGACATGCGCTGGCTTGAGCAGGGGGACCTTGCGTGCGCTGCAGGATTTTAATCCATGACGGCATAGTGTGTTACTAATGGTTTTCTTTGAGACTGTGGTCCCAGCTCTCTTCAGGTCATTGACCAGGTCCTGCCGTGTAGTTCTGGGCTGATCCTTCACCTTCCTCATGATCATTGATGCCCCACGAGGTGAGATTTTGCATGGAGCCCCAGACCGAGGGTGATTGACCGTCATCTTGAACTTCTTCCATTTTCTAATAATTGCGCCAACAGTTGTTGCCTTCTCACCAAGCTGCTTGCCTATTGTCCTGTAGCCCATCCCAGCCTTGTGCAGGTCTACAATTTTATCCCTGATGTCCTTACACAGCTCTCTGGTCTTGGCCATTGTGGAGAGGTTGGAGTCTGTTTGATTGAGTGTGTGGACAGGTGTCTTTTATACAGGTAACGAGTTCAAACAGGTGCAGTTAATACAGGTAATGAGTGGAGAACAGGAGGGCTTCTTAAAGAAAAACTAACAGGTCTGTGAGAGCCGGAATTCTTACTGGTTGGTAGGTGATCAAATACTTATCTCATGCAATAAAATGCAAATGAATTACTTAAAAATCATACAATGTGATTTTCTGGATTTTTGTTTTAGATTCCGTCTCTTACAGTTGAAGTGTACCTATGATAAAAATTACAGACCTCTACATGCTTTGTAAGTAGGAAAACCTGCAACATCGGCAGTGTATCAAATACTTGTTCTCCCCACTGTATATACTGGGCCAAGGAAGAGAGAGAGAGATATACTGTGCCAAGGAGGAGAGCGAGAGAAAGATACTGGGCCGAGGAAAAGAGATAGATACTGGGCCAAGGAGGAACGAGAGAGAGAGAGATACTGGGCCAAGGAGGATAGAGAAAGAGATATATATGTATATATATATACTGGGCCAAGGAGGAGAGAGAGATACTGGGCCAAGGAGGAACCCAAGAGAGAGATACTGGGCCAAGGAGGAGAGAGAGATACTGGGCCAAGGAGGAGAGCGATAGAAAGAGATACTGGGCCAAGGAGAGCGAGAGAGATATACTGGACCAAGGAGAGAGAGAGATATATACTGGGCCAAGGAGGAGAGAGAGATACTGGGCCAAGGAGGAGAGAGAGAGAGATACTGGGCCAAGGAGGAAAAATAGATACTGGGCCAAGGAGGAACGAGAGATACTGGGCCAAGGAGGAACGAGAGAGAGAGAGATACTGGGCCAAGGAGGAGAGAGATATACTGGGCCGAGGAGAGAGAGAGAGAGAGAGAGAGAGAGAGAGAGAGAGGAGAGCCCAGAGAGAGAGAGAGGAGAGCCCAGAGAGAGAGGAGAGCCCCGAGAGAGAGAGAGAGAGAGAGAGAGAGAGAGGAGAGCCCAGAGAGAGAGCGAGAGAGAGAGAGAGAGAGCGAGAGCGAGAGCCCAGAGAGAGAGCGAGAGAGAGAGCGAGAGCGAGAGCGAGAGCGAGAGCGAGAGCGAGAGCGAGAGAGAGAGAGAGAGAGAGAGAGAGAGAGAGAGATACTGGGCCAAGGAGAAAAGAGAAAGATACTGGGCCAAGGAGGAGAGCGAGAGATACTGGGCCAAGGAGGAGAGCGAGAGAGATACCTGGCCATGGAGGAGCGAGAGAGAGAGAGAGGCAGATAATGACAGGGGTACAGAAGCAAGGGATTATGAGTGAGGGAGAATGGAGGAATGAAGCTGTGGGAAAGACAGATATAGGTGACAAGTAGCGGATGGAGTGACAGACAGGGTTGGAGAGGGAGAGAGAGAGGTAGACGACAGGGCAAGGATGGAGGGAGAGATAGATTACAGGAAGGGGATGGAAGAAACAGCAAGGTGTGTGTGCGTGCGTGCGTGTAAATTAATGTGAAAAGAGGGGAGGGGTCTCTTGTAGTCGTTGTGATTTCTGAATAATCCCCTAGAATTAATGTTCTGCTTGAACTAGATTCAGTAACAGAAGTGCCAATGGGGTCTCCTCTCACAAGCTGAATGTGCCCTCTCATCAGAATACATGGCTTGGCTGTGAAGTGATGCTCCTGAATATTTTATCCTGTTTCTTGTTCATTGACATTAGGCTCTCTTTGAATATAAATGTTTTGCTGTGTGTTTTCTTCTTATGCATTTAGAAACAAACATTGCATTCATTTGGTTCCTTCGTCTTCCTTTGTGTCTCCCTATGTTTTTGTCTTCTGTCTATCCTATTATTTATTTGTTTAATTCCTCTTTCTTTCTGTCGTTTTCCTTTTCGCTGTCATGCTAAAAGGAGAACCTAGATACAATGGTAGGAAAATGTGTCATCAGTTGCAAGGTCTAATACGAAGTTGGTGTACCGTGAAATATTGTGCGTTCAGTAGGGATGTAGAGGTATAATAAACTCCACAAAGCCAGATTAGGTTTAATATGAGAAAGGGAGAGAGGTCACAGTTTGATGAAAGAAGACAGGGCTATTGGAATGAGGTGGAAGAGGAGGAGGACAACACAGACATGCTCTCTATTGTAATAGATCAAGTAGGGTGGGATAAGGGACATTGTGATGAGAGTTGGGGTGATACAGCAATATTAATATGAATAGGATGTACACTACCGTTCAAAAGTTTGGGGTCACTTAGAAATGTCCTTATTTTCGAAAGAAAAGTAATTTTTTGTCCATTTAAAATAATATCAAATTGATCAGAAATAGAGTGTAGACATTGTTAATGTTGTAAATGGCTATTGTAGCTGAAAATGGCTTATTTTTTTATGGAACATCTACATAAGCGTACAGAGGCCCGCTATCAGCTACCATCAGTCCTGTGTTCCAATGGCACGCTGTGTTTGCTAATCCAAGTTTATCATTTGAAAAGACTAATTGATCATTAGAAAAACATTTTGCAATTATGTTAGCTCAGCCGAAAACTGTTGTGCTGATTAAAGAAGCAATAAAACTGGCCTTCTTGAGACTAGTTGAGTATCTGGAGCATCAGCAATTGTGGGTTCAATTACAGGATCAAAATTACCAGAAAAAAATAACTTTCTTCTGAAACTCGTCAGTCTATTCTTGTTCTGTGAAATGAAGGCTATTCCATGCGAGAAATTGCCAACAGTGAAGAGGCGACTCCGGGATGCTGACCTTCTAGGCAGAGTTGCAAAGAATAAGCAATATCTCAGACTGGCCAATAAAAATAAAAGATTAAGATGGGCAGTCTGAGATATGGCTTTTTCTTTGCAACTCTGCCTAGAAGGTCAGCATCCCGGAGTCGCCTCTTCACTGTTGACGTTGAGACTGGTGTTTTGCGGGTACTATTTAATGAAGCTGCCAGTTGAGGACCTGTGAGGTGTCTGTTTCTCAAACTAGACACTCTAATGTATTTGTCCTCTTGCTCAGTTGTGCACCGGGGCCTCCTACTCCTCTTTCTATTCTGGTTAGAGCCAGTTTGCGCTGTTCTGTGAAGGGAGTAGTACACAGCGTTGTACAAGATCTTCAGTTTCCTGGCAATTCTTCGCATGGAATAGCCTTCATTTTTCAGAACATGAATAGACTGACGAGTTTCAGAAGAAAGTTATTTGTTTCTGGCCATTTTGAGCCTGTAATCGAACCCACAATTGCTGATTGCTTATTGCTTCTTTAATCAGCACAACAGAGTTCAGCTGTGCCAACATAATTGCAAAAGGGTTTTCTAATGATCAATTAGCCTTTTAAAATGATAAACTTGGATTAGCAAACACAATGTGCCATTGGAACACAGGACTGATGGTTGCTGATAATGGGCCTCTGTACACCTATGTAGATATTCCATAAAAAATCAGCCATTTCCAACTACAATAGCCATTTCCAACAATGTCTACACTGCATTTCTGATCAACCAAAAAAATGCTTTTCTTTCGAAAACAAGGACATTTCTAAGTGACCCCAAACTTTTGAACGGTAGTGTATATGAATCAATATTTGTTTAGACATAAATTACACCATAATATTCTAACAGTACTTTTCAGATCTCCTAAACTACCACAACCACTAGATTGTATTATTGTACGAATCACACTGCAACAGTTAACAGCTTTTGCAAAGAGCTTAACTGTTCCTCTCTCATTCCTCTCTTGTACAGTACAGTAATACCCTGGGAAAGCTGGAGCAGGGTGGTTCAGGGTGGTGGGCTGTGATCACAGGATCGCTCTTAATGAGGAGATTCAGGCTCTGCTTTGATGCTCTGATGCTGCAGGGGGTTCTGGGAGACAAGATATGACCTTTAACCCCTCTGATAGGCAGGTAAAGCCCAGTTCTCCAGAGTTGCTGTTGGTCCCTGGTACTGTTGGCAGTAAACTGGTCCAGACTCCAGATGTTCACTGGAAGTTCATGTGGAGGACAGACAAGCAAACGCAGTAGTCTACAGTCATGGGTTTATGTGTATCTGTGCATGTAGCTGTAAGAAGCAGAGATCTGGACTATATTACAGTCATTTCTTCATTCATTTCTAGAATAACCACACAGACCATGTTGGCTGCATCATTATTCTGACTTCAGCAAGCAGCCATAGGCCATTCTCAGATGTGAGTTACTAGATGGCCATAGATATCACTGCTGCTGACATGTCCTTAACGCTGTGAATGAACACAACAAAGTCCTTAGCTACTGGGCATTCCTGGTTTTGTGTTTCCTTTCCTGGATACTCATACATGACATTACCAGAAGGGATGGTAATGTCATGTATGAGTAATAATGTAGGTACGGTTCTCAGAATGTACACAGCTAAAATATTATTCTGGGTGTCTGTCAATAAGGTGCCAGGCCGTCTCGTAGTGATCACACGCCACAGTTTGAAGTCTCAGGTTGCAGGATTATGAGGTCAGCTCTTTTGGGATCTACTCACTCCCAGGAGAGCCAGGAGATCAAACATAATCTAATTGATCTCATCTGAGAGGGTGTGATGTCACACAAATTACGTGGTCTGTCAGAGGTAATTGACCGAAGAGGAGAGATCATTCACAGATTCTTAAAATATGAACGTCTTCAACTGGAGTCCAAGAATGAGAAATGTATTCACTTCATTGATCAAAATGACTCACAATTACATCTACACATTTCTACTGTCATATATTTCTGTTTCAAACCTTACATCCATCATTTGACAATCCACCTGTCAATCATCCAGTGGACTTGAGAGTAAAACTACTGTTGGTCTGAGTGCTTACGGATCGAATAAGGAAAACTCCAATCTGCATAGCATACGCTGCTAATGCAGTAGTCTATACAATCTGCATAGCATACGCTGCTAATGCAGTAGCCTTTACAATCTGCATAGCATACGCTGCTAATGCAGTAGCCTATACAATCTGCATAGCATACGCTGCTAATGCAGTAGCCTATACAATCTGCATAGCATACGCTGCTAATGCAGTAGCCTATACAATCTGCATAGCATACGCTGCTAATGCAGTAGCCTATACAATATGCATAGCATACGCTGCTAACGCAGTAGCCTATACAATCTGCATAACATACGGTGCTAATGCAGTAGCCTATACAATCTGCATAGCATATGCTGCTAATGCAGTAGCCTATACAATCTGCATAGCATACGCTGCAAATGCAGTAGCCTATACAATCTGCATAGCATACGCTGCAAATGCAGTAGTCTATACAATCTGTATAGCATATGCTGCTAATGCAGTAGCCTATACAATCTGTAAAGCATACGCTGCGTATGCAGTAGCCTATACAATCTGCATAGCATATGCTGCTAATGCAGTAGCCTATACAATCTGTAAAGCATACGCTGCTAATGCAGTAGCCTATACAATCTGCATAGCATACGCTGCTAATGCAGTAGCCTATACAATCTGCATAGCATACGCTGCTAATGCAGTAGCCTATACAATCTGCATAGCATACGCTACTAATGCAGTAGCCTATACAATCTGCATAGCATACGCTGCTAATGCAGTAGCCTATACAATCTGCATAGCATACGCTACTAATGCAGTAGCCTATACAATCTGCATAGCATACGCTACTAATGCAGTAGCCTATACAATCTGCATAGCATATGCTGCTAATGAGTAGCGGCACATGTCCTAATCCAGGCACTTGTCATCTCCCGTCTGGATTACTGCAACTCGCTGTTGGCTGGGCTCCCTGCCTGTGCCATTAAACCCCTACAACTTATCCAGAACGCTGCAGCTCGTCTGGTGTTCAACCTTCCAAAGTTCTCTCATGTCACCCCGCTCCTCCGCACACTCCACTGGCTTCCAGTTGAAGCTCGCATCTACTACAAAACCATGGTGCTTGCCTACGGAGCTGTGAGGGGAACGGCACCTCCTTACCTTCAGGCTCTGATCAGACCCTACACCCAAACGAGGGCACTACGTTCATCCACCTCTGGCCTGCTAGCCCCCCTACCTCTACGGAAGCACAGTTCCCGCTCGGCCCAGTCAAAGCTATTCGCTGCTCTGGCACCCCAATGGTGGAACAAGCTCCCCCACGACACCAGGACAGCGGAGTCACTGACCACCTTCCGGAGACACTTGAAACCCTACCTCTTTAAGGAATACCTGGCATAGTCTAACAGTAATCCTTCTACACCCCCCCTCCTCCAGTGGTGGTTGTCCCACTGGCTATCCTGAGTTGAATGCACCAATTTGTAAGGAGCTCTGGATAAGAGCGTCTACTGCATTACAGCGTCATACGCTGTAATACAGTAGCCTATACAATCTGCATAGCATACGCTGCTAATGCAGTAGCCTATACAATCTGTAAAGCATACGCTGCTAATGCAGTAGCCTATACATGAGCATTCCTATACTCTCCATCTGATAACCTTACCACATATACATCACCGGATGTATAGATAACACATGTTTATGAGTGCAGGCCAGTGCCTTATTTATAGAAATGTGGCTTTCTATACGGCTGGTCTACTGTTCTACTCTGTGGCTGAGACCATGGTTTGAGGAGACATACAGGAGAGTGAGGAGCTGACGTGCACACCCCACATTTCTCCGCTGTTACTAGGACAAAATGTGTGTGTGTGTGTGTGCTCGTGCATATGTGTGTGCGGGCGCATGTGTGCGTGCATATTTCCATGTGTGTGTGTAAGTAAACACAAGCTCCCAGACAGTACATGAACAGTGTGTATCTAAATTTGAGTACTTCGAGTTTATCCTCACAGTGTTAGAAATGCAGATGGTGAAGGTAACAGACAAACATAACTGACACGTCTGTTTGACAACTGGAGTAAATAGAACAGATAGCAGTTTCATTTGTTTTGGCTGAGACATCAACAGAGGTTTCCCAGCTAAGATAATAATTAGTTTTGACTGAGACATCAACAGAGGTTTCACAGCTAGGAGTTTCATTGGTTTTGGCTGAGACATCAACAGAGGTTTCACAGGTAGGAGTTTCATTGGTTTTGACTGAGACAACAACAGTTTTTTTTTTACTTCTAGGAGTTTCATTGTTTTTGACTGAGACATCAACAGAGGTTTCACAGCTAAGATATTCATTGGTTTTGACTGAGACATCAACAGAAGTTTCACAGCTAGGAGTTTCATTGGTTTTGACTGAGACATCAACAGAGGTTTCACAGCTAGGAGTTTCATTGGTTTTGACTGAGACAACAACAGAGGTTTCACAGCTAGCGGTTTCATTGGTTTTGGCTGAGACATCAACAGAGGTTTCACAGATAGGAGTTTCATTGGTTTTTGACTGAGACATCAATAGAGCTTTCACAGCTATGAGTTTCATTGGTTTTGACTGAGACATCAACAGATGTTTCACAGCTAGCAGTTTCATTGGTTTTGGCTAAGACATCAACAGGGGTTTCACAGCTAGGAGTTTCATTGGTTGGACTGAGACATCAACAGAAGTTTCACAGCTAGCAGTTTCATTGGTTTTGGCTGAGACATCAACAAAGGTTTCACAGCTAGGAGTTTAATTGGTTTTGGCTAAGACATCAATAGAGGTTTCACAAATAGGAGTTTCATTTGTTTTGATTGAGACATTAACAGAGGTTTCACAGCTAGGAGTTTCATTGGTTTTGACTGAGACATCAACAGAGGTTTCACAGCTAGCGGTTTCCTTGATTTTGGCTGAGACATCAACATAGGTTTCACAGCTAGGAGTCTCATTGATTTTGACTGAGACATCAATAGAGCTTTCACAGCTAGGAGTTTCATTGGTTTTGACTGAGACATCAACAGAGGTTTCACAGCTAGGAGTTTCATTGGTTTTGACTGAGACATCAACAGGGCTTTTTTTTTACTTCTATGAGTTTCATTGGTTTTGACTGAGACATTAACAAAGGTTTCACAGCTAGGAGTTTCATTGGTTGGACTGAGACATCAACAGAAGTTTCACAGCTAGCAGTTTCATTGGTTTTGGATGAGACATCAACAAAGGTTTCACAGCTAGGAGTTTCATTGGTTTTGACTGAGACATCAACAGAGGTTTCACAGCTAGGAGTTTCATTGGTTTTGACTGAGACATCAACAGAGGTTTCACAGCTAAGATATTCATTGGTTTTGACTGAGACATCAACAGAAGTTTCACAGCTAGCAGTTTCATTGGTTTTGGCTGAGACATCAACAGAGGTTTCACAGCTAGGAGTTTCATTCGTTTTGACTGAGACAACAACAGAGGTTTCACAGCTAGCGGTTTCATTGGTTTTGGCTGAGACATCAACAGAGGTTTCACAGATAGGAGTTTCATTGGTTTTTGACTGAGACATCAATAGAGCTTTCACAGCTAGGAGTTTCATTGGTTTTGACTGAGACATCAACAGATGTTTCACAGCTAGCAGTTTCATTGGTTTTGGCTAAGACATCAACAGGGGTTTCACAGCTAGGAGTTTCATTGGTGTTGACTGAGACATCAACAGAAGTTTCACAGCTAGGAGTTTCATTGGTTGGACTGAGACATCAACAGAAGTTTCACAGCTAGCAGTTTCATTGGTTTTGGATGAGACATCAACAAAGGTTTCACAGCTAGGAGTTTAATTGGTTTTGGCTAAGACATCAACAGAGGTTTCCCAGCTAGGAGTTTCATTGTTTTTGACTGAGACATCAACAGATGTTTCACAGCTAGCAGTTTCATTGGTTTTGGCTAAGACATCAACAGGGGTTTCACAGCTAGGAGTTTCATTGGTTTTGACTGAGACATCAACAGAGGTTTCACAGCTAGGAGTTTCATTGGTTGGACTGAGACATCAACAGAAGTTTCACAGCTAGCAGTTTCATTGGTTTTGGATGAGACATCAACAAAGGTTTCACAGCTAGGAGTTTAATTGGTTTTGGCTAAGACATCAATAGAGGTTTCACAGCTAGGAGTTTCATTGGTTTTGACTGAGACATCAACAGAGGTTTCACAGCTAGGAGTTTCATTGGTTTTGACTGAGACATCAACAGAGGTTTCACAGCTAGCGGTTTCATTGGTTTTGGCTGAGACATCAACATAGGTTTCACAGCTAGGAGTCTCATTGATTTTTGACTGAGACATCAATAGAGCTTTCACAGCTAGGAGTTTCATTGGTTTTGACTGAGACATCAACAGAGGTTTCACAGATAGGAGTTTCATTGGTTTTGACTGAGACATCAACAGGGCTTTTTTTTTACTTCTATGAGTTTCATTGTTTTTGACTGAGACATCAACAGAGGTTTCACAGCTAAGATATTCATTGGTTTTGACTGAGACATCAACAGATGTTTCACAGCTAGCAGTTTCATTGGTTTTGGCTAAGACATCAACAGGGGTTTCACAGCTAGGAGTTTCATTGGTTTTGACTGAGACATCAACAGAGGTTTCACAGCTAGGAGTTTCATTGGTTGGAATGAGACATCAACAGAAGTTTCACAGCTAGCAGTTTCATTGGTTTTGGATGAGACATCAACAAAGGTTTCACAGCTAGGAGTTTAATTGGTTTTGGCTAAGACATCAATAGAGGTTTCACAGCTAGGAGTTTCATTGGTTTTGACTGAGACATCAACAGAGGTTTCACAGCTAGGAGTTTCATTGGTTTTGACTGAGACATCAACAGAGGTTTCACAGCTAGCGGTTTCATTGGTTTTGGCTGAGACATCAACATAGGTTTCACAGCTAGGAGTCTCATTGATTTTGACTGAGACATCAATAGAGCTTTCACAGCTAGGAGTTTCATTGGTTTTGACTGAGACATCAACAGAGGTTTCACAGATAGGAGTTTCATTGGTTTTGACTGAGACATCAACAGGGCTTTTTTTTTACTTCTATGAGTTTCATTGGTTTTGACTGAGACATCAACAAAGGTTTCACAGCTAGGAGTTTAATTGGTTTTGGCTAAGACATCAACAGAGGTTTCACAGCTAGGAGTTTTATTGTTTTTGACCGAGACATCAACAGAGGTTTCACAGCTAGGAGTTTCATTGGATTTTGACTGAGACATCAACAGAGGTTTCACAGCTAGTGGTTTCATTGGTTTTGGCTAAGACATCAACAGGGGTTTCACAGCTAGGAGTTTCATTGGTTTTGGCTAAGACATCAACAGAGGTTTCCCAGCTAGGAGTTTCATTGTTTTTGACTGAGACATCAACAGAGGTTTCACAGCTAAGATATTCATTGGTTTTGACTGAGACATCAACAGAAGTTTCACAGCTAGGAGTTTCATTGGTTTTGACTGAGACATCAACAGAGGTTTCACAGCTAGGAGTTTCATTGGTTTTGACTGAGACATCAACAGAGGTTTCACAGCTAAGATATTCATTGGTTTTGACTGAGACATCAACAGAAGTTTCACAGCTAGCAGTTTCATTGGTTTTGGCTGAGACATCAATCAATCAATTTTATTTTATATAGCCCTTCTTACATCAGCTAATATCTCGAAGTGCTGTACAGAAACCCAGCCTAAAACCCCAAACAGCTAGTAATGCAGGTGTAGAAGCACGGTGGCTAGGAAAAACTCCCTAGAAAGGCGAAAACCTAGGAAGAAACCTAGAGAGGAACCAGGCTATGAGGGGTGGCCAGTCCTCTTCTGGCTGTGCCGGGTGAAGATTATAACAGAACCATGCCAAGATGTTCAAAATTGTTCATAAGTGACAAGCATGGTCAAATAATAATCAGGAATAAATCTCAGTTGGCTTTTCATAGCCGATCATTAAGAGTTGAAAACAGCAGGTCTGGGACAGGTAGGGGTTCCATAACCGCAGGCAGAACAGTTGAAACTGGAATAGCAGCAAGGCCAGGCGGACTGGGGACAGCAAGGAGTCACCACGGCCGGTAGTCCCGACGTATGGTCCTAGGGCTCAGGTCTCTCAGTTGGCTTTTCATAGCCGATCATTAAGAGTTGAAAACAGCAGGTCTGGGACAGGTAGGGGTTTCGTAACCGCAGGCAGAACAGTTGAAACTGGAATAGCAGCAAGGCCAGGCGGTCTGGGGACAGCAAGGTGTCATCATGCCCGGTAGTCCTGACGTATGGTCCTAGGGCTCAGGTTCTCAGAGAGAAAGAGAGAACGAGAGAATTAGAGAGAGCATACTTAAATTCACACAGGACACTGGATAAGACAGGAGAAGTACTCCAGGTATAACCAACTAACCCCAGCCCCCCGACACATAAACTACTGCAGCATAAATACTGGAGGCTGAGACAGGAGCGGTCCGGAGACACTGTGGCCCCATCCGAAGAAACCCCCGGACAGGGCCAAACAGGAAGGATATAACCCCACCCACTCTGCCAAAGCACAGCCCCCGCACCACTAGAGGGATATCCTCAACCACCAACTTACAATCCTGAGACAAGGCCGAGTATAGCCCACAGAGGTCTCCACCACAGCACAAACCAAGGGGGGGCGCCAACCCAGACAGGAAGATCACGTCAGTAACTCAACCCACTCAAGTGACGCACCCCTCCCAGGGACGGCATGAAAGAGCACCAGCAAGCCAGTGACTCAGCCCCTGCAACAGGGTTAGAGGCAGAGAACCCCAGTGGAGAGGGGAACCGGCCTGGCAGAGACAGCAAGGGCTGTTCGTTGCTCCAGAGCCTTTCCGTTCACCTTCACACTCCTGGGCCAGACTACACTCAATCATATGACCTACTGAAGAGATAAGTCTTCAGTAAAGACTTAAAGGTTGAGACCGAGTCTGCGTCTCTCACATGGGTAGGCAGACTGTTCCATAAAAATGGAGATCTATAGGAGAAAGCCCTGCCTCCCGCTGTTTGCTTAGAAATTCTAGGGACAATTAGGAGGCCTGCGTCTTGTGACCGTAGCGTACGTATTGGTATGTACGGCAGGACCAACTCGGAAAGATAGGTAGGAGCAAGCCCATGTAACGCTTTATAGGTTAACAGTAAAACCTTGAAATCAGCCCTTGCCTTAACAGGAAGCCAGTGTAGGGAAGCTAGCACTGGAGTAATATGATCAAATTTCTTGGTTCTAGTCAGGATTCTAGCAGCCGTATTTAGCACTAACTGAAGTTTATTTAGTGCTTTATCCGGGTAGCCGGAAAATAGAGCATTGCAGTAGTCTAACCTAGAAGTAACAAATGCATGGATTAATTTTTCTGCATCATTTTTGGACAGAAAATTTCTGATTTTTGCAATGTTACGTAGATGGAAAAAAGCTGTCCTTGAAACAGTCTTGATATGTTCGTCAAAAGAGAGATCAGGGTCAAGAGTAACGCCGAGGTCCTTCACAGTTTTATTTGAGACGACTTTACAACCATCAAGATGAATTGTCAGATTTAACAGAAGATCTCTTTGTTTCTTGGGACCTAGAACAAGCATCTCTGTTTTGTCCGAGTTTAAAAGTAAAAAGTTTTCAGCCATCCACTTCCTTATGTCTGAAACACAGGCTTCTAGCGAGGGCAATTTTGGGGCTTCACCATGTTTCATTGAAATGTACAGCTGTGTGTCATCCGCATAGCAGTGAAAGTTAACATTATGTTTTCGAATAACATCCCCAAGAGGTAAAATATATAGTGAAAACAATAGTGGTCCTAAAACGGAACCTTGAGGAACACCGAAATGTACAGTTGATTTGTCGGAGGACAGACCATTCACAGAGACAAACTGATATCTTTCCGACAGGTAAGATCTAAACCAGGCCAGAACTTGTCCGTGTAGACCAATTTGGGTTTCCAGTCTCTCCAAAAGAATGTGGTGATCGATGGTGTCAAAGGCAGCACTAAGGTCTAGTAGCACGAGGACAGATGCAGAGCCTCGGTCTGACGCCATTAAAAGGTAATTTACCACCTTCACAAGTGCAGTCTCAGTGCTATGATGGGGTCTAAAACCAGACTGAAGCATTTCGTATACATTGTTTGTCTTCAGAAAGGCAGTGAGTTGCTGCGCAACAGCTTTTTCTAAAATTTTTGAGAGGAATGGAAGATTCGATATAGGCCGATAGTTTTTTATATTTTCCGGGTCAAGGTTTGGCTTTTTCAAGAGAGGCTTTATCACTGCCACTTTTAGTGAGTTTGGTACACATCCGGTGGATAGAGAGCTGTTTATTATGTTCAACATAGGAGGGCCAAGCACAGGAAGCAGCTCCTTCAGCAGTTTAGTAGGAATAGGATCCAGTATGCAGCTTGAAGGTTTAGAGGCCATGATTATTTTCATCATTGTGTCAAGAGATATAGTACTAAAACACTTAAGTGTCTCTCCCGATCCCAGGCCCTCGCAGAGCTGTGCAGATCCAGGACAGCTAAGCCCTGGAGGAATACGCAGATTCAAAGAGGAGTCCGTAATTTGCTTTCTAATGGTCATGATCTTTTCCTCAAAGAAGTTCATGAATTTATTACTGCTGAAGTGAAAGCCATCCTCTCTTGGGGAATGCTGCTTTTTAGTTAGCTTTGCAACAGTATCAAAAATAAATTTTGGATTATTCTTATTTTCCTCGATTAAGTTGGAAAAGTAGGATGATCGAGCAGCAGTGAGGGCTCTTCGGTACTGCACGGTACTGTCTTTCCAAGCTAGTCGGAAGACTTCCAGTTTGGTGTGGCGCCATTTCCGTTCCAATTTCCTGGAAGCTTGCTTCAAAGCTCGGGTATTTTCTGTATACCAGGGAGCTAGTTTCTTATGACAAATGTTTTTCGTTTTTAGGGGTGCAACTGCATCTAGGGTATTGCGCAAGGTTAAATTGAGTTCCTCAGTTAAGTGGTTAACTGATTTTTGTCCTCTGACGTCCTTGGGTAGGCAGAAGGAGTCTGGAAGGGCATCAAGGAATTTTTGTGTTGTCTGAGAATTTATAGCACGACTTTTGATGCTCCTTGGTTGGGGTCTGAGCAGATGATTTGTTGCGATTGCAAACGTAATAACAGAGGTTTCACAGCTAGGAGTTTCATTCGTTTTGACTGAGACAACAACAGAGGTTTCACAGCTAGCGGTTTCATTGGTTTTGGCTGAGACATCAACAGAGGTTTCACAGATAGGAGTTTCATTGGTTTTTGACTGAGACATCAATAGAGCTTTCACAGCTAGGAGTTTCATTGGTTTTGACTGAGACATCAACAGATGTTTCACAGCTAGCAGTTTCATTGGTTTTGGCTAAGACATCAACAGAGGTTTCACAGCTAGGAGTTTTATTGTTTTTGACTGAGACATCAACAGAGGTTTCACAGCTAGGAGTTTCATTGGATTTTGACTGAGACATCAACAGAGGTTTCACAGCTAGTGGTTTCATTGGTTTTGGCTAAGACATCAACAGGGGTTTCACAGCTAAGATATTCATTGGTGTTGACTGAGACATCAACATAGGTTTCACAGCTAGGAGTTTCATTGATTTTGACTGAGACATCAATAGAGCTTTCACAGCTAGGAGTTTCATTGGTTTTGACTGAGACATCAACAGAGGTTTCACAGATAGGAGTTTCATTGGTTTTTGACTGAGACATCAATAGAGCTTTCACAGCTAGGAGTTTCATTGGTTTTGACTGAGACATCAACAGATGTTTCACAGCTAGCAGTTTCATTGGTTTTGGCTAAGACATCAACAGGGGTTTCACAGCTAGGAGTTTCATTGGTGTTGACTGAGACATCAACAGAAGTTTCACAGCTAGCATTTATATTGGTTTTGGCTGAGACATCAACAGAGGTTTCTCAGCTAGGAGTTTCATTGGTTTTGACTGAGACATCAACAGAGGTTTCACAGCTAGGAGTTTCATTGGTTGGACTGAGACATCAACAGAAGTTTCACAGCTAGCAGTTTCATTGGTTTTGGATGAGACATCAACAAAGGTTTCACAGCTAGGAGTTTAATTGGTTTTGGCTAAGACATCAATAGAGGTTTCACAGCTAGGAGTTTCATTGGTTTTGACTGAGACATCAACAGAGGTTTCACAGCTAGGAGTTTCATTGGTTTTGACTGAGACATCAACAGAGGTTTCACAGCTAGCGGTTTCATTGGTTTTGGCTGAGACATCAACATATGTTTCACAAATAGGAGTCTCATTGATTTTGACTGAGACATCAATAGAGCTTTCACAGCTAGGAGTTTCATTGGTTTTGACTGAGACATCAACAGAGGTTTCACAGCTAGGAGTTTCATTGGTTTTGACTGAGACATCAACAGGGCTTTTTTTTTACTTCTATGAGTTTCATTGGTTTTGACTGAGACATCAACAAAGGTTTCACAGCTAGGAGTTTAATTGGTTTTGGCTAAGACATCAACAGAGGTTTCACAGCTAGGAGTTTTATTGTTTTTGACTGAGACATCAACAGAGGTTTCACAGCTAGGAGTTTCATTGGATTTTGACTGAGACATCAACAGAGGTTTCACAGCTAGTGGTTTCATTGGTTTTGGCTAAGACATCAACAGGGGTTTCACAGCTAGGAGTTTCATTGGTTTTGACTGAGACATCAACAGAGGTTTCAGAGCTAAGATATTCATTGGTGTTGACTGAGACATCAACATAGGTTTCACAGCTAGGAGTTTCATTGATTTTGACTGAGACATCAATAGAGCTTTCACAGCTAGGAGTTTCATTGGTTTTGACTGAGACATCAACAGAGGTTTCACAGCTAGGAGTTTCATTGGTTTTGACTGAGACATCAACAGGGCTTTTTTTTAAAACTTCTATGAGTTTCATTGGTTTTGACTGAGACATTAATAAAGGTTTCACAGCTAGGAGTTTATTTGGTTTTGGCTAAGACATCAACAGAGGTTTCACAGCTAGGAGTTTCATTGGTTTTGACTGAGACATCAACAGAGGTTTCACAGCTAAGATATTCATTGGTTTTGACTGAGACATCAACAGAAGTTTCACAGCTAGGAGTTTCATTGGTTTTGACTGAGACATCAACAGAGGTTTCACAGCTAGGAGTTTCATTGGTTTTGACTGAGACATCAACAGAGGTTTCACAGCTAAGATATTCATTGGTTTTGACTGAGACATCAACAGAGGTTTCACAGCTAGGAGTTTCATTGGTTTTGACTGAGACAACAACAGGGCTTTTTTTTTTTTTACTTCTATGAGTTTCATTGGTTTTGACTGAGACAACAACAGAGGTTTCACAGCTAGCAGTTTCATTGGTTTTGACTGAGACATCAACAAAGGTTTCACAGCTAGGAGTTTAATTGGTTTTGGCTAAGACATCAACAGAGGTTTCACAGCTAGGAGTTTCATTGTTTTTGACTGAGACATCAACAGAGGTTTCACAGCTAAGATATTCATTGGTTTTGACTGAGACATCAACAGAAGTTTCACAGCTAGGAGTTTCATTGGTTTTGACTGAGACATCAACAGAGGTTTCACAGCTAAGATATTCATTGGTTTTGACTGAGACATCAACAGAAGTTTCACAGCTAGCAGTTTCATTGGTTTTGGCTGAGACATCAACAGAGGTTTCACAGCTAGGAGTTTCATTGGTTTTGACTGAGACAACAACAGAGGTTTCACAGCTAGCGGTTTCATTGGTTTTGGCTGAGACATCAACAGAGGTTTCACAGATAGGAGTTTCATTGGTTTTTGACTGAGACATCCATAGAGCTTTCACAGCTAGGAGTTTCATTGGTTTTGACTGAGACATCAACAGAGGTTTCACAGCTAGGAGTTTCATTGGTTTTGACTGAGACATCAACAGAGGTTTCACAGCTAAGATATTCATTGGTTTTGACTGAGACATCAACAGAGGTTTCACAGCTAGGAGTTTCATTGGTTTTGACTGAGACAACAACAGGGCTTTTTTTTTTTTTACTTCTATGAGTTTCATTGGTTTTGACTGAGACAACAACAGCGGTTTCACAGCTAGCAGTTTCATTGGTTTTGACTGAGACATCAACAAAGGTTTCACAGCTAGGAGTTTAATTGGTTTTGGCTAAGACATCAACAGAGGTTTCACAGCTAGGAGTTTCATTGTTTTTGACTGAGACATCAACAGAGGTTTCACAGCTAAGATATTCATTGGTTTTGACTGAGACATCAACAGAAGTTTCACAGCTAGGAGTTTCATTGGTTTTGACTGAGACATCAACAGAGGTTTCACAGCTAAGATATTCATTGGTTTTGACTGAGACATCAACAGAAGTTTCACAGCTAGCAGTTTCATTGGTTTTGGCTGAGACATCAACAGAGGTTTCACAGCTAGGAGTTTCATTGGTTTTGACTGAGACAACAACAGAGGTTTCACAGCTAGCGGTTTCATTGGTTTTGGCTGAGACATCAACAGAGGTTTCACAGATAGGAGTTTCATTGGTTTTTGACTGAGACATCCATAGAGCTTTCACAGCTAGGAGTTTCATTGGTTTTGACTGAGACATCAACAGACGTTTCACAGCTAGGAGTTTCATTGGTTTTGACTGAGACATCAACAGAGGTTTCACAGCTAGGAGTTTAATTGGTTTTGACTGAGACAACAGAGGTTTCACAGCTAGGAGTTTCATTGGTTTTGACTGAGACAACAACAGGGCTTTTTTTTTTTACTTCTATGAGTTTCATTGGTTTTGACTGAGACAACAACAGCGGTTTCACAGCTAGCAGTTTCATTGGTTTTGACTGAGACATCAACAAAGGTTTCACAGCTAGGAGTTTAATTGGTTTTGGCTAAGACATCAACAGAGGTTTCACAGCTAGGAGTTTCATTGTTTTTGACTGAGACATCAACAGAGGTTTCACAGCTAAGATATTCATTGGTTTTGACTGAGACATCAACAGAAGTTTCACAGCTAGGAGTTTCATTGGTTTTGACTGAGACATCAACAGAGGTTTCACAGCTAAGATATTCATTGGTTTTGACTGAGACATCAACAGAAGTTTCACAGCTAGCAGTTTCATTGGTTTTGGCTGAGACATCAACAGAGGTTTCACAGCTAGGAGTTTCATTGGTTTTGACTGAGACAACAACAGAGGTTTCACAGCTAGCGGTTTCATTGGTTTTGGCTGAGACATCAACAGAGGTTTCACAGATAGGAGTTTCATTGGTTTTTGACTGAGACATCAATAGAGCTTTCACAGCTAGGAGTTTCATTGGTTTTGACTGAGACATCAACAGATGTTTCACAGCTAGCAGTTTCATTGGTTTTGGCTAAGACATCAACAGGGGTTTCACAGCTAGGAGTTACATTGGTGTTGACTGAGACATCAACAGAAGTTTCACAGCTAGCATTTATATTGGTTTTGGCTGAGACATCAACAGAGGTTTCTCAGCTAGGAGTTTAATTGGTTTTGACTGAGACATCAACAGAGGTTTCACAGCCAGCGGTTTCATTGGTTTTGGCTAAGACATCAACAGGGGTTTCACAGCTAGGAGTTTCATTGGTTTTGACTGAGACATCAACAGAGGTTTCAGAGCTAAGATATTCATTGGTGTTGACTGAGACATCAACATAGGTTTCACAGCTAGGAGTTTCATTGATTTTGACTGAGACATCAATAGAGCTTTCACAGCTAGGAGTTTCATTGGTTTTGACTGAGACATCAACAGACGTTTCACAGCTAGGAGTTTCATTGGTTTTGACTGAGACATCAACAGAGGTTTCACAGCTAGGAGTTTAATTGGTTTTGACTGAGACAACAGAGGTTTCACAGCTAGGAGTTTCATTGGTTTTGACTGAGTCAACAACAGGGCTTTTTCTTTTTACTTCTATGAGTTTCATTGGTTTTGACTGAGACAACAACAGCGGTTTCACAGCTAGCAGTTTCATTGGTTTTGACTGAGACATCAACAAAGGTTTCACAGCTAGGAGTTTAAGTGGTTTTGGCTAAGACATCAACAGAGGTTTCACAGCTAGGAGTTTCATTGTTTTTGACTGAGACATCAACAGAGGTTTCACAGCTAAGATATTCATTGGTTTTGACTGAGACATCAACAGAAGTTTCACAGCTAGGAGTTTCATTGGTTTTGACTGAGACATCAACAGAGGTTTCACAGCTAAGATATTCATTGGTTTTGACTGAGACATCAACAGAAGTTTCACAGCTAGCAGTTTCATTGGTTTTGGCTGAGACATCAACAGAGGTTTCACAGCTAGGAGTTTCATTGGTTTTGACTGAGACAACAACAGAGGTTTCACAGCTAGCGGTTTCATTGGTTTTGGCTGAGACATCAACAGAGGTTTCACAGATAGGAGTTTCATTGGTTTTTGACTGAGACATCAATAGAGCTTTCACAGCTAGGAGTTTCATTGGTTTTGACTGAGACATCAACAGATGTTTCACAGCTAGCAGTTTCATTGGTTTTGGCTAAGACATCAACAGTGGTTTCACAGCTAGGAGTTTCATTGGTGTTGACTGAGACATCAACAGAAGTTTCACAGCTAGCATTTATATTGGTTTTGGCTGAGACATCAACAGAGGTTTCTCAGCTAGGAGTTTCATTGGTTTTGACTGAGACATCAACAGAGGTTTCACAGCTAGCGGTTTCATTGGTTTTGGCTAAGACATCAACAGGGGTTTCACAGCTAGGAGTTTCATTGGTTTGACTGAGACATCAACAGAGGTTTCAGAGCTAAGATATTAATTGGTGTTGACTGAGACATCAACATAGGTTTCACAGCTAGGAGTTTCATTGGTTTTGACTGAGACATCAACAGACGTTTCACAGCTAGGAGTTTCATTGGTTTTGACTGAGACATCAACAGGGCTTTTTTTTTACTTCTATGAGTTTCATTGGTTTTGACTGAGACATCAATAAAGGTTTCACAGCTAGGAGTTTATTTGGTTTTGGCTAAGACATCAACAGAGGTTTCACAGCTAGGAGTTTCATTGTTTTTGACTGAGACATCAACAGAGGTTTCACAGCTAAGATATTCATTGGTGTTGACTGAGACATCAACAGAAGTTTCACAGCTAGCATTTATATTGGTTTTGGCTGAGACATCAACAGAGGTTTCTCAGCTAGGAGTTTCATTGGTTTTGACTGAGACATCAACAGAGGTTTCACAGCTAGCGGTTTCATTGGTTTTGGCTAAGACATCAACAGGGCTTTCACAGCTAGGAGTTTCATTGGTTTTGACTGAGACATCAACAGACGTTTCACAGCTAGGAGTTTCATTGGTTTTGACTGAGACATCAACAGGGCTTTTTTTTTACTTCTATGAGTTTCATTGGTTTTGACTGAGACATCAATAAAGGTTTCACAGCTAGGAGTTTATTTGGTTTTGGCTAAGACATCAACAGAGGTTTCACAGCTAGGAGTTTCATTGTTTTTGACTGAGACATCAACAGAGGTTTCACAGCTAAGATATTCATTGGTTTTGACTGAGACATCAACAGAAGTTTCACAGCTAGGAGTTTCATTGGTTTTGACTGAGACATCAACAGAGGTTTCACAGCTAGGAGTTTCATTGGTTTTGACTGAGACATCAACAGAGGTTTCACAGCTAAGATATTCATTGGTTTTGACTGAGACATCAACAGAGGTTTCACAGCTAGGAGTTTCATTGGTTTTGGCTGAGACATCAACAGATGTTTCACAGCTAGGAGTTTCATTGGTTTTGACTGAGACAACAACAGAGGTTTCACAGCTAGGAGTTTCATTGGTTTTGACTGAGACAATAACAGGGCTTTTTTTTTTTACTTCTATGAGTTTAATTGGTTTTGACTGAGACAACAACAGAGGTTTCACAGCTAGCAGTTTCATTGGTTTTGACTGAGACATCAACAAAGGTTTCACAGCTAGGAGTTTAATTGGTTTTGGCTAAGACATCAACAGAGGTTTCACAGCTAGGAGTTTCATTGTTTTTGACTGAGACATCAACAGAGGTTTCACAGCTAAGATATTCATTGGTTTTGACTGAGACATCAACAGAAGTTTCACAGCTAGGAGTTTCATTGGTTTTGACTGAGACATCAACAGAGGTTTCACAGCTAAGATATTCATTGGTTTTGACTGAGACATCAACAGAAGTTTCACAGCTAGCAGTTTCATTGGTTTTGGCTGAGACATCAGAGGTTTATGGTGTTGAGTAAAGCTTAAACCATGTATTTAGATCGTAGGTAGGTAGTTGTAGTTAGGTATTGTAGGTAGTTTATTTAGGTAGTTATTTAGGTAGTTATTGTAGGTTTCCGTAGGTAATTATTGTAGGTAAGTATTGTTTACGGCGGAGCCCGGCGAAGCACGAGGCTAGCTAGCTAGCGGGTAGCTACTGGTAACGTTTAGCAACGGTGGAGAGTTGTTTCCAATGTTAATGTGCCAGCTAGCCAACGTTTAATTTTTGCTGCGTTATGAAAGGAACTAGACACGGGCACGAATTATCTGTTTAGTGTGTTAACACACTACTGGTAGTTTGTTGTAACCAAGTATTGGTGCTAAACTGTGTGTTATTGGATGCTAGCATGCTAGTTAGCTATGGCGTCATAGTTAGGCATCGTGGGCTGTTGTGGGTAGTTACTGTAGGTTAGCATTGTTTTTCGGCGGTGCCGGGTGTAGCACGAAGCTAGCTAGCTAGCCGTTCTTCAAACAAAGTCAACACAGTAGCCATTGCTAGCTAGCCAACACGACCAGCTAACTGTACTGTAGTATCTAAATACAATATACTTGTGCTAGCTAGCCAACGTCTAATTATTGCTGCGTTATGAAAGGAACTAGACACGGACACGAATGATCTGTTTAGTGTGTTAACACACTATTGGTAGTTTGTTGTAACCAAGTATTGGTGCTAAACTGTGTGTTATTGGATGCTAGCATGCTAGTTAGCTATGGTGTCATAGTTAGGCATCGTGGGCTGTTGTGGGTAGTTACTGTAGGTTGGCATTGTCTTCGGCGGTGCCGGGTGTAGCACGAAGCTAGCTAGCTAGCCGTTTTTCGAACAGAGTCAACACAGTAGCCATTGTGTGCTGTACTGTGGCAGCTAAATACAATATATTTGTGCTAAGCTAGCCAACGTTTAATTATTGCTGCGTTATGAAAGGAACTAGACACGGACACGAATTATCTGCTTAGTGTGTTAACACACTATTGGTGGTTTGTTGTGACCAAGTGTTGGTGCTAAACTGTGTGTTATTGGATGCTAGCATGCTAGTTAGCTATGGTGTCATAGTTAGCTAGCTGAATAAAGTGGGTTGAGTCTATTCCTTTAAACATTGAACCGCTGTGGTTCACAACAATTCTGATTTCTAAAGGTGGAAGTTGGGAGAGTTTTTGTTTGGGTGGTTCAGTGAAACAATTATAGTTTCTGAGGTGGAAGTTTTGGTGAGGGAGGCCCTGCTCTCTCCTCTCCCAGATGTTTAGTTCATTTCATTCCGATCTCCTCTGCATTATTGTAGCCATTTGCTACAGCCTGTCAACTATGCCTCTGCCTATCCCTGTTCTCTCCTCTCTGCACAGGCTACACAAACGCCTCACACCGCGTGGCTGCTGCCTCTCTAACCTGGTGGTCCCTGCACGCACCCCACACCTGGAGTTCCAGGTCTCAGGCAGCCTCTGGAACTGCCGTTCTGCTGCCAACAAAGCTGACTTCATCCCTGCCTATGCTAACCTCCAGTCCCTCGACTTCCTGGCGCTGACGGAAACATGGATTACCACTGAAAACACTGCTACTCCTACTGCTCTCTCCTCGTCTGACCATGTGTTCTCGCATACCCCGAGAGCATCTGGTCAGAGGGGTGGTGGCACAGGAATCCTCATCTCTCCCAAGTGGACATTCTCAATTTTTCCCCTAACCCACCTGTCTATCTCCTCATTTGAATTCCATGCTGTCACAGTCACTAGCCCATTTAAGCTTAATATCCTTGTCATCTATCGCCCTCCAGGTTCCCTTGGAGAGTTCATCAATGAGCTTGACGCCTTGATAAATTCCTTTCCTGAGGATGGCTCACCCCTCACAGTTTTGGGGGATTTCAACCTCCCTATGTCCACATTTGACTCATTTCTCTCTGCCTCCTTCTTTCCACTCCTCTCCTCTTTTGACCTCACCCTCTCACCGTCCCCCCCTACTCACAAGGCAGGCAATACGCTTGACCTCATCTTTACTAGATGCTGCTCTTCTACTAATCTCACTGCAACTCCCCTCCATGTCTCCGACCACTACTTTGTTTCCTTTTCTCTCTCGCTCTCCTCCAACACTACTCACTCTGCCCCTACACAGATGGTAATGCGCCGCCGCAACCTTCGCTCTCTCTCTCCCACTACTCTCTCCTCTTCCATCCTATCATCTCTTCCCTCTGCTCAATCCTTCTCCCTCCAATCTCCTGATTCTGCCTCCTCAACCCTCCTCTCCTCCCTTTCTGCATCCTTTGACTCTCTGTGTCCCCTATCCTCCCGGCCGGCTCGGTCCTCCCCTCCAGCTCCGTGGCTTGATGACTCATTGCGAGCTCACAGAACAGAGCTCCGGGCAGCGGAGCGGAAATGGAAGAAAACTAAACTCCCTGCCGACCTGGCATCTTTTCACTCCCTCCTCTCTACATTTTCTTCATCTGTTTCTGCTGCTAAGGCCACTTTCTACCACTCTAAATTCCAAGCATCTGCCTCTAACCCTAGGAAGCTCTTTGCCACATTTTCCTCCCTCCTGACCTTCTCCCCTACCTCACCTCGCTGATCAACTCATCCTTGACCGCTGGCCATGTCCCTTCCGTCTTCAAGAGAGCGAGAGTTGCTCCCCTTCTCAAAAAACCAACACTCGATCCCACTGATGTCAACAACTACAGACCAGTATCCCTTCTTTCTTTTCTTTCCAAAACTATTGAGCGTGCCGTCTTTAGCCAACTCTCTTGCTATCTCTCTCAGAATGACCTTCTTGATCCAAACCAGTCAGGTTTCAGGACTGGTCATTCAACTGAGACTGCTCTTCTCTGTGTCACGGAGGCTCTCCGCACTGCTAAAGCTAACTCTCTCTCCTCTGCTCTTGTCCTTCTAGACCTGTCTGCTGCCTTTGATACTGTGAACCATCAGATCCTCCTCTCCACCCTCTCCGAGCTGGGCATCTCCGGCGCGGCTCACTCCTGGATTGCGTC
Source organism: Coregonus lavaretus (assembly GCF_964263955.1). NCBI lineage: Eukaryota > Metazoa > Chordata > Actinopteri > Salmoniformes > Salmonidae > Coregonus > Coregonus lavaretus. Next base: position 17,491,126 of record NC_139988.1, read on the forward strand.
CTACCTGACCGGTCGCTCCTACCAAGTGGCGTGGCGAGAAGCTGTCTCCGCACCACGTGCTCTCACCACTGGTGTCCCCCAGGGCTCAGTTCTAGGCCCTCTCCTTTTCTCCCTATACACCAAGTCACTTGGCTCTGTCATATCCTCACATGGCCTCTCCTATCATTGCTACGCTGACGATACACAACTAATCTTCTCCTTTCCCCCTTCTGATAACCAGGTGGCGAATCGCATCTCTGCATGTCTGGCAGACATATCAGTATGGATGACGGATCACCACCTCAAGCTGAACCCTGGCAAGACGGAGCTGCTCTTCCTCCCGGGGAAGGACTGCCCGTTCCATGATCTCGCCATCACGGTTGACAACTCCGTTGTGTCCTCCTCCCAGAGTGCGAAGAGCCTTGGCGTGACCCTGGACAACACCCTGTCGTTCTCCGCTAACATCAAGGCGGTGACCCGCTCCTGCAGGTTCATGCTCTACAACATTCGGAGAGTACGACCCTGCCTTACACAGGAAGCGGCACAGGTCCTAATCCAGGCACTTGTCATCTCCCATCTGGATTACTGCAACTCGCTGTTGGCTGGCCTCCCTGCCTGTGCCATTAAACCCCTACAACTCATCCAGAATGCCGCAGCCCGTCTGGTGTTCAACCTTCCCAAGTTCTCTCACGTCACCCCCCTCCTCCGCACACTCCACTGGCTTCCAGTTGAAGCTCGCATCCGTTACAAGACCATGGTGCTTGCCTATGGAGCAGTGAGGGGAATGGCACCTCTGTACCTTCGGGCTCTGATCAGTCCCTACACCCAAACGAGGGCATTGTGTTCATCCACCTCTGGCCTGCTGGCTCCCCTTCCTCTGCGGAAGCATAGTTCCCGCTCAGCCCAGTCAAAACTGTTCGCTGCTCTGGCACCCCAATGGTGGAACAAGCTCCCTCACGACGCCAGGACAGCGGAGTCACTCACCACCTTCCGGAGACATTTGAAACCCCACCTCTTTAAGGAATACCTGGGATAGGATAAAGTAATCCTTCTACCCCCCCCCCCCCCCCCCCCTTTGACTGAGACATCAACAGACGTTTCACAGCTAGGAGTTTCATTGGTTTTGACTGAGACATCAACAGAGGTTTCACAGCTAGGAGTTTCATTGGTTTTGACTGAGACAACAACAGGGCTTTTTTTTTTTACTTCTATGAGTTTCATTGGTTTTGACTGAGACAACAACAGAGGTTTCACAGCTAGCAGTTTCATTGGTTTTGACTGAGACATCAACAAAGGTTTCACAGCTAGGAGTTTAATTGGTTTTGGCTAAGACATCAACAGAGGTTTCACAGCTAGGAGTTTCATTGTTTTTGACTGAGACATCAACAGAGGTTTCACAGCTAAGATATTCATTGGTTTTGACTGAGACATAAACAGAAGTTTCACAGCTAGGAGTTTCATTGGTTTTGACTGAGACATCAACAGAGGTTTCACAGCTAAGATATTCATTGGTTTTGACTGAGACATCAACAGAAGTTTCACAGCTAGCAGTTTCATTGGTTTTGACTGAGACAACAACAGAGGTTTCACAGCTAGCGGTTTCATTGGTTTTGGCTGAGACATCAACAGAGGTTTCACAGATAGGAGTTTCATTGGTTTTTGACTGAGACATCAATAGAGCTTTCACAGCTAGGAGTTTCATTGGTTTTGACTGAGACATCAACAGATGTTTCACAGCTAGCAGTTTCATTGGTTTTGGCTAAGACATCAACAGGGGTTTCACAGCTAGGAGTTTCATTGGTGTTGACTGAGACATCAACAGAAGTTTCACAGCTAGAATTTATATTGGTTTTGGCTGAGACATCAACAGAGGTTTCTCAGCTAGGAGTTTCATTGGTTTTGACTGAGACATCAACAGAGGTTTCACAGCTAGCGGTTTCATTGGTTTTGGCTAAGACATCAACAGGGGTTTCACAGCTAGGAGTTTCATTGGTTTTGACTGAGACATCAACAGAGGTTTCAGAGCTAAGATATTCATTGGTGTTGACAGACATCAACATAGGTTTCACAGCTAGGAGTTTCATTGATTTTGACTGAGACATCAATAGAGCTTTCACAGCTAGGAGTTTCATTGGTTTTGACTGAGACATCAACAGACGTTTCACAGCTAGGAGTTTCATTGGTTTTGACTGAGACATCAACATGGCTTTTTTTTTTACTTCTATGAGTTTCATTGGTTTTGACTGAGACATCAATAAAGGTTTCACAGCTAGGAGTTTATTTGGTTTTGGCTAAGACATCAACAGAGGTTTCACAGCTAGGAGTTTCATTGTTTTTGACTGAGACATCAACAGAGGTTTCACAGCTAAGATATTCATTGGTTTTGACTGAGACATCAACAGAGGTTTCACAGCTAGGAGTTTCATTGGTTTTGACTGAGACATCAACAGAGGTTTCACAGCTAAGATATTCATTGGTTTTGACTGAGACATCAACAGAAGTTTCACAGCTAGCAGTTTCATTGGTTTTGACTGAGACATCAACAGACGTTTCACAGCTAGGAGTTTCATTGGTTTTGACTGAGACATCAACAGAGGTTTCACAGCTAGGAGTTTCATTGGTTTTGACTGAGACAACAACAGGGCTTTTTTTTTTTTACTTCTATGAGTTTCATTGGTTTTGACTGAGACAACAACAGAGGTTTCACAGCTAGCAGTTTCATTGGTTTTGACTGAGACATCAACAAAGGTTTCACAGCTAGGAGTTTAATTTGTTTTGGCTAAGACATCAACAGAGGTTTCACAGCTAGGAGTTTCATTGTTTTTGACTGAGACATCAACAGAGGTTTCACAGCTAAGATATTCATTGGTTTTGACTGAGACATAAACAGAAGTTTCACAGCTAGGAGTTTCATTGGTTTTGACTGAGACATCAACAGAGGTTTCACAGCTAAGATATTCATTGGTTTTGACTGAGACATCAACAGAAGTTTCACAGCTAGTAGTTTCATTGGTTTTGACTGAGACAACAACAGAGGTTTCACAGCTAGCGGTTTCATTGGTTTTGGCTGAGACATCAACAGAGGTTTCACAGATAGGAGTTTCATTGGTTTTTGACTGAGACATCAATAGAGCTTTCACAGCTAGGAGTTTCATTGGTTTTGACTGAGACATCAACAGATGTTTCACAGCTAGCAGTTTCATTGGTTTTGGCTAAGACATCAACAGGGGTTTCACAGCTAGGAGTTTCATTGGTGTTGACTGAGACATCAACAGAAGTTTCACAGCTAGCATTTATATTGGTTTTGGCTGAGACATCAACAGAGGTTTCTCAGCTAGGAGTTTCATTGGTTTTGACTGAGACATCAACAGAAGTTTCACAGCTAGCGGTTTCATTGGTTTTGGCTAAGACATCAACAGGGGTTTCACAGCTAGGAGTTTCATTGGTTTTGACTGAGACATCAACAGAGGTTTCAGAGCTAAGATATTCATTGGTGTTGACTGAGACATCAACATAGGTTTCACAGCTAGGAGTTTCATTGATTTTGACTGAGACATCAATAGAGCTTTCACAGCTAGGAGTTTCATTGGTTTTCACTGAGACATCAACAGACGTTTCACAGCTAGGAGTTTCATTGGTTTTGACTGAGACATCAACATGGCTTTTTTTTTTACTTCTATGAGTTTCATTGGTTTTGACTGAGACATCAATAAAGGTTTCACAGCTAGGAGTTTATTTGGTTTTGGCTAAGACATCAACAGAGGTTTCACAGCTAGGAGTTTCATTGTTTTTGACTGAGACATCAACAGAGGTTTCACAGCTAAGATATTCATTGGTTTTGACTGAGACATCAACAGAGGTTTCACAGCTAAGATATTCATTGGTTTTGACTGAGACATCAACAGAAGTTTCACAGCTAGCAGTTTCATTGGTTTTGGCTGAGACATCAACAGAGGTTTCACAGCTAGGAGTTTCATTGGTTTTGACTGAGACATCAACAGAGGTTTCACAGATAGGAGTTTCATTGGTTTTTGACTGAGACATCAATAGAGCTTTCACAGCTAGGAGTTTCATTGGTTTTGACTGAGACATCAACAGATGTTTCACAGCTAGCAGTTTCATTGGTTTTGGCTAAGACATCAACAGGGGTTTCACAGCTAGGAGTTTCATTGGTGTTGACTGAGACATCAACAGAAGTTTCACAGCTAGCATTTATATTTGTTTTGGCTGAGACATCAGAGGTTTCTCAGCTAGGAGTTTCATTGGTTTTGACTGAGACATCAACAGAGGTTTCACAGCTAGGATTTTCATTGGTTGGACTGAGACATCAACAGTTTTTTTTTTTTTTTACTTCTAGGAGTTTCATTGGTTTTGACTGAGACATCAACAGAAGTTTCACAGCTAGGACTTTCATTGATTTTGACTGAGACATCAAGAAAGTTTTCACAGCTAGGAGTTTCATTGGTTTTGACTGAGACATCAACAGACGTTTCACAGCTAGGAGTTTCATTGGTTTTGACTGAGACATCAACAGAGGTTTCACAGCTAGGAGTTTCATTGGTTTTTACTGAGACAACAACAGGGCTTTTTTTTTTTACTTCTATGAGTTTCATTGGTTTTGACTGAGACAACAACAGAGGTTTCACAGCTAGCAGTTTCATTGGTTTTGACTGAGAAATCAACAAAGGTTTCACAGCTAGGAGTTTAATTGGTTTTGGCTAAGACATCAACAGAGGTTTCACAGCTAGGAGTTTCATTGTTTTTGACTGAGACATCAACAGAGGTTTCACAGCTAAGATATTCATTGGTTTTGACTGAGACATAAACAGAAGTTTCACAGCTAGGAGTTTCATTGGTTTTGACTGAGACATCAACAGAGGTTTCACAGCTAAGATATTCATTGGTTTTGACTGAGACATCAACAGAAGTTTCACAGCTAGCAGTTTCATTGGTTTTGACTGAGACAACAACAGAGGTTTCACAGCTAGCGGTTTCATTGGTTTTGGCTGAGACATCAACAGAGGTTTCACAGATAGGAGTTTCATTGGTTTTTGACTGAGACATCAATAGAGCTTTCACAGCTAGGAGTTTCATTGGTTTTGACTGAGACATCAACAGATGTTTCACAGCTAGCAGTTTCATTGGTTTTGGCTAAGACATCAACAGGGGTTTCACAGCTAGGAGTTTCATTTGTGTTGACTGAGACATCAACAGAAGTTTCACAGCTAGCATTTATATTGGTTTTGGCTGAGACATCAACAGAGGTTTCTCAGCTAGGAGTTTCATTGGTTTTGACTGAGACATCAACAGAGGTTTCACAGCTAGCGGTTTCATTGGTTTTGGCTAAGACATCAACAGGGGTTTCACAGCTAGGAGTTTCATTGGTTTTGACTGAGACATCAACAGAGGTTTCAGAGCTAAGATATTCATTGGTGTTGACTGAGACATCAACATAGGTTTCACAGCTAGGAGTTTCATTGATTTTGACTGAGACATCAATAGAGCTTTCACAGCTAGGAGTTTCATTGGTTTTGACTGAGACATCAACAGACGTTTCACAGCTAGGAGTTTCATTGGTTTTGACTGAGACATCAACATGGCTTTTTTTTTTACTTCTATGAGTTTCATTGGTTTTGACTGAGACATCAATAAAGGTTTCACAGCTAGGAGTTTATTTGGTTTTGGCTAAGACATCAACAGAGGTTTCACAGCTAGGAGTTTCATTGTTTTTGACTGAGACATCAACAGAGGTTTCACAGCTAAGATATTCATTGGTTTTGACTGAGACATCAACAGAGGTTTCACAGCTAGGAGTTTCATTGGTTTTGACTGAGACATCAACAGAGGTTTCACAGCTAAGATATTCATTGGTTTTGACTGAGACATCAACAGAAGTTTCACAGCTAGCAGTTTCATTGGTTTTGACTGAGACATCAACAGACGTTTCACAGCTAGGAGTTTCATTGGTTTTGACTGAGACATCAACAGAGGTTTCACAGCTAGGAGTTTCATTGGTTTTGACTGAGACAACAACAGGGCTTTTTTTTTTTACTTCTATGAGTTTCATTGGTTTTGACTGAGACAACAACAGAGGTTTCACAGCTAGCAGTTTCATTGGTTTTGACTGAGACATCAACAAAGGTTTCACAGCTAGGAGTTTAATTGGTTTTGGCTAAGACATCAACAGAGGTTTCACAGCTAAGATATTCATTGGTTTTGACTGAGACATAAACAGAGGTTTCACAGATAGGAGTTTCATTGGTTTTTGACTGAGACATCAATAGAGCTTTCACAGCTAGGAGTTTCATTGGTTTTGACTGAGACATCAACAGATGTTTCACAGCTAGCAGTTTCATTGGTTTTGGCTAAGACATCAACAGGGGTTTCACAGCCAGGAGTTTCATTGGTGTTGACTGAGACATCAACAGAAGTTTCACAGCTAGCATTTATATTGGTTTTGGCTGAGACATCAACAGAGGTTTCTCAGCTAGGAGTTTCATTGGTTTTGACTGAGACATCAACAGAAGTTTCACAGCTAGCGGTTTCATTGGTTTTGGCTAAGACATCAACAGGGGTTTCACAGCTAGGAGTTTCATTGGTTTTGACTGAGACATCAACAGAGGTTTCAGAGCTAAGATATTCATTGGTGTTGACTGAGACATCAACATAGGTTTCACAGCTAGGAGTTTCATTGGTTTTCACTGAGACATCAACAGACGTTTCACAGCTAGGAGTTTCATTGGTTTTGACTGAGACATCAACAGAGGTTTCAGAGCTAAGATATTCATTGGTTTTGACTGAGACATCAACATGGCTTTTTTTTTTAACTTCTATGAGTTTCATTGGTTTTGACTGAGACATCAACAGAGGTTTCACAGCTAAGATATTCATTGGTTTTGACTGAGACATCTACAGACGTTTCACAGCTAGCAGTTTCATTGGTTTTGGCTGAGACATCAACAGAGGTTTCACAGCTAGGAGTTTCATTGGTTTTGACTGAGACATCAACAGAGGTTTCACAGATAGGAGTTTCATTGGTTTTTGACTGAGACATCAATAGAGCTTTCACAGCTAGGAGTTTCATTGGTTTTGACTGAGACATCAACAGATGTTTCACAGCTAGCAGTTTCATTGGTTTTGGCTAAGACATCAACAGGGGTTTCACAGCTAGGAGTTTCATTGGTGTTGACTGAGACATCAACAGAAGTTTCACAGCTAGCATTTATATTTGTTTTGGCTGAGACATCAACAGAGGTTTCTCAGCTAGGAGTTTCATTGGTTTTGACTGAGACATCAACAGAGGTTTCACAGCTAGGATTTTCATTGGTTGGACTGAGACATCAACAGAGGTTTCACAGCTATGAGTTTCATTGGTTTGACTGAGACATCAACAGAGGTTTCACAGCTAGTGGTTTCATTGGTTTTGGCTGAGACATCAGAGGTTTCACAGCTAGGAGTTTCATTGGTTTGACTGAGACATCAACAGTGATTTCACAGCTAAGAGAATAATTGGTTATTACTGAGACATCAACAGATGTTTCACAGCTAGGAGTTTCATTTGTTTTGACTGAGACATCAACATAGTTATTTTTTTACTTCTATGAGTTTCATTGGTTTTTACTTAGACACCAACAGAGGTTTCACAGCTATGAGTTTCATTGGTTTGACTGAGCCATCAACAGAAGTTTCACATCTAGGGTTTCATTGGTTTTGACTGAGACATCAACAGAGTTTCTTTTTTTTTTACTGCTAAGAGTTTCATTGGTTTGACTGAGACATCAACAGAGGTTTCTCAGCTAGGAGTTTCATTGGTTTTGACTGAGACATCAACAGAAGTTTCACAGCTAGGAGTTTCATTGGTTTGACTGAGACATCAACAGAAGTTTCACAGCTAGGGGTTTCATTGGTTTTGACTGAGACATCAACAAAGGTTTCACAGCTAGGAGTTTCATTGGTTTTGACTGAGACATCAGAGGTTTCACAGCTAGGATTTTCATTGCTTTTGACTGAGACATCAACAGAGGTTTCACAACTAGGAGTTTCATTGGTTTTGGCTGAGACATCAACATATGTTTCACAGCTAGGAGTTTCATTGGTTTTGACTGAGACATCAATAGAGCTTTCACAACTAGGAGTTTCATTGGTTTTGACTGAGACATCAATAGAGCTTTCACAACTAGGAGTTTCATTGGTTTCGACTGAGACATCAGAGTTTTTTTTTTACTTCTATCAGTTTCATTGGTTTTTGACTGAGACATCAACAGAAGTTTCACAGCTAGTAGTTTCATTGGTTTTGACTGAGACATCAACAGAGGTTTCACAGCTAGGAGTTTCATTGGTTTTGACTGAGACATCAACAGAGGTTTCACAGTTAGGAGTTTCATTGGTTTTGGCTGAGACATCAATATAGGTTTCACAGGTTGTAGTAGAATTCTGAGGAATCTTGTAGAATTTGTAGCAGATATCCACTGAGTGTTCAAAACATTAGGAACACCTGCTCTTTCCATGACAATCTGACCAGGTGAATCCAGGTGAAAGCTATGATCAATTATTGATGTCACTTGTTAAATCCACTTTAAATCAGTGTAGATGAAGGGGAGGAGACAGGTTAAGAAGGATTTTTAAGCCTTGACAAAATTGAGACATTTAAGTGCCTTTCAACGGGGTATGGTAGTACGTGGTGCCAGGCACATCGGTTTGAGTGTGTCAAGAACTGCAACGCTGCTGGGTGTTTCACACTCAACAGTTTTCCATGTGTATCAAGAATGCTCCACCACCCAAAAGACATCCAGCCAACTTGACACAACTGTGGGAAGCGTTGGAGTCAACATGGGCCAGCATCCCTGTGGAACGCTTTCGACACCTTGTAGAGTCCATCCCCTTCAGAAATTGGGGATGATTTCTGTATTTTGACATTTACATATCTTGAAAACATGGTTGCTGACAAGCAAAACATTTTGGGACCCAGCCAGCCCGTCTGTCACTCTGTCATTAATGATTGTCACCATAGAGATGCTATAATTTAGTGAATCTCTATGGTTGTCAAAGAGTAGTTGAGTGCCGTTGTAGTGAAGTAATATTTGATATATATGCAGTGGCGACCCGTCATTCAGGGCACTGCCCCACCTGTTGTAGTTCCAACCTTTTTTGAGCCCCAAATTTTAGCTAAAGAAATACAGTTGAAGTCGGAAGTTTACATACACTTAGGTTGGAGTCTTTAAAACTAGTTTTTCAAACACTCCACAATTTTCTTGTTAACAAACTATAGTTTTAATGGCTAACTGCAAGCATTGCAAAGCAATCACTAGCCTGCTCTTCAGTGGAGTGACTGTGTGGTCCCAAATCTGGGATTAAGGGTTTCTTTTCCAAGTTTAAAATGAGAAACATTCAACATTGGCCATGCTGTCAATTAAGCATGATTTGTGCCGCACTCAAAACAACTGTTAACTCGGAACTGCGAAAACTTCACTTCAGTGAGTTCAAGACAACTGGGAACTCGGGAAAAAACGAGCTCTGACTGGGAAAATACGTTTTGAATGGTCATCCAACTCGGAATCGTAAATCCGGAACTCGGGCCTCTTTCTAGAGCTACGACCTGAAGATCATTGACGTTATCATGATTCAACCTTGTTCTTTTCCCCAAGTTCCCAGTTGTCTTGAAAGCACCATAAATCCAGAGAATGCCAGACTTTGATGGCAACATTTGCCAATGAAGGACTGCCGCGCCACCTTCCTGTTCAAGTGAGCACAGCACAACAAGGTGAGTCCAAAACTGTCTTGTATGCTGCTGCATAAATGATGTAATATGCCATGGAGATATGTGTACTGTAGCTAAGAAAGTAATACTAAGTGTATGTTGTGTTTTAAGCTTTTAGTAGCCCATGTGCCTGACCCTGATAATTTTGTCTATTTTCCCCTCTTAATTTCGCCTACTGTTCTGACTTGGTTGTGCACATGTCTCCTATAACCTGTTTTGAATATTGTAAGAGCTTTCATTGTCTGCTTATATGCCCCCTTTATTTATCCTACGGTTCTGACTTGGTGTACAGGGAGAACACTGTAAGAACGGCCAATGTTCCGAATTCTGTCGCTGTACACTCAAAGTGCTAAACAAATAGTTATATTTACTAAGTCCATCCTAGCTCGCTCATTAATGTCTTAATCGAAATTACGGATTGCCTCTAATCCACTTGTCGTCCCCTTATGCCATAGTTTGTACATCTCAATTGTCAGTAGAAACCACATTTGTTTAAGCAAGTCAGCCATATCAGCTATGTTTTTTTTTAAGGCAGTAAATGAGGCTGAATGAACTGTTTCACTGCCAGACAAAGCTCCGCTGATAGCCAGGTGTATTTTATTGTTATTTTATTTTACCTTTATTTAACTAGGCAAGTCAGTTAAGAACAAATTATTATTTACAATGACGGCCTACACCGGCCAAACCCGGATGACGCTGGGCCAATTGTGCGCCGCCCTATGGGACTCCCAATCACGGCCGTTTGTGATACAGCCTGGAATCAAACCAGGAGGTCTGTAGTGATGCCTCAAGCGCTGAGATGCTGCACCACTCAGGAGCAGTGGTAAGGTGTTGGGACTGCTGTTGGGACTCTGCTGTTGGGACAGCTTTATGTAGGCCCTAACAGTTTGTGAGCACCGTTTGTCACCGTTATAGTGCAATTAATTTATTGTTGAGTGTTATGTTGTGGCTTTGCTGGCATGCATCCCACATTTGTTGATTTATATGCTAAAATCGCCGCTGTATATATTCATATTATTTACACATCACATACGACCCAAATTTAAGACTATAAAATGTATATGATCAGTCTATTAAACTGAATATCTGACTCCATTTAACATTATAGCAAAACCATGTGCAATCAAGTATTATGCATTTAGCTGACTAAGATCAAGGAATGGTCATGAAAAGCGAATATCAAAGCAAGTATTATTTAATTACTTTGTAAAATGAATGGATTCACATACAAGGCATACAACTTAAGTTACAAGGCAATGCTGACATTAACAAAGCATAATTCCAGGAATATAAGGTTAACTTACAAGACAAAGCATGAACAAGGAGATGCCTACTAGGCCAACGGGAAAATGTCATACAATCTTCCTCCAATAAACAGGATACAGGATAAGAGAGCGAACAATAGACCTTCATTTCATTTATAACATCTGAAGGTGTAAAACCAACCACCATTGACCAAACGATACCAAGTTTACGGTAACCTGATCACCCAGGCCCAATCTCCACAGGGTGTCACAGCATCTAAAGGCTTGTGTGAGGGATGAGACCAATGTAAATAAGACAGAATTCCTGAGAGGACAATAAAACCTCCTAGCTGTGAAACCTCTGTTGATGTCTCAGTCAAAACCAATGAAACTCCTAGCTGTGAATAATTTAGGGTTCACCCTGTACAGATACAAGTTACCACAGAGATTATACATATAGATGGCATCAAAGATCTATTCAGAGGAAACGTTTTAGATACCAAACATGGCTGCTGTAGGATTATTCTATCACACATTCAATAGTCAGTCCTCGGGATACTGTAAAAGAGAGATACATTTTGGCCCCTCAGAGGGGGAAGGTCTGGCTGGTCCTTGGGCATTGTCTTGGACCATTTGCCATGTGGCTGGAGGTGACAGAGAGCACATAGATCAGGGCCGATCCTACACCGTAGCGCCATAGATGTATGGACTCAGGGGTCATAGATGTATGGACTCAGGGGTCATAGATGTATGGACTCAGGGGTCATAGATGTATGGTCATATACAGTACTTGTATGGAGTGGAGGTAGAAGAAAGTGCAACGAGGGAAGGTAAGGACAAAGAGAGGCAGAGAGAGAAAGGAGAAAGAGACAGAAGAAGATAGAGTGTGAAAAGAAGAGAGAGAAAGAGAGTGAGAAATCCCGATGATGAGCGATAAAGAGGTAGAGAGAGAGGGATGATTTAAGTGAATTATTATTACCCAGTTATGCCCGTTGCCTCTGCCCAATAAAGATAATATGAAGGATGTTGTTTAAAGGTAGAGGTTAGCACACAATACATTAGGCTTGAAGTGTCACGATCGTTAGACGGAGTAGACCAAGGCGCAGCGTGATGAGCAAACATATTTATTTAAAGAGAATAAACACTCGAACAAAACAACAAACGATACGTGCAGTCCTACGGTTAACACAACCAACACGGAACAAACCAAACGGAAACAAGATCCCACAAACACTAAGGGAAAACAGACTGTTTAAATATGGTTCCCAATCAGAGACAACCAGCAACAGCTGACACTCGTTGCCTCTGATTGGGAACCACTCTGGCCAACATAGAAATGCAACTACTAGAAGACAAATCTACACACCCTGGCTCAACATAACAGTGTCCCCAGAGCCAGGGTGTGACACTTAGTCTGTATTTCCTTGTTTCCTCTCCTCCTCTCTCATGGCATCTCTTCATAATTCTCTTCCTCCATATTGTGTGTTCCTGTCCCCTAATCTTTTCATCTATATTTTTCGTAGCTGTCTATTTACCACCATAATTGATGGCACTAAGACCGCACTCAACGAGCTGTATAAAGCCATAAGCAAACAGAGGGGAAAAAACAACCAGAGGAAAAAAAACTCTAGACCACCTTTACTCCACACATAGAGACACGTACAAAGCTCTCCCTCGCCCTCCATTTGGCAAATCTGACCACAATTCTATCCTCCTGATTCCTGCTTACAAGCAAAAACTAAAGCAGGAAGTACCAGTGACTCGCTCAATACGGAAGTGGTCAGATGACGCAGATGCTAAGCTACAGGACTGTTTTTCTAGCACAGACTGGAATTTGTTCCAGGACTCCTCCAATGGCATTGAGGAGTATACCACTTCAGTCATCGGCTTCATCAATAAGTGCATCGATGACGTTGTCCCCACAGTGACCGTACGTACATACCCCAACCAGAAGACATGGATTACAGGCAACATCCGTACTGAGCTAAAGGGTAGAGCTGCCGCTTTCAAGGAGCGGGACTCTAACCCGGACGCTTATAAGAAATCCTGCTATGCCCTCAGACGAACCATCAAACAGGCAAAGCATAAATACAGGACTAAGATTGAAACCTACTACACAGACAATATGCATGTGTGTGTGTTTTATGTGTTTAAGCGTATGTAGTATGTGTGTGTATGTGTGTGTGTTGGAGTGTCAGTGTAAGTGTGTGTGAGTGTGTGGGTAGAGTCCAGTGAGTGTGCATAGAGTCAGTGAAAAATGGGTCAATGCAGGTAGTCCAGGTAGCCATTTCATTAACTGTTCAGCAGTCTTATGGCTTGGGGGGTAGAATCTGTTCAGGAGCCTTTTGGTCCCAGACTTGGTGCTCTGGTACTGCTTGCTGTGCGGTAGCAGAGTGAACAGTCTATGGCTTGGGTGGCTGGGGCCTTCCTCTGACACCGCCTGGTATAACATAAACCACTTACCATGTCGTGGATACCCATAACTGTCATGAAAAAGTCTGAAAAGCCAAAGTCATATCCACATTAACAACAACACCTTCATGTCACGATCGTCGGGAACAGAGGAGGACCAAGGCGCAGCGTTGAAGACGAACATACTCTTTATTTAGTGATTAACAAACCGATAACATGACAGCTCACGGTCTACCACAAAACCAACTAGAACAAGATCCCACAACTACTGTGGGAAAACAGCCTGTATAAATATGGTTCCCAATCAGAGACAACCAGCAACAGCTGACACTCGTTGCCTCTGATTGGGAACCAATCTGGCCAACATAGAAATGCAACTACTAAAAGACAAATCTACACACCCTGGCTCAACATAACAGTGTCCCCAGAGCCAGGGCGTGACACTAAGGAAAGGAGGACTCACAAAAAAACAGTTAGTGTGTGACTGACAGACTCGTGGGAATAAAAGAGTGAGAGAAAGCAGAACATAAATACAGGAATAAAAGGTACAAAGAAAGAAGAGTGTCAAAATAAAGAGCTGATTATCAAAGCCTTCAGTTCCTCCTATGATTAGAAGAAAGACCAAAGATAGGCTTTCAGTGTGGCTAACACACACACACGTTACACTGCGTGCCTAGTTACTCTGCGGACCTCCTGTCAGACCTGACCTTTTTTAAATGAAAGGAGATGCAAATAACCAGCTCATATTCCTCCATTTAACTGGACAGAATGATTTATAGAAGTGAATGAGCTTCCCCAAGGTCCACTGAGAATACCCGTCACTCTCCTTAGCCGGGTTTGATTAGCAATTTATCTAGCCGCCCTCCGCCCTTCCTGAATCAACGGAACAGATACAAATCAACCATGATGCGTTTAATTTTTTGGAAGATATCCTGATGATAGATATGATGATTCTCCCTCCCCTATCTCTCTTCCACCTCTCTCTCTCTCTCTCTCTCTCTCTCTCTCTCTCTCTCTCGCTCATTCTCTCTCTCTTTCTACCCTACCCCTAGGTGTGAAAGCAGTTGGCTGGTTTCCAGCTGGGTAATGTTGTTTCAGGGATTGATCTGTAGCCTGATGGGTAAACATGGTGGTATAAAGGGACTGTGACCTAAACCGTAGGACCTACTGCAGTCATTATGTAATGGTTCAGACCAACAGGAAATTATGCCTGGCCTGAGCTAGTGTGGACGGGACCCAACATCAACAAACATCAGATCAATGTTGGAGCTGTTAATGCTGACCTTTATGTGGTGATTATGATGCTACGGTATCAGTCACTCACAGACAGACAGACAGACAGACAGACAGACAGACAGACAGACAGACAGACAGACAGACTGGAAAATAATTCAGAAGACACCATTACAAGGCATAAAATCAATTTCCACAGTCATAAATTCGATCTCTGCTCAACTTGTTTTTTTCATTGACCTGGAGCCTTTCGGTTAAATGGCAATATGTCAGCTTCCAGGACATCATTAAACCAACCAATTATATCTCTTCCTGGCTTTTCTACCTACCAATCATACAGTATCTCTGTGTGCAACCTCCCTGCACCAAGAGAAATCTAGCCGTGTGAAACCAGACTGTTGGGAGAATGCTAAGGTGGACAATGAGGTGTATTTTCCCAGAATTGATCAAATAGATTTGTCTGTTTCTAAATGTAGAGTGTTTCCTCATATATTTCCTCTTCTTTTTTCTTTCTGCTGCTCTTTATCTCACTCCCCCTTTCATGTCTTTCCTTCTTTCCTACTCCCCCCACCCCCTTTTCTCTTTCACACCAGTGTTTGGGATGAAGTACAGGAGAAAGAGGGGAGAGTACGCCCCCTCCACATTGAAAGGGATGTAGTGGAGCTGGTCGAGAGCTTCAAATTCCTTGGCTACCACATCACTAAGAACCTAACATAGTCAACACACACCCGCACAGTCGTGAAGAAGGCACGTCAGCACCTCTTCCCCCTCAGGAGGCTGAAAAGATTTGGCATGGGCCCTCGGATCCTCAAAAAGTTCTACAGCTGCACCATCGAGGGCATCTTGACTGGCTGCATCACCGCTTGGTATGGCAAATATATCGCCCTCGACCGCAAAGCGCTACAGAGGGTGGTGCGGACAGCTCAGTACATCACTGGGACCGAGCTCCTTGCCATCCAGGACCTCTATATCAGGCGGTGTCTGAGGAAGGCCCGAAAAATTGCCAAAGACTTCAGCCACCCAAACCATAGACTTTACCGGCAAACGGTACCGGAGCGTCAGCTCTCGGACCAACAGGCTCTGAGACAGCTTCTACCCCCAAGCCATAAGACTGTTAAATCCAAATATAAATGTTTCGATTTTTGTCATTTTGCAGATGCTCTTATCCAGAGCGACTTACAGGAGCAATTAGGGTTAAGTGCCTTGCTCAAGAGCACAACGACAGATTGTAATGGCTACCTGGACTATCTGCATTGATACTATCTTGCACTGACTCTATGCACGCTCACAAGAATATACACTGAGTTTACAAAACATTAGGAACACCTTCCTAATATTGAGTTGCATCCCCTTTTGCCTTCAGAACAGCCTCAATTCATTGGGTCATGGACTGTACAAGGTGTCAAAAGCGTTCCACAGAGATGCTGGCCAATGTTGACTCCAATGCATCCCAAAGATGTGTCAAGTTGGCTCGATGCCATTTGGGTGGTGGACCATTGTTGATACACACGGGAAACTGTTGAGTGTGAAAAACCCAGCAGGTTTGCAGTTCTTGACACACTCAAACCAGCGAGCCTGGTACCTACTACCATACCTCGTTCAAAGGCACTTAAATCTGTTGTCTTGCACATTCACCCTCTGAATGGCACACATGCATAATCCATGTCTCAATTGTCTCAAGACTTACAAATCCTTCTTTAACCTGTCTCCTCCCCTTCATCTACACTGGTTTTTGTGGATTTAACAAGTGACATCAATAAGGGATCAAATCAAATCAAATCTAAATGTAATTGTCACATACATGTGTTTAGCAGATGTTATTTCGGGTGTAGCGAAATGCTTGTGCTTCTAGCTCCGACAGTGCAGTAATATCTAACAAGTAATATCTAAAAATGTCACAACATATACCCAATACACACAAATCTAGTAAGGAATAGAATTTAAGAATATATACATATATGGCCAAGCAATGACAGAGCGGCATGGACTAAGATATAGTAGAATATTATAGAATAGAATACAGTATATACATATGAGATGAGTAGTGCAAGATATGTAAACATTATTAAAGTGACTAGTGTTCCATTTCTTAAAGTGGCCAGTGATTTCAATAGGCAGCAGCAGCCTCTAATGTGCTAATGAAGGCTATTTAACAGTCTGATGGCCTTGAGATAGAAGCTGTTTTTCATTCTCTCTGTCCCAGCTTTGATGCACCTGTACTGACTTCGCCTTCTGGATGGTAGCGGGGTGAACAGGCAGTGGCTCGGGTGGTTGATGTCCTTGATGATCTTTTTGGCCTTCCTGTGACATCGGGTGCTGTATGTGTCTTGGAGTGCGGGTAGTTTGCCCCCGATAATGCGTTCGTCAGACCGCACCACCCTCTGGAGAGCCCTGCGGTTGCGAGCGGTGCAGTTGCCGTACCAGGTGGTGATACAGCCCGACAGGATGCTCTCAATTGTGCATCATAGCTTTCACCTGGATTCACCTGGTCAGTCTGTCATGGAAATGTTTTGTACCCTCAGTTCACACACACACACACAAATTATTGTGTGAATTATGTTTTTAGAATTTGTTTACAAATTTATTAAAAATGAAAAGCTGAAATATCTTGAGGCAATAAATATTCAACCCCTTTGTTACAGCAAGCCTAAATAATACATTTACAAGTCACATAATAAGTTGCATGGACTCACTCTGTGTGTAATAATAGTGTTTAACATGATTTTTGAATGACTACCTCATCTCTGTACCCCACACATACAATTATCTGTAAGGTCCCTCAGTCGAGCAGTGAATTTCAAACACAGATTTAACCACAAAGACCAGGGAGGTGACTTGTGGAGTTTCATGGGTTCAAATTGAGCATGACTTAGAATGGAAAATAATTCAGAAGACACAATTACAAGGCATAAAATCAGTTTCCAGTCATAACATCGATCTCTGCTCAACTTGTTTTTTTGTTCGACCGGAAGCCTTTCAGGTAAATGTCAATATATCAGCTTCCAGGACTTCATTAAACCAACCAATTATATAGCTTCCTGGCTTTTCTACCAACCAATCATAAGGTATCTCTGTGTGTCACCTCCCTGCACCAAGAGAAATGTAGCCGTGTGAAACCAGACTGTTGGGATACTGGTGAATGACTATCTCATCTCTGTACCCCACACATACCATTATCTAGGAAGGAAAACGCTCAGGGATTTCACCATGAGGCCAATGGTGACTTTAAAACAGTTAGAGTTGAATGGCTGTGATAGGAGAAAACGGAGGATGGATCAACAACATTTTAGTTACAGAGTGAAATAAAGGAAGTCTGTACAAAATTAAAATATTCCAAAACATGCATCCTGTTTGCAATAAGACACTAAAGTAAAACTGCAAAAAATGTGGCAAAGAAATTAACTTTATGTCCTGATTACAAAGCGTTATGTTTGGGGCAAATCCAACACAACACATCATTGAGTACCACTCTTTATATTTTCAAGCATGGTGGTGGCTGCATCATGTTATGGGTATGCTTGTCATAGGCAAGGACAAGGGAGTTTTTTAGGATTAAAAAAAAAACGGAATAGAGCTAAGCAGAGGCAAAATCCTAGAGGAAAACCTGTTTCAGTCTGCTTTCCAACAGACACTGGGAGAGAAATTCACCTTTCAGCAGGACAATAACCTAAATCACAAGGACAAATATACACTGGAGTTGCTTACCAAGACAACATTGAATGTTCCTGAGTGGCTGAGTTACAGTTTTGACTTAAATCGTCTTATACACTGGAGTTGTTTACCAAGACGACCAAAATTGACACACACACTCCCTCTCTTTCTCTCCTCATTCCTCTTTTCTGCATCTTTCACCTCAATACGCTTAAGTATAAATATATAGACATATCCACCACATGAGATGCATAAGGTAAAATTACTATGGTCACCTCTAACTCATAGAATCAGTGTAGAGGATTTATACAGTCCTGTCACTGATGTCAAGCTTTACACAAATACGCAAGCATACGTGCGCACACACACACACACACACACACACACACACACACACACACACACACACACACACACACACACACACACACACACACACACACACACACACACACACACACACACACACACACACACACACACACACACACACACACACACACACACACACAGACACACACACACACACACACACACACTCCGCCTGCTGTGACAATCACAAGAAGGGATTTGGAGTGCCTCCCAGCAACAGCAGCTCTTGTAAACAGGAAGTTTAATGAGAACCAGTGAACGAGAGAAAACAGGGGGAAGAAAGAAGAGGGTTGGGGAGGGGGGGGTGAGGAGGGGAGGGGAAGGGAGGGGAGGGAGGGGGAGGTGATAACACAGCGGGGAGGATGACAGAAAAAAAAGTGAGATGTTGAAAGGAGAGGAAGATTATTCAGATACAGTATGGAGTCATTGACCACCAATAATTTGACTGGTGTACTGGTATACTGGTTAAGAGCTCTGTCGTCATTATGGAGTCTTCATGTATTCAGGAGGTAGAGAGAGGGAAGAGCAGGGGGCACTGAGCTAGCTCTCTGTCTCTAGCTCTCTGTCTCTAGCGCTTTGTCTCTAGCTCTCTGTCTCTAGCTTTCTGTCTCTGTCTCTAGCTCGCTGTCTCTAGCTCGCTGTCTCTAGCGCTCTATCTCTGTCTCTAGCTCTCTGTCTCTAGCTCTCTGTCTCTAACTCTTCATCTCTAGCTCGCTGTCTCTAACACTCTGTCTCTAGCTCTCTGTCTCTAGCTCTCTGTCTCTAGCTTTCTGTCTCTGTCTCTAGCACTCTGTCTCTAGCTCTCTGTATCTAGCTCTCTGTCTCTAGCGCTCTGTCTCTAGCTTTCTGTCTCTGTCTCTAGCGCTCCATCTCTAGCTCTCTGTCTCTAGCGCTCTGTCTCTAACTCTCTGTCTCTGTCTCTAGCGCTCTGTCTCTAGCTCTCTGTCTCTAGCTCTCTGTCTCTAGCTCTCTCGCTAGCTCTCTGTCTCTAGCGCTCTGTCTCTAGCACTCTGTCTCTTTTAAAACACACAAACAAATAAGATTATTAAGTGTGTGTGTGTGTGTGTGTGTAAAGGTCAGTTGGTCTCAGGCGGTGGGCAGGCTTAGTGTGATATGTTTGGGTTGCTGTTCATCTCAATTTGTGGCAAACGTCACAGAGCAAATAATCAACACTGTAACTCAACACTGCTGATCTGCAAGTGTTGTGTAACACTTTACATTATAGTTTACTTCATATTTATTTTATTTTATTTCACCTTTATTTAACCAGGTAAGCCAGTTGAGAACAGGTTCTCATTTACAACTGCGACCTGGCCAAGATAAAGCAAAGTAGTGCAATAAAAACAACACAGAGTTACATATGGGGTAAAAAAAACATAAAGTCAGAAATACAACAGAAAATATATATACAGTGTGTGCAAATGTAGCAAGTTATGGAGGTAAGGCAATAAATAGGCTATAGTGCAGAATAATTACAATAGTATTAACACTGGAATGCTAGATGTGCAAGAGATGATGTGCAAATAGAGATACTGGGGTGCAAAAGAGCAAAATAAATAACAATATAGGGATGAGGTAGTTGGGTGGGCTAATTTCAGATGGGCTGTGTACAGGTGCAGTGATCGGTAAGGTGCTCTGACAACTGATGCTTAAAGTTATTGAGGGAGATAAGAGTCTCCAGCTTCAGAGATTTTTGCAATTCGTTCCAGTCATTGGCAGCAGAGAACTGGAAGGAATGGCGGCCAAAGGAGGTGTTGGCTTTGGGAATGACCAGTGAGATATACCTGCTGGAGCGCAGACTACGGGTGGGTGCTGCTATGGTGACCAATGAGCTAAGATAAGGCGGGGATTTGCCTAGCAGTGATTTATAGATGGCCTGGAGCCAGTGGGTTTGACGACGAACATGTAGTGAGGACCAGCCAACAAGAGCGTACAGGTCACAGTGGTGGGTAGTGTATGGGGCTTTGGAGACAAAACGGATGGCACTGTGATAGACTACATCCAATTTGCTGAGTAGAGTGTTGGAGGCTATTTTGTAAATGACATCGCCGAAGTCAAGGATCGGTAGGATAGTCAGTTTTACGAGGGCATGTTTGGCAGCATGAGTGAAGGAGGCTTTGTTGCGAAATAGGAAGCCGATTCTAGATTTAACTTTGGATTGGAGATTCTTTATGTGAGTCTGGAAGTTGAGTTTACAGTCTAACCAGACACCTAGATATTTGTAGTTGTCCACATACTCTAGGTCAGACCCGTCGAGAGTGGTGATTCTAGTCGGGTGGGCGGGTGCTAGCAGCGTTCGATTGAAAAGCATGCATTTAGTTTTACTAGTGTTTAAGAGCAGTTGAAGGCTACTGAAGGATTGTTGTATGGCATTGAAGCTCGTTTGGAGGTTTGTTAACACAGTGTCCAATGAAAGGCCAGATGTATACAAAATGGTGTCGTCTGCGTAGAGGTGGATCTGAGAGTCACCAGCAGCAAGAGCGACATCATTGATATACACGGAGAAAAGTGTCGGCCCAAGATTGAACCCTGTGGCACCCCCATAGAGACTGCCATAGGTCCAGACAACAGGCCCTCCGATTTGACACACTGAACTCTATCTGAGAAGTAGTTGGTGAACCAGGCGAGGCAGTCATTTGAGAAACCAAGGCTATTTAGTCTGCCAATAAGAATGCGGTGGTTGACAGAGTCGAAAGCCTTGGCCAGGTCGATGAAGACGGCTGCACAGTACTGTCTATTATCAATCGTGGTTATAATATCGTTTAGGACCTTGAGTGTGGCTGAAGTGCACCCGTGACCAGCTCGGAAACCGGATTGCATAGCGGAGAAGGTACGGTGGTATTCGAAATGGTCGATGATCTGTTTGTTAACTTGGCTTTCGAATACTTTCGAAAGGCAGGGCAGGATGGATATAGGTCTGTAGCAGTTTGGATCTAGAGTGTCACCCCCTTTGAAGAGGGGGATGACCGCGGCAGCTTTCCAATCTCTGGGGATCTCAGACGTTATGAAAGAGAGGTTGAACAGACTAGTAATAGGGGTTGCGACAATTTCGGCGGCTAGTTTTAGAAAGAAAGGGTCCAGATTGTCTAGCCCAGCTGATTTGTAGGGGTCCAGATTTTGCAGCGCTTTCAAAACATCAGCTGTCTGAATTTGTGTGAAGGAGAAGCGGGGGGGGCATGGGCAAGTTGCAGCAGAGGGTGCAGAGTTGGTGGCCGGGTTAGTGGTAGCCAGATGGAAAGCATGGCCAGCTGTAGCAAAATGCTTGTTGAAATTCTCGATTATTGTAGATTTATCGGTGGTGATAGTGTTTCCTAGCCTCAGTGCAGTGGGCAGCTGGGAGGAAGTGCTCTTATTCTCCATGGACTTTACAGTGTCCCAAAACTTTTTGGAGTTAGTGCTACAGGATGCAAATTTCTGTTTGAAAAAGTTAGCCTTTGCTTTCCTGACTGCTTGTGTATATTGGTTCCTAACTTCCCTGAAAAGTTGCATATCGCGGGGGCTATTTGATGCTAATGCTGTACGCCACAGGATGTTTTTGTGCTGGTCAAGGGCAGTCAAGTCTGAGGAGAACCAGGGGCTATATCGGTTCTTAGTTCTGTATTTTTTGAATGGGGCATGTTTATTTAAGATTGAGAGGAAATTACTTTTAAGGAACAACCAGGCATCCTCTACTGACGGAATGAGATCTATATCCATCCAGGATACCTGGGCCAGGTCAATTAGGAAGGCCTCCTCGCTAAAGTGTTTTAGGGAGCGTTTGACAGTGATGAGGGGTGGTCGTTTGACCGCAGACCCGTTACGGACGCAGGCAATAAGGCAGTGATCGCTGAGATCCTGGTTGAAGACAGCTGAGGTGTATTTAGAGGGTATGTTAGTCAGGATGATATCTATGAGGGTACCCATGTTTAAGGATTTAGGGTTGTACCTGGTAGGTTCGTTGATAATTTGCGTGAGGTTGAGGGCATCTAGCTTGGATTGTAGGATGGCTGGGGTATTAAGCATATCCCAATTTAGGTCCCCAAGCAGTACAAACTCAGAGGATAAATGGGGGGCAATCAATTCACATATGGTGTCCAGGGCACAGCTGGGGGCTGAGGGGGGTCTGTAGCAAGCGGCAACAGTGAGAGACTTATTTCTGGAAAGGTGGATTTTTAGAAGTAGAAGCTCAAACTGTTTGGGCACAGACCTGGATAGTATGATAGAGCTCTGCAGGCTATCTCTACAGTAGATTGCAACTCCACCCCCTTTGGCAGTTCTATCTAGACGGAAAATGTTATAGTTGGGGATGGAAATTTCAGAATTTTTGGTGGCCTTCCTGAGCCAGGATTCAGACACTGCTAGAACATCAGGGTTGGCAGAGTGTGCTAACGCAGTGAATAACTCAAACTTAGGAAGTAGACTTCTGATATTTATGTGCAAGAAACCAAGACTTTTGCGATTACAGAAGTCATCAAATGATAGCTCCTGGGGAGTAGGAGTGATACTGGGGGCTACAGGGCCTGGGTTAGCCTCTACATCACCAGAGGAACAGAGGAGGACTAGAATAAGGATACGGCTAAAGGCTTTAAGAACTGGTCTTCTAGTGCGTTGGGTACATAGAATAAAGGGGGCAGATTTCCGGGTGTTATAGAAAAGATTCAGGGCATTATGTACAGACAAGGATATGGAAGGATATGAGTAAAGTGGAGGTAAACCTAAGCGTTGGGTAACAATGAAAGAGATAGTATCTCTAGAGGCATCAATTGAGTCGGTCTCTGAGTGTATGGGCGGAGGGACAAAGGAGCTAACTAAGGCAGGTTTAGCTAGGCTGGGGGGTCTACAGTGATATAGTACAATTAGAAATAACCGAAACAACAATAAACTAACCATGTTTGGGCTGAGGCTAAACATAAACAGGATGTAGTACCGTAAAAAGGAACAGTCCAGCAGATATCAGCTGTATAGCTGAGTTATCATAAGGTCCGGTGGTGAAGCACTAGTGAGTAAGAGGCCACGGCTAGCGTGTGCTACGTCCGTTTTGTTGTAGCCAGCTGGTAGCGATGAATCCGGAGTTAAAGGTCCAGTGATTCAGTGATTCCGGCGGAAAAACTGATATGTTCTGGGTCGATAACGCGCTGTGCAGACTGGCCGAATATCCGGTGATCAATGTCCAGTGATTAAAAATTAATCCCGCGGAAAAAAATCCAATATTCTGGGTGCAACACCGCTAGCTGTGGCTAATAGCAAGTAGCTAGTTCAGTAGCTAGTTCAGTTTAGTGAGTAAGAGGCCACGGATAACGTGTGCTAACGGGCCAGGGCTAGCAGATGGATGGAATCTTCGTGGTTAACGTCGTAACCACATCAGACGATTTCGTCGGCAGACCAGTCGTGTAGGATCGGCGGGGCTCCGTGTCAACACTAGGTGGTCCCGTCTGGTTGATAGAGAGGTAGATAGCCGGGAGATGGGCCTAGCTCGGGATGATTAGCCAGACCACAGCGTCCATTTTGTTGTTGTTGTAGCCAGCTGGTAGCGATGAATCCGGAGTTAAAGGTCCAGTGAATCAGTGATTCCGGCAGAAAAACTGATATGTTCTGGGTCGATAACGCGCTGTGCAGACTGGCCGAATATCCGGTGATCAATGTCCAGTGATTAAAATTAATCCCGCGGAAAAAATCCAATGATCTGGGTGAAACACCGCTAGCTGTGGCTAATAGCAAGTAGCTAGTTAGCTGGCTAGCTAGTTTCAACTGGAGATTCTAGATTATAGATAAAAGGTAAGTCAATAATAGAATCCGTTCCACATTGAGTGAGGCGGGTTGCAGGAAAGTATATTTTGTAGAAGGATGAAAAGTCTGATAGGGAAATATGTACGAAAAATACAAAAAAACAGGGTATTTACAGGCTATTTACAGACACACGACAGAAACAGGACTGCACTACTTCGCCATCTTGGGTTTAAAAGTAATTTATGAATGGTTAAATATTAGTTTACAGCACTACTTTTGACCAAAGATACATTGAGTTCTCACCTAACTGACTCATCAAGTACATAAGGGTTAGGGTGTCATTTGGGACAAAGCCTTAATCAAACACTACTGCACCTCCACTCTTATAATACTCAGCCCATACAGGACGTTATGTACTGTACTGCACTGAAGGTCTCCTAAATCTGCAATGGTAATCAGAAGTAGAAGACTGACAGTTGGACTAGTTGGTATTAATAGGGATCCAGGCATCTATTTCCGTAAGTCCTGAAGCAATCCTGTTTCCTCAGAAATAATCACTGTAAAGTGTAGATTCCCACTATTATCTACAATGCTCCTCTTCTCATGCTTCTCTAGGGTCTCTTGACTCTACCTTTTCTTTCGTTTCACTCGTCTTCCCCATCTTTCTCCTGTTAATAATCTTCAGTCTCTGAGGAACGCTGTTTGAATGTCATTAGCTGCCACTATATGGTAATGTCCAATATTCACATCCCAAACCTCTTTCTCTCTCTCTCTCTTTTTGTCTCTCTCTCTCTTTCTCTCTGTCTCTCTCTCTTTCTCTGTCTCGGTCTCTCTCTCTCTCTCTCTCCTCTCTCTCTGCTACACAGTAATCATCTCTTTGTCTATCTCCTCTCTCTTGGGCTTTTGACAAGTGATTGGTGATGTGCCGAAGTCTATAAAACACACACACCGGGGTGACTGGGAAGCTGAGGGAGGGTAGTCTGTGCCAGCAGGATGCCCTGTCAGCACACACACACACATCTCTGCTCCCTCCCAGTTAAACATTGAGCTGAAGTAGGAATGCCGGAATGAGCACTGAGCATTGAACCTTTTTGACTTCTCTCTCTCTCTGAGGGAAAGTTAGTTTAATACCAGCCAGCCGCAGTGAGATAGAAGGAGAACTCCACTGAGAGAGAGAGAGCGAGAGAGAGAGAGAGAGAGTTGGCAAGAGAGCAGTGAGGAGGTGACCTGGAGGAGCAGGAAGAACAGATCTATCCTCATCTAAAAAGGAGGAGGAGAGCGAATATGGGAGTCTGACTTCACTTTGACTCCACGGGACACAGGGTGGGGCAAGGTGGTGATGGTGGAGATTTCATATGATGTCTTTATATGTGTGTGAACTGACTGTGCTAACTGCAGGGAGTAGTAGGAAGGACTGGGAGATACGGGTGAGCGTGTGTGAACGGAACAAAATGAGTGTGTATGTGGTGGGGGGGACGGCGAGGGAGGGTGGTCTGTCCTGTCAGTTCAACACAATGAGTGGGTGTTGGGAGAGAGGAGCCATAAAACATCCCAAAACACCACCAAGAGCGTCCCCTCGAGCTTCCCCCATCCAATCTTCGACCCCCCAACCCCTCACCTCCCTCAACCCCACCATGCGGACGTTGATAATGAGGACGTTAATAACTTGTTCATTAACGAACGATCACAGCTTTGAAAAAAAAGTCCAAACCTTGGAGCAGAGCAGAGACTCAGTGCTCTGGTTCTCTGTGCTGAGGTTATGGTGATGGAGTTAGTAGTTGGTAGTGGGGGTGTTGGGGATGGGAAGTACTGTACTTATAGGGGGGAAATACATTCAGGTGTCGGAGATCAATTAATATAATCAGCAAAATGTAAAGAAGACTACTGCAATCTACAGCCCCAAGTGTGTTTACACTCCGGGAGAGGTAGGTGAGAGAGAGTGCCTGTAGAGAGAGTGCCTGTAATTACGCCAGCTGGCTGCCTACAATAATTACATACAATAATTGCCTACCATTCAGCTCTTTCCTAACCTCATTGTCTGAACCGTTAACGTTAGGTAGCAAGTGGCTACTGTGCTTGAAATATTAGCTAGCTTGTTGCTACCTGGTTGGCTACTAGTAAACAATAGCTGGAACGACCGTGTGAACAGACGCGAACTGGCTGAGTCAATTCAGTGGCTAGCTTTGCACTTGGCTAGCTAACAGTAGCTGATAGGGGTAAGTCATAACCTACATTTGTTTTGCTTTTTACATATTGATAGCCCGAGTCGTTCAAGGAATTTGGGACATGGGTGACTAGTTAACGTTCGTTTGGCTCTCTATGTGTGTTCGTGCCGTGAAAGGAGGGGTTCTTCTTTGTCTGAAAGCAATGGCTAGCTAGTTTGCTAACTATTCTAGCTAACTAACTGGCTGAATAAGTTGACGACGGACTCGCTCAAGCTGTCGGGACTAACCCACAACGTTCGACACGGACACGAACGATCTGCTTGCGCGTTGATACACTGGTGGTTTGTTGTGGCAGAGTATTGGCGTTAAACCGTGTAGTTGGAGCCCGGCATGCTAGCTGGCTGTGGCGTCTTATGACTAGGTGCCCGGACGTTTTTCACGGAATAATACTGCACCTAGTTAGCTAGCTGAATAAACTGAGTTAGTCTATTCCTAGAAACATTGAACCGCTGTAGTTTACAACAATTATAGCTTCTGAGGTGGAAGTTGGGAGAGTTATATTTGGGAGTTAAAGCTAGCCAACGTTAAAAACAACAAACCACTATTGGTGGTTTGTTGTGACCAAGTGTTGGTGCTAAACGGTGTTTTTTTTGGATGCTAGCATGCTAGTTAGCTATGGTGTCATAGTTAGCTAGCTGAATAAAGTGGGTTGAGTCTATTCCTTTAAACATTGAACCGCTGTGGTTCACAACAATTCTGATTTCTAAGGTGGAAGTTGGTAGAGTTTTTGCTCGGGTGGTTCAGTGAAACAATTATAGTTTCTGAGGTACAAGTTTCTCTCCCAGATGTTTAGTTCATTTCATTCCGATCTCCTCTGCATTATTGTAGCCATTTGCTACAGCCTGTCAACTATGCCTCTGCCTATCCCTGTTCTCTCCTCTCTGCACAGGCTACACAAACGCACCACACCGCGTGGCTGCTGCCTCTCTAACCTGGTGGTCCCTGCACGCAGCCCACACCTGGAGTTCCAGGTTTCAGGCAGCCTCTGGAACTGCCGTTCTGCTGCCAACAAAGCTGACTTCATCCCAGCCTATGCCAACCTCCAGTCCCTCGACTTCCTGGCGCTGACGGAAACATGGATCACCACTGAAAACACTGCTACTCCTACTGCTCTCTCCTCGTCTGACCATGTGTTCTCGCATACCCCGAGAGCATCTGGTCAGAGGGGTGGTGGTACAGGAATCCTCATCTCTCCCAAGTGGACATTCTCAATTTTTCCCCTAACCCATATGTCTATCTCCTCATTTGAATTCCATGCTGTCACAGTCACTAGCCCATTTAAGCTTAATATCCTTGTCATCTATCGCCCTCCAGGTTCCCTTGGAGAGTTCATCAATGAGCTTGACGCCTTGATAAGTTCCTTTCCTGAGGATGGCTCACCCCTCACAGTTTTGGGGGATTTCAACCTCCCTATGTCCACATTTGACTCATTTCTCTCTGCCTCCTTCTTTCCACTCCTCTCCTCTTTTGACCTCACCCTCTCACCGTCCCCCCCTACTCACAAGGCAGGCAATACGCTTGACCTCATCTTCACTAGATGCTGCTCCTCTACTAATCTCACTGCAACTCCCCTCCATGTCTCCGACCACTACTTTGTTTCCTTTTCTCTCTCGCTCTCCTCCCACACTACTCACTCTGCCCCTACACAGATGGTAATGCGCCGCCGCAACCTTCGCTCTCTCTCTCCCACTACTCTCTCCTCTTCCATCCTATCATCTCTTCCCTCTGCTCACTCCTTCTCCCTCCAATCTCCTGATTCTGCCTCCTCAACCCTCCTCTCCTCCCTTTCTGCATCCTTTGACTCTCTGTGTCCCCTATCCTCCCGGCCGGCTCGGTCCTCCCCTCCAGCTCCGTGGCTTGATGACTCACTGCGAGCTCACAGAACAGAGCTCCGGGCAGCGGAGCGGAAATGGAAGAAAACTAAACTCCCTGCCGACCTGGCATCTTTTCACTCCCTCCTCTCTACATTTTCTTCATCTGTTTCTGCTGCTAAGGCCACCTTCTACCACTCTAAATTCCAAGCATCTGCCTCTAACCCTAGGAAGCTCTTTGCCACATTTTCCTCCCTCCTGAATCCCCCCCCCCCCCCCTCCTCTCTCTCTGTGGATGACTTCGTCAACCACTTTGAAAAGAAGGTTGACGACATCCGATCCTCGTTTGTTAAGTCTAATGACACTGCTGGTCCTGCTCACACTGCCCTACCCTATGCTTTGACTTCTTTCTCCCCTCTCTCTCCAGATAAAATCCTGCGACTTGTGACTGCAGGCCGCCCAACAACCTGCCCGCTTGACCCCATCCCCTCCTCCCTTCTCCAGACCATCTCCGGTGACCTTCTCCCCTACCTCACCTCGCTGATCAACTCATCCTTGACCGCTGGCCATGTCCCTTCCGTCTTCAAGAGAGCGAGAGTTGCTCCCCTTCTCAAAAAACCAACACTCGACCCCACTGATGTCAACAACTACAGACCAGTATCCCTTCTTTCTTTTCTTTCCAAAACTATTGAGCGTGCCGTCTTTAGCCAACTCTCTTGCTATCTCTCTCAGAATGACCTTCTTGATCCAAACCAATCAGGTTTCAGGACTGGTCATTCAACTGAGACTGCTCTTCTCTGTGTCACGGAGACTCTCCGCACTGCTAAAGCTAACTCTCTCTCCTCTGCTCTTGTCCTTCTAGACCTGTCTGCTGCCTTTGATACTGTGAACCATCAGATCCTCCTCTCCACCCTCTCCGAGCTGGGCATCTCCGGCGCGGCTCACTCCTGGATTGCATCCTACCTGACCGGTCGCTCCTACCAAGTGGCGTGGCGAGAAGCTGTCTCCGCACCACGTGCTCTCACCACTGGTGTCCCCCAAGGCTCAGTTCTAGGCCCTCTCCTTTTCTCCCTATACACCAAGTCACTTGGCTCTGTCATATCCTCACATGGTCTCTCCTATCATTGCTACGCTGACGATACACAACTAATCTTCTCCTTTCCCCCTTCTGATAACCAGGTGGCGAATCGCATCTCTGCATGTCTGGCAGACATATCAGTATGGATGACGGATCACCACCTCAAGCTGAACCCTGGCAAGACGGAGCTGCTCTTCCTCCCGGGGAAGGACTGCCCGTTCCATGATCTCGCCATCACGGTTGACAACTCCGCTGTGTCCTCCTCCCAGAGTGCGAAGAGCCTAGGCGTGACCCTGGACAACACCCTGTCGTTCTCCGCCAACATCAAGGCGGTGACCCGCTCCTGCAGGTTCATGCTCTACAACATTCGGAGAGTACGACCCTGCCTTACACAGGAAGCGGCACAGGTCCTAATCCAGGCACTTGTCATCTCCCGTCTGGACTACTGCAACTCGCTGTTGGCTGGCCTCCCTGCCTGTGCCATTAAACCCCTACAACTCATCCAGAATGCCGCAGCCCGTCTGGTGTTCAACCTTCCCAAGTTCTCTCACGTCACCCCCCTCCTCCGCACACTCCACTGGCTTCCAGTTGAAGCTCGCATCCGCTACAAGACCATGGTGCTTGCCTATGGAGCAGTGAGGGGAACGGCACCTCTGTACCTTCAGGCTCTGATCAGTCCCTACACCCAAACGAGGGCATTGCGCTCATCCACCTCTGGCCTGCTGGCTCCCCTTCCTCTGCGGAAGCATAGTTCCCGCTCAGCCCAGTCAAAACTGTTCGCTGCTCTGGCACCCCAATGGTGGAACAAGCTCCCTCACGACGCCAGGACAGCGGAGTCACTCACCACCTTCCGGAGACATTTGAAACCCCACCTCTTTAAGGAATACCTGGGATAGGATAAAGGAATCCTTCTACAGTGGTTATCCCACTGGCTATAGGGTGAACGCACCAATTTGTGAGTCTCTCTGGCTAAGAGCGTCTGCTAAATGACGTTAATGTGCCCTTGAGCAAGGCACTTAACCCTAATTGCTCCTGTAAGTCGCTCTGGATAAGAGCGTCTGCTAAATGACTAAAATGTAAATGTAAAATGTGTTTATTGGCAACGGTTCAACCCTACACATTGTTTTACCACAGATGATTTCTCTCCTGGTTAAAGCCCACGGACATCATTGTGATCCTGTAGGATCCCAATCAATTAATGATTAGCAATTCCTGTAATTGGTTCACAAAATCTTCCCGATTACATCTCCACTTCGTCCCATTGTGTTAGGGCTGGAGCCCAGGGCCATTATGACAATGACACAAGAGTCAATTAATTGATATTATAATTGTGACACCCTCCCTATCAACCCAACTCTCACCATGGCCATTCTAAATGAAGGTTCCAAATGATGCATTGATTCTAGGTAAATTCACCATAAGAGGGAATTCATTATTACGTTAATTCAACATACATAGCCGGATATTATTTTGGATGATTTTGACAATATCGCAATATAATTTTGCCGCTAGTTTTCTGTACCTGCACCAAAACTCCAGTACTTTTCCTTCATAGCTTGTTCTCCATCTTCTTTTTAAATAGGGAGCCAATTTGTTTTCAGCACTTTAATTTCCATGACTGATAAAAACGTATTTTCTCATGGCTCGCGCTTGTCCCTCTGCAGTAGAAATATGGTGAGCAATATGTTTGTAACATAGAATCACAATAAAATCACAGTATTTGTCACGGATGCCGCCGAGGCTGCTCCTCCTCCTTGCTCGGGCAGGCTTCGGCGTTCGTCGTCCCCGGAGTACTAGCTACTGTCGCTCGATGTTTCGATGTTTGTCTTGTATTGTCTAGTTGGTACACCTGTTTCGTATTCTGTATTGATTATGTACCATATAAGTTCCCTTGTTTTATGTTTGCCTTTGTGTGTTATTGTCCGCGTCTCTTGTATGTATGTTCGGCATTGACCATCTTGTTTATTACGCACTCCGCGTACATTTCTCCTCTTGTGTTTGGAGGCTTTTGTTTTGTGCGTATTTTACTTTGGAAAGTAAAGTAGTCGTTACTGATCCTCTGTGTCCTGCGCCTGACTTCACCGCTGCATACACCTCAGCATTGACAGTATTGAATCGCAATCCATATAGAATCGTGAGAATCGCAATGCATATCGGCACCTATCGTGATATCGTATCCTGAGGTCCCTTGGCAATTTCCAACCCTAATGTACAATGATGATGCTACACTATCTTATTTTTATTTTTTATTTTCTTTTAGCTCTGCAGTCGTTGTGCAGTATGTCAGCTGTATGCAATACACCTATACCCTCACAGCAGCCCAGAATCCCCATTTTGCCTTTTCACCAAGCATGCTACTTTTTCCACAATATATATATATTTTTTATGCGTATGTATGCGCAAGCGGATCCCCACCCCCCTCCCTCCCCACATCCTCCCCTCTCTCTTTCTCTCGGAAGAGAGATTTAAAAAACTAAAGCTGGTTATCATCACAGAGCGTAACTCATACAGATTAGCTGTCCAGAGGCTACGTTAATAAAGAAATACTTGCGTAACTGGTCAATTGTTGCAGAGTCTACCCACTAAACTTGGGCACAACTGTGTTTTTTCATTACACCATCTAATATATATATATATATATATATATATATATATATATATATATATATACAGTGGGGAGAACAAGTATTTGATACACTGCCGATTTTGCAGGTTTTCCTACTTACAAAGCATGTAGAGGTCTGTAATTTTTTATCATAGGTACACTTCAACTGTGAGAGACGGAATCTAAAACAAAAATCCAGAAAATCACATTGTATGATTTTTAAGTAATTAATTTGCATTAGGTTATAGAGGTTATTTTTTACAAGGTTAAGGGTAGGACACAGCCGGTTGAATAAGACCTTAAATGTGATCGGAAAGCATCCAACAGGAAAGTGTGATTATTGCCAGGAAACAGAGACCATGGAGCATGTATTGCTACGGTGTGGGCAGTATCAGAGGGAAAGAGAGAGGCTGAGATCTAGTATGAGGGAGAAGGGGGATACAGGAGATTAGTTTAAAGAGTATATTGAGTAGAATGTCATTAGATATAGTCTCAAATATTTTGTTATATTTTTTAAGAGCAACGGGCTGGCAGGTAGGATGAGTTTCTCCCAGTCTCTGGCCCACACTCCAGTACAGTAGGTGGTGGTAATGCACCATAACGTTGGATGCCAACCGCCGATAAATCCCACAGAAGAAGAATCGTATTTTTCATCAAATACACTGCTCAAAAAAATAAAGGGAACACTAAAATAACACATCCTAGATCTGAATGAATGAAATAATCTTATTAAATACTTTTTTCTTTACATAGTTGAATGTGCTGACAACAAAATCACACAAAAATTATCAATGGAAATCAAATTTATCAACCCATGGAGGTCTGGATTTGGAGTCACCCTCAAAATTAAAGGCTGATCCAACTTTGATGTAATGTCCTTAAAACAAGTCAAAATGATGCTCAGTAGTGTGTGTGGCCTCCACGTGCCTGTATGACCTCCCTACAATGCCTGAGCATGCTCCTGATGAGGTGGCGGATGGTCTCCTGAGGGATCTCCTCCCAGACCTGGACTAAAGCATCCGCCAACTCCTGGACAGTCTGTGGTGCAACGTGGCGTTGGTGGATGGAGCGAGACATGATGTCCCAGATGTGCTCAATTGGATTCAGGTCTGGGGAACGGGCGGGCCAGTCCATAATATCAATGCCTTCCTCTTGCAGGAACTGCTCCAGCCACATGAGGTCTAGCATTGTCTTGCATTAGGAGGAACCCAGGGCCAACCGCACCAGCACATGGTCCTACAAGGGGTCTGAGGATCTCATCTCGGTACCTAATGACAGTCAGGCTACCTCTGGCGAGCACATGAAGGGCTGTGCGGCCCCCCAAAGAAATGCCACCCCACACCATGACTGACCCACCGCCAAACCGGTCATGCTGGAGGATGTTGCAGGCAGCGTCTCTAGACTCTGTCACGTCTGTCACATGTGCTCAGTGTGAACCTGCTTTCATCTGTGAAGAGCACAGGGCGCTAGTGGCGAATTTGCCAATCTTGGTGTTCTCTGGCAAATGCCAAACGTCCTGCACGGTGTTGGGCTGTAAGCGCAACCCCCACCTGTGGACGTCGGGCCCTCATACCACCCTCATGGAGTCTGTTTCTGACCGTTTGAGCAGACACATGCACATTTGTGGCCTGCTGGAGGTCATTTTGCAGGGCTCTGGCAGTGCTCCTCCTGCTCCTCCTTGCACAAAGCCGAAGGTAGCAGTCCTGCTGGGTTGTTGCCCTCCTACGGCCTCCTCCACGTCTCCTGATGTACTGGCCTGTCTCCTGGTAGTGCCTCCATGCTCTGGACACTACGCTGACAGACACAGCAAACCTTCTTGCCACAGCTCGCATTGATGTGCCATCCTGGATGAGCTGCACTACCTGAGCCACTTGTGTGGGTTGTAGACTCCGTCTCATGCTACCACTAGAGTGAAAGCACCGCCAGCATTCAAAAGTGACCAAAACATCAGCCAGGAAGCATAGGAACTGACAAGTGGTCTGTGGTCACCACCTGCAAAACCAGTCCTTTATTGGGGGTGTCTTGCTAATTGCCTATAATTTCCACCTGTTGTCTATTCCATTTGCACAACAGCATGTGAAATTTATTGTCAATCAGTGTTGCTTCCTAAGTGGACAGTTTGATTTCACAGAAGTGTGATTGACTTGGAGTTACATTGTGTTGTTTAAGTGTTCCCTTTATTTTTTTGAGCAGTGTAGAAAGTGTTTGTACGTGCGTGCATGTGCTGATTCCAAAGGGTAGTTAAGGGAAAGTGTGGTAAAATTGCTTCCTGAATTCGTGAGGGAAGATTACGGAAATGGATGTGGGGCGGTGAAGGAAAAATGATGTCTAACAGACAGCTGTGGGATAAGGAGATGTTTACTTGGATGGCGGAGGACGAATGGAAGGAAAAAGAGAGGCAGAGGAGGTCTAAGAAAGGGAGGGAGGAAGATTGTGAGCTTGAGTCTGGAAAAAATGGCGGGAAAAAGGGAGAAGGTTTGGTAAAGAAGAATGGTAGGAAATGTAAGCAAAGTGAGCTGAAGACAGGAGGAGAAATGGAAGTGAATGAGGGTGAAGTCTCGGAGGTGGTAGGTGTGGTGAAGTGCTCGGAGCCAGAGGCTTGCACAGAGGGTGAGGATAAAGATGAGTCTGTGACAGTAGGAGTGAATTTTTTGGAAAAAGTGGACTCTTGCCTTTTGGCTGATCCATTTGTGGTTTCAAGATGGGTGAAAAAAGCGTTGGGTATAGTGGAATCGGTGAGGGTAACCAGAAGTGGTCTAGTGATAATTGTTTGTGTTTCTGTTGGGCAGAGGGAGAAGGCGCTCAGAGTTAAACAAATGGGGGAAAGAATTGTGAATTGTTTCGCTCTCAAGAAAAGGACGCCATTGTAAGGAGTGATTACTGGGGTAGCAGTAAATGTAAAAATGGACCAAATGAAGGGGAAGATTTCCGGTGTTTGTGATGCTCGTCGTTTGGTGCGACGCAAACAGGGTGGCGAGAGTAGGGAAACAGAAGAGTCATTGTCTGTTCTTTTGAGTTTTGAAGTTGAGTCTTTGCCTGACAAAGTGAAGTTAGGATATGTGGTGAGAGTAGTAGATATGTACCAGTACAGAGGGATAGGCCAACAAGTGATATATGTTTCAGTAAGATTGGATTTTTAGCGTTTATAGCAATGGTTATTCATTGTACTGCAGGGATGGAACGTAAGTCGAAGAAAATTGAGGTGGTGGTGGCAGCTGCAGAGAGGTATTTGGGTGTGCGAGACTTGACATCAGAAGAGTTACAGGGAGTGTTAAGTGGTGATGTCCCATCATTTCAGGTTGAGGGCATGAGGTAGAAATGAATATATTTAAATAGTGGAGAAGGGTGGGGTTAATTATTAATAATAATTTTGAATTTGTGAGTGTAGTGTTAGATGGTAGGGTATTTCTTTATTTTATTTTTCAAGCAAAATATAAGGGAGTTGTACTCCAGTCTAGAAGGTGGCGGTAATGCAACAAATTGGATGCCAACTGCCGTTAAACCTCACTGAAGTAGAAGAAGAATGGCTTCCTGCCAAAAATGAGTGACTAAGTATCTGTCACCGTCAGAGAGGTACAGTTCATTTCAATAACAGGAAAACAGCACCAGAGGCAGGTGGATTCTGTGACTCTCCGTATCAACAATGGAAACTTCGAACAATCAGGGTAAGACGAGCCACAATGACATTCAGATAAGTTCCGATAACGTTCTGTTTTCCATACAGACAACTAGTTGTTAGTAGTCACCCACTCAGGACGCCTTCATTCGTTTTCTAAACTACAATATGTAGTTTCGTCATTTCCTGGTTTCTAAACTTCTAAAATGTGCGCCTGATTTCAGTTTATTTGACAAAATAAGTATTTGTTCAGTTGGGGTTTTTGGTTCAGTTGTTACGAAATATAAGTTGTTATTGGCTATTTTGGGTAGTTTGGGCTATTTTGGGTAGTTTGGGATAGTTTGTGGTAGTCTGTGGCAGCTGTTTTGGGTAGTTTGGGGTTGTTTGGAGTTGTTTTGTAGTAGTTTAGGGGCTGTTTTGGATAGTTTGGGGTTGTATGGATCTTTTTTGTAGTTGTTTTGGGAGGTTTAGGGCTATTTTGGGTAGTTTGTGGTAGTCTGTGGTAGCTGTTTTGGGTAGTTTTTGTAGCATGATGTACTACATAATGCTCGGTAACTATATCCGTTTTTATCTTACTAAAAACGTTCCTAAAGCTAACACTATGGTGTCTCACCTAATTATTCTTACAGTTTTGGGTAGTTTAGAGGCTGTTTTGAGTAGTTTGTGGTGCTGTTTTGAGTAGTTTGGGTAATTAGTGGGACCCCTAGTTGTTAATAAACATGATTCTACTTTCTCTGACTAAAGCATAATAATTTCAAACCTTGCTTACATTAGTATATGATCAAGTGTATCTCTATTATGCGTGGGTGATTTTATTTGGCCCCCCAAGTTTTCAGAGCAAAAAAAAAAAAGTATGTTTAAAAATAAATAATAATGTCATTGTTGGACATAAAAGACTGTAAAAACACCAGGAAATCAGTGCCAAGTGATTTTTAATTTAAGAAATCTGTTCCCAAGTATTCCCACGCATAATAGAGAGACACGTGACCGTATACAAATGTAAGCAAGACTTTAAATTATTATGTTTTAGTCAAACATATCTGTTTGGGCTTCTTGCAGTCAATTTGCAATCTAAAAAAAATTGTAATTATGTTCCGGCCCCCCGACCATCCGCTCAAGGGTGTAAGATCAAAAGGAGAAGTGTGAGTGTGGGTCCGCAAAGACTCAAGGTAGTAGAGGCCATTACCAATAGAAACTACCCTGTAGTGAAATAGTATGAAAAAGGACAATTAAAAGATACCAGGGAGGATAATAACTTGTTGGATAATTAATGTACATGTACATTTAATCAATCTAGCAGAATGGAAATCCACATACAGGCGGTAGTAATCCAGAGGAAATAGAAGTTATTTCCCGTTACTATTGACACATCAGGAGTCCAACCCTTTTGTGTATGAGATTTCTGGAATTGTCACAAAGAGGAAAGAACCCTTTCCTGTATGATACTTTCTAGAAATATCTAAACTATACAATAGCAGGAGGACTCCTGAAGGCATAGTATATCCTGAACATACTAAGACAGCATGGGAGGTAAATCCTCAAAGGAGGTCCTGGAATTAACCGGAGATGAGAGGTATATGGTGTTAAAGGATAAAAGGAATGTATACTATGGACCCATTTGGGGGAAGAAGTATGGGTTTATTGGGCATCTCGATGTAGACAAGTTAGAGTCTATGATTATACAGATGCATGTAAACTGTGGAACTGATCTAAAGAAACCGCGAGTAGAGGGGCTAGACACTGCTAGGGTGTGGCTCTCTGAGGCTCGGAAGAGAGAGGAAGGTCAGAGAAGTAAAAAGGAAGTTATGCAGAGGGATAGAAAAGTGAAGGTTGAGATCTCAGTGCCTCCCCCAGAGCAGAGGGCAGAAAGGTTATATCTAGTCCTGGCAGAACAGGCTTGGAAAGAGAACCCAGATGATGAGGTTGTTGTGTGTAGAAGAAGGGTAGGACAGGTCCCCGCACATCCCCCGCCATATGATGGCCAAGCCGGAATGTTGGAGGAGGAAGGAGCAGGGGGGAGGGGAGAGACCAGTAAAGATAAGAAAGAGGGGGAAGTGTTAGGAAGGGAACTCAGAAAACTTAGAGAAAGTAGGGAGAATAATAGACAGGACCGAGCAAGAAAATAACAGAAGGGAGCGGAGTATTTAATAGCCACACTAGGCAAAATAGCTGGTAGGGGTAGAAACCCAGGAGAGAGAGGAGATAGGGCAGGGAAGAGTGAGGGCTATGGGGGAGGGAAGAAGTGCTTTAACTGTAAAAAGGGAAGGCACTTTGCCAGAGAGTGTGAGGCCCCGTGTAAATACTGTAACAAAACAGGCCATAACCATCGCGACTGCAGATATAAAGGAAAGGGCAAGCGGGATAATCGGGGTGGAAAGGGAGAAAAGACCTACAAACGCCCACCACCCGGTTCTGGTAATGAGGAAGAGGAAGATGAGGCGTGACTAGATCTAGAGGAAGGGGTAGTAGACTCTAGTGAAGAGGAGTCCGAGGAACCCATTGATCCGAGTTGTAATGTGGACTATTGAATTGAATATGGATATGAATTAAATGTATGCTTGTCAACTATAGCAAGTATTTATTTATTTATTAATTTATTAATTAGAGCCTAATCAGAAAGGACAGTTACAAATGTAATAGCGGACTAGCAATTGCGATAAGTGCTGTGGCTATGATCTTAGTTGATAACAGGGGAAATAGGATGTAGTTTACGACGCATAGAGAAGCAAATGTCTTATATTTATGGGAAGTGAAGCAAGGGAACTCAGAGAATAATAGGAATATTAAACAAACAATAGGGATAATGTAGCATTGTTGGAAGGAAGCATTGTATTAAAAATAAAATTAACTGAGGACTATGGCAACCTTTTGGTACAGAAGTATTATGGACATGACGTTACTACAGCAATTTAGGATGGTTGAAGTTGTTACGTTAGTTTTTGAACCCTACGATAGAGGTAAATGCAGAACGCTGTTTGAGAATGTATTTTATTTTGTCTACTAGTAAATAATTGAAGAGTTTCCATGTTTTTGTCTGCGGGTGTTAGCCATTGGAGTTCGCTGAAACGTGAGAGCGCTGTAAGGGATATTATGGGTTACGTTAGGTGTACAAGGATCAATGGTTGCTGTGGAAAAGGAAGTCATAGGGGGTTGAATGTTTGGTATGAAAGGGCTAGCTAGTTAGTGTTGCGAACTAGTGACGTTTAGAGTGGTGACGTAACTTGCTAAGCGACATGGAAGTAGTTGTTTACCTTGCTTTGCAAGGATCGCAGATTTTGTGGAGCAACGGGTAACAGTATTTCAATGGTGAATGTTGTGGATGTGTGTAGAGGGTCCCTGGATCAAACCCAGGTAGGGACAGAAAGCAAAACTTTTACATTGATGCTATTGACCTAGATCACTAGGTGAATTGATAACATTATACGGGAGAGATTTTCTTACCAACACATAGCGGATAGTATAACATAGTAATTAAAGTTGCATCGATGTGAATATATGTTTTGTTTGTTTTGACTACAATTAAAAAATAATTTGTCATCTGTTAAAGTACCGTTATATGGAAAGTTAGCGATAGAGAATAATAGATTTTGTAAGAGGGTGAAAGAAAGTAGTGATGGTTGGGCTATATTGAGATATGTAGAAAAAAATATGTAAAAAATATGTAAAAAAAAAAAAAATATGTAGGACGTATTGGGATAATATGAAACACATATCTAGAGAGTTGAATATGGAACGTTCTTTGATAATTTGTATTATTATTATTAAATTCTATAGTTTGTTTAAACAACAATGAGTATATATATATATATAAATATGCAGACAGTTCATTACTTCTAAAAATGATAATCTGTTTATGGTACGTTGAACAATGGGAGATAGTTGTTACTATTAGGCTGATGGATTAAGTAAACATTTTTTGTAAGTTCTGGATTTATTAAACAATAGGTTTATATTTTAAAACATCAATGCAACAGGTTGTGATGATTAAATTACTAGAAAGGGGTTATAGGTTTATAGTAGAAGGTGTAGTGAACTTAATGAAACGTGGTATTATCTAGTGTCTTCTGAGTGGGAGATTTCTTTTTTCCAGGATTGATGGAAGTCTCCTATAGTATTATGTTAAGGGGAGAGTAGGAGACTCAAACAAATGTTTTTAATAGATGCATGGGATAAAATGCAAGGCTTACTTATGCGGAGTAAGGGATTATATTGGCTAATGAATGAAATATGACATTTAAAGGGGGGACATGAACAATAGAAGGGGAAACAGATATTTCCTATGTTGTTGATCAAGTAAACGATAATTAGTTTTCGTTACGTTGACCAGTGGAGTGTAGGTAGTTTTAAATATTATGCTGATGGGATAGCACCAACTTTATATAGGTTCTAGATTTGTTAAACAGCAAGTTGGTATTTGAAACTAAATTAATGCAAGGGGCTCCAGTAATAACATTATCAGAAAAAGGCACAATCTAATGCGAAACAGCTAATACCTATGTCATTGATTCAGTAATGAGACCAGGATGATAGTAATAATAGAAATCTAGGTAGAAGAATTTAGGATAGGGACTAGCTGTCCAGATATAGACAAAAAAGGATGAGTTAAGGAATAAATGCAGAGACGAATTACAGAACGAAACGTGTGAGGTTTTTGAATTGGCAACAATTGAATTAGCGCTGCAGCAAGAACAGAAACCATACCTCACCTTAACAGTATTGGGAAAAGAGATTAAATTATTGTGTGACACAGGGGCCTGTCGCACAGTGATCTGTGCAGTCGACAGGCCCGAAGGGATTAGGATTAATGGGGGGAAAAAATCCTAGTACGCTCTGCCTCAGGCCATCAATTTATAGAGCGATTATCAGCTCCTGTGACTTTAAAACATGAAAATTCAGCATGCATACCCGTACTGATATCAAGCCTATGTCCAGTTAATCTGCTAGGAAGAGACGCTATGACTCAGTTGAACGTAGCTGAAACACCGACTGAGAGGGGTATGAAGGCATATGTGGTACGGGATAACATGGTAGTGAGCGGGGAGGGAGAGCCAGGCTATAATCAGGAATTTGGGAAAGTTTGAACCTCAGGAAGGAAGCCAAATTGTAATTTATGTAGATTATATTCTATTGACTAATCCCACTCAAGAGGGATGTAAGAAAGATACACTCCAATTGTTATCCTTTATGGCAGAACAGGGACACAAAGTTAGCAAAAGGAAACTTAAGTATGGACCTGTCATGTCCAACAATCAGTCTTCAGGTCAAGCCCGGGAGAGCCGGGGTTGAACAGAGTTTAAACTAAACATGAGTGTTTTTACAAGATAAGGGATTGATTGATTATATTACTATTGATTCTGAACTGAATGAAAGTCGAATTTAGCCGCCATCATAGACAAAGAAAGTGGGCGGAGCGATAAAGAAGCAAGGGGCAGTCTCAAAAGAAGGGATATGGCATAAGGATAATTTACCAATCTTACCTAAGTCATTGTTTAGAGATGCGGCAATATTGACACATGGGCAGAGCCATGTGTCAACAGGGGGGATGATGGTAGATGGTAGGATTAAAGATAACTAGACGGAGGAGAGGACTAAATACTTAAATATTTTTTTTGGGGGGATACAGTCTAGAAAGAAAATACTAATATGAACGGTATGATTAGAGAATGGTTAAGGAAAACACACAGGAGCGCAGGAAGAAATTGGGTACAATGTCTACCGATAGTATTAATGATGATCAGGATAACTCCAGATAAAGAAGGGTTATTGCCATTTGAGAAAGTATTTGGTAGACCATACAGAATGCCCGAGTTAGGAGGACCAGAGCAGGCGGAGATAGAAACTGAGAACACCCTAGCCGAACACATGAGAAGGTTGTTTATTAACCACACCCGTATGTCAAAAGTTTTGTGCCCCACAGGTGAACTAAAGGAGAAGGTGACCCACTCTATCCAACCAGGTGACTGGGTATGGATCCAATCCCTAAAGAAGAAAGACTGGAAGCAGCCCCGTTGGGAAGGCCCATATCAGGTTCTGTTAGTCACCGCCTTTGCCATTAGAATAGCAAAAGAGCAACCTGGGTCCACGTTACCCACTGCAAAAAGGTAAGAACACATACAAGCACCACTGAACACACGCAGAGTTAGAGAGAAGAACTGGAGCAATAGGGTCCGGGGATCACCTCTGATAATGAAGATCTCCTACCCTGACCTATCATCACTGTAGTGTGTTCTTAGGGGTGTGAGGTACCAAGCAGAAAGACTAAGGGCAGGAGAGGGGTGGCAGTTCTTGGGAATATGGGGGACCCTGAGCTGCATCATAGTCCTAACAATCTTCCTGATGCATCAAGATCCACCACCTCCCGGTACCAATTATACTATGCCCCCACCATTGTTAAGAAGTAAAAGAGAAACAACCCGACATACCGACCGTCAAGGACGAGTGACCTACAAAATAGGAGTCAGAGAAGGGCAGACTGTAGAATTCAAAATAAGGGTTAGGGACGTGGCCAACGGGTGGGGTACATGTCAACAAGCAACAGAATGGAATAATACCCCATCATATTTGTGTTCGGACACCACAGCGGATTGTTCCTGGACTCAAGTGTTTAAACACACTTGGGGATGGGGATATGAGACCGGGCGGGACTGGACATCCAGATGGGGGGTAAAAAGAAACAACGACATCACAAATTCTCAATTGGAAATAGTAGTAATGTGACTGACTTAGGTTCGGAAGCACAGGAGAGAATTCTGAACCTTACAGCCCCTGTAACCGATGTGTGGTGGGCGTGTACCAGTAAAGGCTGTATAAGGCAGACAATGCCAAAAGGGTGGGTAGGTACCTGCGCCCCGGTTCTACTGGTTCAGCCAGTTAGAATTAGTCACCAGAAACCAAGGAAAGGGTTAAACAGACATAGGAGGAGTTTTGACCAGAAGGAGAATAGCCCTATTTGGATGGATACAATTGGGATACCAAAGGGGTTACCGGATGAATACAAAGCTATGAATCAAGTAGGGGAAGGATTTAATACAATGTTCTTTTGGTGGGTAACAATCAATAAAAATGTGGATTGGATTAAATATATATATTACAGCAAACAACGATTTGTGAACCAGACTAGAGATGCAGTGAGGGGAATCTCAGATCAATTATCTGCCACCTCGCTCATAACTTGGCAAAATAGGTTGGCTCTAGAT
Organism: Coregonus lavaretus; assembly: GCF_964263955.1. Classification (NCBI taxonomy): domain Eukaryota; kingdom Metazoa; phylum Chordata; class Actinopteri; order Salmoniformes; family Salmonidae; genus Coregonus; species Coregonus lavaretus. The sequence continues at coordinate 17,534,011 of NC_139988.1, forward strand.
ATGTTGCTGGCAGAAAAGGGCGGTGTCTGTAGAATGGTGGGGGGCCATTGTTGCACATTTATACCTAACAACACCGCACCGGATGGTACGGGAACCAGAGCTCTTGCAGGATTGACTGCTCTAAGTGAAGAATGGGCTGAGAACTCAGGAGTTAATACATCTTTGATAGTGGTTTGATGAAATGTTTGGTAAATGGAAAACCATAGCAGCCACCATCTTGGGGGCTGCCATCGCTTGTTTGGGTATGCTTGTATTATGTGGTTGTTGTCTTATTCCCTGTGTCCGATGGTTGGTGAGTAAGGCGTTGGAGAATGCAGTGTCTCAACAGATGGTGAGATATGGACTGACTCCAGACTGACCAGTGGAATGTGAAATACGATCCTCCAGGCTTCGTGGATAACGAGGACTTTGACCCTGATAACCTGCAATTAGATACAACTTTTATTGGTTCTGACGTGTGAAGGTCATAGGGAAAATCTCAAAAAGAAGACCTATGATTGGAAATAGTTAATAGAACTAATCTCTGAGGTTAATCATGCTTGTAAATACATTTAGTCAAAGGGTGGATTGATAGAAGGATTTGTATGTTTAAAGTAAATGACTAAAGTATTCCACCCCGATACTGTATAACTGTGTAAACTGTGTTGGAGTTATAAGACAATAAAACCACTAACAGAGAAGAGGGGTAGAAACTGCTGGAGACAAACATTCCATGGGAAAGGAGACCTAGAAACTGTTAAACTTAAACATTCTATACTGTGGAAAGTCACAGGCCGCCTAAAGGTGGGCGGAGCAAGTTCCTTTGTGTGAACGCATATAAAAAGGCTGTGTGTGTTTTTAGCGGGAGAGCTCTCATGAATAAAGAAACTGATTCATTGCAGAAATGGGACTTTGTTTAATTCATTATTAACCTCTGGGAATTATTCAAAGCTTGAGTAACAGGAGTTTAACTATTAAAGATATAAATTCTCATGACACATGTTCAGCCAAATGCTGACTGCTGGCTGGTTGACAACACCCCATGGTGATAAGACAGTTCCTGGAATATTTTAGGTCATTAACATTGGCTCGTGTCTACTGATCTAGGACTGAGTTAAAGATACTCAACTGTTGAGCTAGACTAACAGGAGACTTGATGCTGATGCTTTTAGTAACATTAGTTAACTGTTTAGCGTTGTGGGTCCTACAGATTATCCAAAACAACATCAGTTACCCCAAACAGTTATCACTGTACAGGCTGGAATATGTTCTGGGATTCTTCTGATAGCATTGAGGAGTACACCACATCAGTCACTGGCTTCATCAATAAGTGCATCGATGACGTCGTCCCCACAGTGACCGTACATACATACCCCAACCAGAAGCCATGGATTACAGGCAACATCCGCACTGAGCTAAAGGGTAGAGCTGCCGCTTTCAAGGAGCGGGACTCTAACCCGGACACTTATAAGAAATCCCGCTATGCCCTCTGATGAACCATCAAACAGGCAAAGAGTCAATACAGGACTAAGATTGAATCGTTTGAAAACTACTACACACTACAAAGGGAAGCACAGCCGCAGGCTGCCCAGTGACACAAGCCTACCAGACAAGCTAAATCACTTCTATGCTCGCTTCGAGGCAAGCAACACTGAAGCATGCATGAGAGCATCAGCTGTTCCGGATGACTATGTGATCACGCTCTCTGTAGCCAATGTGAGTAAGACTTTAAGCAGGTCAACATTCAGACAGATTACCAGGACGTGTACTCCAAGCATGCGCTGACCAACTGGCAAGTGTCTTCACAGACATTTTCAACATGTCCCTGACTGAGTCTGTAATACCAACATGTTTCAAGTAGACCACCATAGTCCCTGTGCCCAAGAACACTAAGATAACCTGCCTAAATGACTACCGACCCGTAGCACTGACGTCTGTAGCCATGAAGTGCTTTGAAAGGCTGGTCATGGCTCACATCAACACCATTATCCCAGAAACCCCAGACCCACTCCAATTTGCATACCGGCCCAACAGATCCACAGATGATGCAATCTCTATTGCACTCCACACTGCCCTTTCCCACCTGGACAAGCGGAACAACTACGTGATCAAGACAAAGGAGATGATTGTGGACTACAGGGAAAAAAGGAGGACTGAGCACGCCCACATTCTCATCGACGGGGCTGTAGTGGAACAGGTTGAGAGCTTCAAGTTCCTTGGTGTCCACATCACCAACAAACTATCATGGTCCAAACACACCAAGACAGATGTGAAGAGGGCACAACAAAGCCTATTCCCCATCAGGAGACTGAAAAGATCTTAAAAAGTTTTACAGCTGCACCATCGAGAGCATCCTGACTGGTTGAATCACCGCCTGGTATGGCAACTGCTCTGCCTTCGACCGCAAGGCACTACAGAGGGTAGTGCGTACGGCCCAGTACATAATTGGGGCCAAGCTTCCTGCCATCCAGGACCTCTATACCAGGCGGTGTCAGAGGAAGGCCCTAAAAATGGTCTAAGACTCCAGCCACCCTAGTCATAGACTGTTCTCTCTGCTACCGCAAGGCAAGCAGTACCGGAGCGCCAAGTCTAGGTCCAAAAGGCTTCTTAACAGCTTCTACCCCCAAGCTATAAGACTCCTGAACAGCTAATCATGGCTACCCAGACTATTTGCATTGTAGCTGTTTTGTGTAGTTTGTTGTAGCTGTTTTGTGTAGTTTGTTGTAGCTGTTTTGTGTAGTTTGTGGTAGCTGTTTTGTGTAGTTTGTGGTAGTTGTTTTTGGTAGTTTTTGGTAGTTTAGGGGTTGTTTGGGGTACTAGTTTAGGATAGTTTAAGGGAGCTGTTTTGTGTAGTTTGTAGTAGCGTTTTTTTTGGTAGTTTGAGGCTGTCTTCGATAGTTCAGGGGTTGTTTTGTGTAGTTTGTGGTAGTGGTTTTTAGTAGTTTAGGGTTAGTTTTGGGTAGTTTGTGGTAGCAGTTCTGGGTTGTTTTGGGTAGCTTTTGGTTAGGACACCTAGTAGTTATTAATAAGTTTCATTAATTCCCCCCACAGCTTTCCTGGACGCCGTAATTGCAGCAGTGCTGGGATTTGCGTCTGGAGTACCTGGAAGCTACCTGCTATCCTCCACAGTGGCAGCAGGTGACCGGTTTAGGCCTCCACCAGGAGACATTAAAATTGAAGAATTAAGGGCCTATCATGAGCATTACATGTCAATGACTCTACTGATAGGATTTCCTCTGATGTTGTTTCTGACCATAATAGTAGGAGGACAACTGGCCAAAGCTGCCTCTAGGAGAATTAGGAGGGTTGGGGAGACTGAGCTGAACGCTACAGATGTGACTGCAGTTCTGATAGGGACCACTGTTGCAGGTGGAGGTTTGGGACACCTCATGGAAACCATCTTTAGAAGATTGTCTGAACTTCTAATTGTGTACAAATATACTGTAGATGGGCTTGTAAAATGTGCATTTCTTATAGCAGCACTTACTGTGGCTTTACTCGTAACGGCTCAGTTTGGTATGGGAGCAGTGAAACCAGGAGCAGCAGCTGCTGGAGTAGGGGGATTATTATCAGTCTTACTGAAGCACCAGTCAGTACTGGGGAACTGGAACAACCGTGGGGGCTCGGTTGGGTCCAGCAGCGGCTGCAGGGATGGCTCTGTCTGCTGCGCTAACATGGAGCAGTAGTACCTATGGGAAGGCAGGGAGAGTGGGGGCAACACTGGGGGCAGTGTGTGCGTCTTGGTTAGGGAGAGGGACTCTGAGTATTTCACTTTTCATTGATCTGATAGTGGTCTTCTGGCTCTCAATCTGTATAGAATATCCCAAGAGATACAGAACAGAAATTGTTTGGCTAAATGTTTTCTTTTTCTTTCTCGTGCCTTTGTAGTCATTGTATGTAATCATTGGTATTTTATGTATGGGACTTCAGGCTGTCATTGTAGATAAGCATTTGTTCTTCTCGTTTAAATATGTTCTGACTCTATTTGATTAAATAATGGTTAAAAACGAATATACATACATACATACATACATACATTGCATTCGGAAAGTATTCAGACCACTTCGCTTTTTCCAAAAAAAATTACATTACAGCCTTATTCTAAAATGGATTAAATTAATTATTTTCCTCATCAATCTACACACAATAGCCCATAATGACAAAGTGAAAACAGGGTTTTAGCAAATGTATTTAAAATAAAACACAGAAATAAGTATTCAGACCCTTTGCTATGAGACTCGAAATTGAGCTCCGGTGCATTATTTGATCATCCTTGAGATGTTTCTACAACTTGATTTTAGTCCACCTGTGGTAAATTCAATTGATTGGACATGATTTGGAAAGGCACACACCTGTCTATACATTGAGGGAAAAAAGTATTTGATCCCCTGCTGATTTTGTACGTTTGCCCACTGACAAAGAAATTATCAGTCTATAATTTTAATGGTAGGTTTATCTGAACAGTGAGACAGAATAACAACAAAAAAATCCAGAAAAACGCATGTCAAAAATGTTATAAATTGATTTGCATTTTAATGAGGGAAATAAGTATTTGACCCCCTCTCAATCAGAAGGATTTCTGGCTCCCAGGTGTCTTTTATACAGGTAACGAGCTGAGATTAGGAGCACACTCTTAAAGGGAGTGCTCCTAATCTCAGCTTGTTACCTGTATAAAAGACACCTGTCCACAGAAGCAATCAATCAATCAGATTCCAAACATGGCCAAGACCAAAGAGCTCTCCAAGGATGTTTGGGACAAGATTGTAGACCTACACAAGGCTGGAATGGGATACAAGACCATCGCCAAGCAGCTTGGTGAGAAGATGACAACAGTTGGTGCAATTATTCGCAAATGGAAGAAACACAAAGGTCCTGTCAATCTCCCTCGGCCTGGGGCTCCATGCAAGATCTCACCTCGTGGAGTTGCTATGATCATGAGAACGGTGAGGAATCAGCCCACGGGTGGATCTTGTCAATGATCTCAAGGCAGCTGGGACCATAGTCACCAAGAAAACAATTGGTAACACACTACGCCGTGAAGGACTGAAATCCTGCAGCGCCCGCAAGGTCCCCCTGCTCAAGAAAGCACATATACAGGCCCATCTGAAGTTTGCCAATGAACATCTGAATGATTCAGAGGAGAACTGGGTGAAATTGTTGTGGTCAGATGAGACCAAAACGGAGCTCTTTGTCATCAACTCAACTCGCCGTGTTTGGAGGAGGAGGAATGCTGCCTATGACCCCAAGAACACCATCCCCACTGTCAAACATGGAGGTGGAAACATTATGCTTTGGGGGTGTTTTTCTGCTAAGGGGACAGGACAACTTCACTGCATCAAAGGGACGATGGACGGGGCCATGTACCGTCAAATCTTGGGTGAGAACCTCCTTCCCTCAGCCAGGGCATTGAAAATGGGTAGTGGATGGGTATTCCAGCATGACAATGACCCAAAACACACGGCCAAGGCAACAAAGGAGTGGCTCAAGAAGAAGCATATTAAGGTCCTGGAGTGGCCTAGCCAGTCTCCAGACCTTAATCCCATAGAAAATCTGTGGAGGGAGCTGAAGGTTCGAGTTGCCAAACGTCAGCCTCGAAACCTTAATGACTTGGAGAAGATCTGCAAAAAGGAGTGGGACAAAATCCCTCCTGAGATGTGTGAAAACCTGGTGGCCAACTACAAGAAACGTCTGACCTCTGTGATTGCCAACAAGGGTTTTGCCACCAAGTACTAAGTCATGTTTTGCAGAGGGGTCAAATACTTATTTCCCTCATTAAAATGCTAATCAATTTATAACATTTTTGACATGCATTTTTCTGGATTTTTTTGTTATTCTGTCTCTCACTGTTCAAATAAATCTATCATTAAAATTATAGACTGATCATGTCTTTGTCAGTGGGCAAATGTACAAAATCAGCAGGGGATCAAGGTCCCACAGTTGGCAGTGCATGTCAGAGCAAAAACCAAGCCATGAGGTCGAAGAAATTGTCCATAGAACTCCGAGACAGGATTGTATCGAGGCACAGATCTGGGGAAGGGTACCAAGAACACAATGGCCTCCATCATTCTTGAATGGAAGAAGTTTGGAACCACCAAGACTCTTCCTAGAGCTGGCCACCCGGCCAAACTGAGCAATTGGGGGAGAAGGGCCTTGGTCAGGGAGGTGACCAAGAACCCGATGGTCAATGACAGAGCTCCAGAGTTCCTCTGTGGAGATAGGAGAACCTTCCAGAAGGACAACCATCTCTGCAGCACTCCACCAATCAAGCCTTTATAGTAGAGTGGCCAGATGGAAGCTACTCCTCAGTAAAAGGCACATGACAGCTCGCTTGGAGTTTGCCAAAAGGCACCTAATGGACTCTCAGACCATGAGAAACAAGATTCTCTGGTCTGATGAAACCAAGATTGAACTCTTTGGCCTGAATGCCAAGCGTCACGTCTGGAGGAAACCTGGCACCATCCCTACGGTGAAGCATGGTGGTGGCAGCATCATGCTGTGGGGATGTTTTTCAGTGGCAGGGACTGGGAGACCAGTCAGGTTTGAGGAAAAGATGAACGGAGCGATCCTTGACGAAAGCCTGCTCAGGACCTCAGACTGGGGTGATGGTTCACCTTCCAACAGGACAACGACCCTAAGCACACATCCAAGACAACGCAGGAGTGGCTTCGGGACAAATCTCTGAATGTCCTTGAGTGGCCCAGCCAGAGCCCGGACTTGAACCCGATCGAACATCTCTGGAGAGACCTGAAAATAGCTGAGCAGCGACGCTCCCCATCCAACCTGACAGAACTTGAGATGATCTGCAGAGAAGAATGGGAGAAACTCTCCAAATACAGGTGTGCCAAGCTTGTAGCGTCATAACCAAGAAGACTCGAGGCTGTAATCACTGCCAAAGGAGCTTCAACAAAGTACTGAGTAAAGGGTCTGAATACTTATGTAAATGTTTTCAGTGTTTAATTTTTTATTCATAAAAAAAATTCTAAAAACGAGTTTGTGCTTTGTCATTATGGGGTATTGTGTGTAGATTGATGGGGGGGGGGGGGAACAATTTAATCCATTTTAGAATAAGGCTGTAAGGTAACAAAATGTGGAAAAAGTCAAAGGGTCAGAATACTTTCCAAATGCACTGTATTTATGTCAAACTAACAGGGAATACTGGGTTTTATTTGAATATTATTTGGTATGTTGGGTTTTGTTTGTTGGGGGGGGGGGGGTATTTTGATTGTAATTGTTATGTATGATACGTACTCCCCTTGTTAAATAAATTGATAATAATTGTACTTCTATTTCCAGAACTGATACTGCCAACAAAAACATGAATATAAAAAACTGTCAATGGACACTTTCAATAAAATGTCTGCTGTTCTAAAAGGGTGTCTTTGTATAAATAATTTTTACATGTGGGTATCGTTATGGGCCTCCCAAAAGCATCTTAAGATCATTGTTAAAACCTACCATCATTGCAAATTGCGTGCGTGTACTGAAACAGAGTGATGCAATTTATTAGCAAGTCTGCAGCATGCCTGTGTAGAGAGGGAGGGTCTAGAATGCACACTGAAACCCTGTAAGAACGAGGAAAAACTGTGAAATGACAACGGGATGACGTCCACCTAAACTAATTGAAGGAATTAGAGGGAGATGTATTTCATTTGGAAGGAGTCAAGGTAAGGACAGTGGTGAGACCTATATAGAACACTACTTCTGGCCCGGGCCTAACGAGAATAGGGTGCTATTTGGGACGCACACCATCAGACCAGACTGATTTAGGAGCCTCCCACCCCATTCCTGTTCCTCCTCTCTACCCTGAACCCATGATTACATTTCTAATGAACCCTGCTATTTTAGGCTAGAATGGGTAGGTAACAACACATCTGCCACGCTGATCCTCAACACAGGGGGCCCCTCAGGGGTGTGTGCTCAGTCCCCTCCTGTACTCCCTGTTCACCCATGACTGCATGGCCAGGCACGACTCCAACACCATCATTAAGTTTGCAGACGACACAACAGTGGTAGGCCTGATCACCAACAACGATGAGACAGCCTATAGGGAGGAGGTCAGAGACCTGGCCGTGTGGTGCCAGGATAACAACCTCTCCCTCAAAGTGATCAAGACAAAGAAGATGATTGTAGACTACAGGAAAAAGAAGAGGACCGAGCACACCCCCATTCTCATAGACGGGGCTGTAGTGGACCAGGTTGAGAGCTTCAAGTTCCTTGGTGTCCACATCACCAACAAACTATCATGGTCCAAACACACCAAGACTTATCAATTTTTTACTTAACTTTTTTTAAACTGCATTGTTGGTTAAGGGCTTGTAAGTAAGCATTTCACTGTAATGTCTACACATTTACGTCATTTAGCAGACGCTCTTATCCAAAGCGACTTACAAATTGGTGCATTCACCTTATGATAGCCAGTGGGACAGCCACTTTACAATTATTTAAAAATATATATATTTTACAAATTTGTTAATTCTTAATTTTTATAGTATATTTATAATTTACACCTGTTGTATTTGCCGCATGTGGCAAATACAATTATTTTATTTGAACTAGTGGTATTTTTTTCAAGGATAATGTCGCACTCCAGTGGCTATATCCAGTACCACAGATATTGTACCAAGTTAGATTCAGATGGTGTTTACAGTTTTTCTCAGTCGCTTTGGTGCATTTCTTAGATCAAAAGTGCAATTCTTGATACTACTTGTACAAATTCCAAATCATCTAGTCACTTGTGCACATCATTAAAGCAATTTCTTATTCCTTTGAACAAATTGCAATTGCTTTTGTACATATTGCAATTGATAATGTACAAGTGTCAGCTTTTTTCCACATTTTCAATTGCTCATGTCATGTTGATCAAAATATAGTAGATGGTTCTCTGTTGAATAGTCTTACCCCTCAAAACATCTAGGCATTAGTTCCTTGCATAAGCCATTACATGCAAAATTGTTGAACTATTTGTCATAAACTGTCAAGCATAGTTTTACACATTTCTATTAGACCTTTTGTACAAAAACGTAAATTGCTGAATCGTGCAGGTGAAATTAACCCTCACTCATGAAGGAATGTAAAGTGTTAGTTCAACCAACAATCAACCAGTTGTCTAAATTGCTCAAAGGTGCATCTCATGAAGAATCAATTGGCAAGCATATATAGACAGACCACAACACAGAGTTGCAATTTTCCAATAATGGATGGACCAGGAAACGAACAGGGTCAACAGCCAAGAGGAGGAAGAAGAGGAGCAAGGATGCGTGGTGGAAGGCAAAACAGAGGAAGAGGCAGAAGAGGACATAGGCGCATATCTGATGACATAAGGGCCACTATTGTAGACCATGTTGTCAATCATGGCCTTACAATGGCTGAGGCGGGTCGAAGGGTGCAGCCGAATATTGGGAGATCAACCGTGTCCTCAATAGTACAAACGTTTCGAAGAGAGAACAGGTATGTCCACCAATGTACAGTGCACTGTTACTGTATATAAGCAGTATACTGTATACTTCCTACAATGCTTCATATTACAGTAGTCCACTTGTATTTCACAGCATACAGAAATATACTCTATACAGATACATACTGCACCTTACATGCACCCACCTGTATGTTTTACAGTAAAATGTGTGTTCGCATAGTTTTTGTCTATGTGAAAGTGTGCGATGCATCACTGCATTTTTCCACACATAGGACTGCAAGATTACCTCAAACCGGTGGCAGAGGACGCCTTTTCACACCTCAACAGGAGGAGGCTATTTGCACCATGGTCCGAGCAAACAATGCCATGAGACTCAGGGAAATACAAAGGACCATTATAGAAGAAGACAACGATGTCTTTGAAAACATCCATACGGTTAGCATCTCAACCATCGACAGGGTGCTGCATAGAAACCAGATGAGTATGAAACAGCTGTACCGTGTACCATTCCAAAGGAATGAGGACAGAGTTAAGGAGCTACGGTACCAGTATGTACAGGTAAAACATATATCTATGTAACTACTTTACAGCAACATTTTATAGTGTTACATAGTACAGTAAGCATAAACTGCACACATTTCCATTGCTGTGGAAGGAACATGCAATATATGTACATTTTATGTCACTCTTCCTTACCAAAACAAATTCAACTGTGTGTTCTGGGATATAGCGTATAATGGAGTTGGAATCAAGTGAACCCTCTCACAACTTTGTATACGTGGATGAGGCTGGCTTCAACCTGACCAAATGCAGAAGGCGGGGTCGGAATATCATCGGTCACAGAGCTACTGTGGATTTGCCAGGACAACGGGGAGGAAATATCACCATGTGTGCTGCTATTTCGGAGCATGGTGTCCTAACCCATATCCCCCTTTTAGGGCCATACAACACCCAGCATCTACTCAACTTTTTAGAGACTCTCTACAGGGCTCTCATCCCTGATGATGAGAGGGGTCTGTTTAGAGAGGATTTGCCAAAGTATGTGGTCATTTGTGATAATGTGAGTTTCCATCGATCAAACATCATAAGGCAATGGTTTGTGACCCACCCGAGGATGCTCATAGAATTCCTCCCACCTTATTCACCATTCCTTAACCCAATTGAGGAGTTCTTTTCAGCATGGAGGTGGAAGGTGTACGATCGTCAGCCACACACACAGATGACCCTGCTGGCTGCAATGGATGCAGCATGTGAGGACACCACAGTAGACGCCTGCAGAGGATGGATAAGGCATTCCAAAAGATTCTTTCCACGTTGCATTGGAAGGGAAAATATCCGGTGTGATGTGGATGAGAATATGTGGGCTGACAGACAGGAACGTCTGGATGTGTAGAGACAGCACTAGAACAGTGCTGTGGGCAAAGTTGTGCCTTAGGGGTGGTTTCCTGTGTTTCTTTCTAATTTAGTTTTTTTTCCTTTGTGCCCCTTGGGTTGTCCAGTCTCTTTCAATCAATAACCCACATACAGTAATATGTAAATAGTACTGTTGAAATTGATATATGCCATAGAAGTGCAGCCTTGTGCATTTTCAATACAGTAACTGTCATCCAAACTGTAGCCTAAGTTTACATCAGGTAATACTGTCAAAGTACACAGTTCCATTGACAACATGCCTAAACATTTTGACAACCTTGTTCGTGAACAATGACTCAATGACTTATCATTCTGATGACACTGACATGATCATTGGCATGAATATTTACTTTTGAGAGATGTACTAAGGATTTTTAGTGACTGACTAGCTTTAGAAACATATCTATTGTATATTGCAGTTTGTACAAATTGTTCTGAGAAATGCACTTATTATTTTGCACGTTAGGGATGATGTGAAAAATGCACCAAAGCGACTGAGAAAAACTGTAATAGTTACATGTACAGGGTTGCATGTGTGATTGCAGGGTACAGTGGAAATCTTAGGCTTCAAGCTCCAACAAGCAGGACTAAGTGAAATAAAAGAATGAAAATGGTAAATTTTTTAAAATAGAAATAGTGCTATAAACATAACTGTGGCAGTGATGAATAAATGTCCATTGGGGTGGAGGCAGAGTAAAGACTGTTGAGGGGGTGGGGGGGGCATACGGGGAGCAGCATGACCATTGAAGGGGTGAGGGGACCAAGTGAAACAAAAAATAATATACATATTAACTGCAACAGTGATGAATGTCATTGGGGTGGGGGCAGAGAAAGTCTGTGGTGGGGGCTAGCTGACTAGTGGTGGCTATTCAGCAGCCTGATGGTCTGAGGGTAGAAACTATTGGCCAGTCTTTCCGTTTTTGCCATGATGCTCCTGTACTGCCCATGTCTGAGTGATTGAAGCAGGGAGAACAGGGCATGGCTTGAGAGGCTGGGATCCCTGATGATCTTCTTAGCCTTCCTGCAACACCTGGAGTTGTAGGTGTCCAGTTGGGCAGGCAGTGTGTACCCAATGGTGCGTTTGGCTGCACGTATCACCCTCTGAAGAGTTATACATTGTGTTCAAGCACAGCTCCCTTGAAAAAGAGGCCTTTGTCTCAATGGGACTCCCTGCTAAAATAACGTCACCAAATAATTTAGAATGTAAAAGGTTTACAAAAAGAAAACTAAGACGCATTCAAGTTTATTGCATTTTTATTTTTATATATTTTTTTCATATAAAATGACAAGGTCCAAGTTGTTTGGAAGCTGAGACCCCTTTACTCCCTACCTGCTATTCTAAGCAACTGGGAAGAAAAATATGGATAATCGATAATATACACCCCATATAGAGAAATGCATAGTGGTCTAGCAAACACCTCCAGTAACTGCCTCCTCCAATGAGGTTAATTTCATCAATTGAGGTCTGTTCAGTTCAATTCAACGTTTGCTCCGTTGCGTGACGGTTTGTCCTGAATGACACGTGTGTACCGTTCTTCAACAGCCTTTGACTTCGGTTTGCTCTCGTTTGGTGGGTGTGACCATTTCAAATCGTAAAACAAGCCTTTCACGTGTTACCCTTTGTCACCAGAAGGGTGTGTCAGAGCGTGACCAAACTCCAGAGTATTCCCTTTCACACACTGCCTCTGATCTAAAGTCAGTTTTGCTCTCTAGCCTGTCCAAACATGATGAGAGGGCAGAGTGAACGCAGGACAGGGCTCCCCGTCTCAGTGAACCTTCAGAGTGGTGGACCTGCTTAGCGAGTAAGACAGAGAGAGCCTGTACACAGTATGCGTGAGCTTTTAGCACTCACTCCATAGGACCGTAGGAGCTACAAACAAGAGTCCCAGTGCAGCGTGAGGTCCGAGCTGTCCAGAAAGTCTGCTGAGAACACACTGGGAGGCGTGTGGGGGCCCAGAGGGGCGAGACTCGTCCCCCCTCCTCCACCACCCATAGAGATGTCCAGCCAGTCCATGCTGTCCAGGGCTGGGTCCCCGAAGTCAAGCCCTGCCGGGTGGGGGGAGAAGCCCAGGTCGCTGGTGTCCATGTCCACCGGGGAGGGGGGATGGTCCAGGATGCTGGAGGTGCTCAACATTTGGCTGTGGAGGTCGTCAATCAAAGTTAGGCCTCCATCAGTGCCCGTGGTGCTCTCCAGGAAGTCCTCCAGACGATCACTTCCTGTGCAGGGCGATGGCGAGGGCTGCTCGGAAGGCAAGGCGGGCAGGGAGGGCTCCGGAGGGGGGGTGGGGGGCGAGATGTGGAGAGGGGACGAGGGAGGGGTGGGGGGGTTGGAGTGGATTTGGGCCAGGGAAGGGTCTGGGTTGGCTCGGAATCCAGAGATTTCTGGTTGGGGAAGAGAAAGAAAAAGCATAAATATTAACGATTAAAAAAATGGGTTTGCTCATGTATTGGCAATGAGACATGAAGATATATATGTGAGTGTTACGTTTTGTGTACTGCTCTGTTCTCTTACCTCCACTCTTCAAGAGGATGTCAAACAGATCGTCCATCTGTTGACTGCTCAGCCCGTTCTCCTGGGAGAAGAGGACTTATATTTAGTACAGTTTACAGTACTCATGGCTGTTTAACAAAATCGGCAAACATGTACAGTACTATAGATACTTTGAGCAAATTTGAGATGAGACCGACGCCAACAGGCGGACTGAGACCGACGCCAACAGGCGGACTGAGACCGACGCCAACAGGCGGACTGAGACCGACGCCAACAGGCGGACTGAGACCGACGCCAACAGGCGGACTGAGAACGACGCTAACACGCGGACTGAGACCGACGCTAACAGATGGACTGAGACCGACGCTAACAGATGGACTGAGACCGACGCTAACAGATGGACTGAGACCGACGCTAACAGATGGACTGAGACCGACGCTAACAGATGGACTGAGACCGACGCTAACAGGCGGACTGAGACCGACGCTAACAGATGGACTGAGACCGACGCTAACAGATGGACTGAGACCGACGCCAACAGGCGGACTGAGACCGACGCTAACAGGCGGACTGAGACCGACGCTAACAGATGGACTGAGACCGACGCTAACAGATGGACTGAGAAAACCAGAGAAGATAAAAAATAATGGACAGAAGAGAGAAGAAGATAGACAGAGATAGACAGGGATAGACAGGGATAGACAGGGATAGACAGAGATAGACAGGGATAGACAGAGATAGACAGGGATAGACAGAGATAGACAGGGATAGACAGAGATAGACAGGGATAGACAGGGATAGACAGAGATAGACAGGGATAGACAGGGATAGACAGAGATAGACAGGGATAGACAGAGATAGACAGGGATAGACAGGGATAGACAGGGATAGACAGGGATAGACAGGGATAGACAGAGATAGACAGAGATAGACAGGGATAGACAGAGATAGACAGAGATAGACAGGGATAGACAGGGATAGACAGAGATAGACAGGGATAGACAGGGATAGACAGAGATAGACAGGGATAGACAGAGATAGACAGGGATAGACAGGGATAGACAGAGATAGACAGGGATAGACAGAGATAGACAGGGATAGACAGGGATAGACAGAGATAGACAGGGATAGACAGAGATAGACAGGGATAGACAGGGATAGACAGGGATAGACAGAGATAGACAGGGATAGACAGAGATAGACAGAGATAGACAGGGATAGACAGAGATAGACAGGGATAGACAGGGATAGACAGAGATAGACAGGGATAGACAGGGATAGACAGGGATAGACAGGGATAGACAGAGATAGACAGGGATAGACAGGGATAGACAGGGATAGACGGAGATGGCAGGAGTGAAGGACATACTTTGGGGAGTTGAGTGGAGGAGAAAGAGGTCTGTTTTGGAGAGGGAGGGGTGAACAAAGTGTGCCGGTCAAAAGTCGGACACACTTCTCTCTGAAAGGGTGGAACGAGAGAATAAAGAAGGATGAGGGAAGGGTGAAGGAAATAGGCTACAGAGAAATAATAAATTAATGAAAAGTCAAATACGAGATGTTGACATGCCATGAATGATCATTGCAGAATGTGTCTTACCTTGAGGGAGGGGGGAGGGGTGCTTTGGCTTTCAGACAAGTTGGACACCTCGTCAAAGAAAGGATGGAGATTGGGCGGGGCGGAGACAGACTGACTTGTCTCTGGCACCCCATTGGTCATGCCATTGGTCTCTAGATGTAGACCCACCTTCTGTTCCAGAACGAGAGGGGGAAGCGGAAATTAAATAAGGACAGTCATGATTTTTGTTATCATTTTAAGACGGTGTTAACACGGCCACGCATTCAGATTTAGTCATTCCCTACGCACCCCTAGTCCCTTTAGTTAGAATGCCCAACATCTCATCAGTCAATCACCCCTAACTTTCTATCCAATCAGAGACATTCTCTTTAGCCTGCTAATTGTAAATCTACATAGGCGTACAGAGGCCCATTATCAGCAATAATAAGTGAAAAGTTAGAGGCACCACTGACACATTGGGGCTGCCTTTCACATGTGTTACCCTTTGTCACCAGAAGGGTGTGTCAGAGCGTGACCAAACTCCAGAGTATTCCCTTTCTCACACTGCCTCTGATCTAAAGTCAGTTCTGCTCTCTAGCTCTCAATGTCTACACTGTATTTCTGATCAATTTGATGTTATTTCGAAAACAAGGACATTTCTAAGTGACCCCAAACCTGTTATTATTGCATTTACTTTATGCAGTTTGTTACATTGTACAGCCTACTTGTAACTGTGGCATCTTATTAGAGTTATATTATGGTAGCAGTGTATAGACTGCAGCTATTTATGCTATTCTGGAATATTTATCATTCAGTTAAGTTAGTCATTTTAGTATTGTATTCTGTATAGTAATATATATCTTAGTTAGATTATATTGTATGCATATTTCAGGTCTATCTGTGTATAGCCATACATACCCCTTTTACATATTATTGTGTACTTATAATAGGTTATCTTTTCTACCTTGTAGAACCATTACCTACAGTTACCCATTAAAGAACCCTAAAGATCTCCAGTGTGTTGGTTGATGGTGATGTGTGTGACAAGTCAGTCAAGACAGCATCAATACTGCTCTAGCCGGCAGCCTTGTGGCGATTCAGCATCCAACCCAGCAAACTACTTTAGTCCTCAGAGGGACAGGTTTACACCCTATCCTTGTTTTACAGACAGTATTGGTAGACAGTGACCGCTAATATTGTGTGTGTGTAAGAGAGAGAAAATCTTGTTTCTGTCACGATTTTTTGTAATTTTAATACCTTTTTGATAGGCTGGTTGACGGGGCCTGGTTGTAACTGTTGTTTTGATTGGGTATCAGGGCTGAGTATCTCAGCTGGCAATTGACTGGGGAGCTTGCTTGGAGTTGACTGCAATCGCTAGAGTAAAAAGGGCAGATTTTATTTACCATTGAGTTAACAGGACAAATCAGCTCCGAGCTATTTTACTGCACTGTCCTACCATCTTACACAATCATTTCACCTCCAACATAGAGACCTGTAACACTTATTAGCAGATTTCCAGTGTAACTGTACTGTACCTGCAGTGTGATGCGTTGTGATCCACTGGTTTTGCCCAATGAGGTCACGCCGTGTTGGCCCTCTGCACTGTTATTGGTCAGTGCTATCAGGTAGTGGTTGCCATTGCCGTCGGTGACCAGGGTGGGCGTGGCGCCCGACTTGAGGAGGTCCAATGAGAAGGTCTGGGCGGGGACCTGGGTGCCATTCTGTTGGCTGATGAAGACTGGAGTGACCTGAAGAGAAAGGAGTAGGGCAGAAGCATATTCAAACACAGGGCCCAGACATGAGCCAATGATAATGACCCAACAGAGAAGGGGAAGAGGTTAGAAACCCATGTCTCCCACGTGCCAGACTGTTAGCCTGTTGAGCTAAAGTCTTCAGGTTTCAGACAAGTTTATTCCGTTAAATATGAAATATGGACCTGATGTGTGGCGACTGTCAGCGGTGTGTATACCTATACTGAAGATCTACAGACTGTACGATAGAGAGCTGTAATGACTGAATGTACCTGTTGTGGGGTGACTGTCTGCCTCGGTTGTTTGTCCTGCAGCTGTCTCTGGGCATGTCTCTGCTGCCTCCTCTGCTGGGCCTGCAGCTGTTTGTCCTGCAGCTGTTTGTCCTGCAGCTGTTTGTCCTGCAGCTGTTCGTCCTGCAGCTGTTCGTCCTGCAGCTGTTTGTCCTGCAGCTGGAGCGGTTTCTGCTGGGTCTGCTGGATGATCAGCTGCTGCTGGAGTAACAACTGGGCCGAAGTCTTCTGCTGCTGCATCTGCTGTGTCTGATGTTGCTGGAGCTGTTTGGACTGCTGTTGTTGTGTCTGTAGAAGTTGTTGTTGTTGTGTCTGTAGAAGTTGTTGTTGTTGTTGTGTCTGTGGCAGTTGTGTCTGTTGTTGTGTATGTAGTAGTTGTTGTTGTTGTGTCTGTAGCAGTTGTGTCTGTTGTTGTTGTTGTTGTGTCTGTAGTAGTTGTTGTTGTTGTTGTGTCTGTAGAAGTTGTTGTTGTTGTGTCTGTGGCAGTTGTGTCTGTTGTTGTGTATGTAGTAGTTGTTGTTGTTGTGTCTGTAGCAGTTGTGTCTGTTGTTGTTGTTGTTGTGTCTGTAGTAGTTGTGTATGTGGTTGTTGTTGTGTCTGTGGTTGTGTCTGTGGTTGTGTCTGTTGTTCAACCTGTATCCGGTGGATCTGCTGCAGTTTGAGCAGGCTCTGCTGAGAGCACTGTGTCGGCTGAGCCTTGCCCACTCCCTCCAGCCCTTCTTCTGTCTCTACCTCCTCCTTAACCCTGGTGACAGAGGGATGGAGGATGGTAGAGGTTTGGGCCTCCTGGGCATAACCGTTCACCACCAAGTCCTGTACTCCCTCCATCTCTCTCACTGCTCCAGTATGTTTCCCCTGCTCCAGTTGGGAGCGCAGGGTCTCCACCAGCCTCTGTTTCTGCCTCAGCATGCGTGTCAGCTCCTCAATCTGCTTGTCCTTCTCCTGAAGCATCTGGTCCTTGTCCAAGGGGGAGGCCTCCATGGTTGCCCCAGCCAGGGGCTCCTGAGGTGGGGCGGCAGGCTGATGCGCGGTGGGAGAAGGCCGGGACTGGGAGAGGCTGCAGGTGGATAAGTGACCCTGGTTCTCCTCTTTGATGGAGGCTGGGGAGGGGTGCAGGCTGAGCTGGGTCAGGGGAGAGCTCACCATCTCGCCAAACACGTCTCCATTACAGCTGGTCTCGTCGGGGCTCATCACCACCAGCGACCATTCTGACGGGGTGGGGGAGACTGGAGGGGAGGAGCTTGTACTGCCAAACCTCATAATACAGGCCGGAGTGGCACTCTGAGCCAATGAGAAAGCGGGTATCTTCCCTGCTGCCTCTTCTGATTGGTGGGTGTGGGGATTGGTCCCGGCCTGGGGGGGGGCAGGACTGGTGGAGCCAGCAGGTTGGGTTGAGGCGTGCGATGGGGTTGGTAGGCTGGGTTTAGGGGATACAGTAGCAGTAACACCAGTTCGACCTCCACTGTTCTGCTCCTGGTAGTTCCTCAGCCTCTCGATCAGGTCCATCTTGGTGCCAGACACGGTCAGACACCGCAGTTTCAGCTCCTGTTTCAGCTCAGCAACCTGGAGGGAAGAAGAAGATGTAAAAGCACAGTTATGATTCTGATCCGTTCTGTCTGTCTGTCTGTCTGTCTGTCTCTCTATCTGTCTGTCTGTCCCTCTCTGTCTCTCCCTCTCTGTCTGTCCGTCTGTCTCTCCCGCTGTCTGTCTGTCCGTCCGTCCCTCTGTCTGTCTGTCTGTCTGTCTGTCCTTCCGTCTCTCCCTCTCTCCCTCTGTCCGTCTCTCCCTCTGTCCGTCTGTCCATCTCTCCCTCTCTGTGTCTGTCTCTCTGTCTGTCTGTCTGTCTATCTATAGGTGCATAGCAATAGTCTAAAGTTGTTCTCTTCTAATGTCCCTTTCTTTATCTGCACTGATCTGGAATAAATGGACAGGTGAAAAATAAATTCCCAGTAATTATTGTGTCTACACACAGAAGTAGAATTCTATTATAAATTCCCAGTAGGTAGTGTCTACACACATAAGTAGAATTCTATTTCTATGTATTCACCTTGTTGATTTAATCTATGGTGTGTTTCAGATCAATACCGATAGAAAATATTAGTGTATTTCTATAAACATCTACTCACTTTGAAGTCATCCAGGTTGGCTGGTAGCGTCAACGGTTTGGCCCCTCCCACAGGGGTTTGGCTCTGACGACTTGACCCATTCTGATTGGAAGGGGCAGGGGTCGTCGGGGGAACACTGCGCAAAAGGGAGGGGCCGGGGTTGGTTGAAGGTGGCTGCTCTGCAGGTGGTCTGAGGAGAGAAACAACAGAGATGAGTCAGTCCACACACAGGTTGGTGCTGTCACCCTTACTTACACACAAACCATTAGACAGCAGAGAGTGAATGATGTGATGCCTGTTTTCAAAATGCACACATTTACATTTACATTTACGTCATTTAGCAGACGCTCTTATCCAGAGCGACTTACAAATAGGTGCATTCACCTTATAGCCAGTGGGATCACCACTTTACAAATTTTTTATTAATTTTTTATTGTTTCTTTTTTATTTTATAGAAAAAAAAAAATTTTGGGGGGGGGGGGGGGGGTAGAAGGATTACTTTATCCTATCCCAGGTATTCCTTAAAGAGGTGGGGTTTCAAATGTCTCCGGAAGGTGGTGAGTGACTCCGCTGTCCTGGCGTCGTGAGGGAGCTTGTTCCACCATTGGGGTGCCAGGGCAGCGAACAGTTTTGACTGGGCTGAGCGGGAACTATGCTTCCGCAGAGGTAGGGGAGCCAGCAGGCCAGAGGTGGATGAACGCAGTGCCCTCGTTTGGGTGTAGGGACTGATCAGAGCCTGAAGGTACGGAGGTGCCGTTCCCCTCACAGCTCCGTAGGCAAGCACCATGGTTTTGTAGCAGATGCGAGCTTCAACTGGAAGCCAGTGGAGTGTGCGGAGGAGCGGGGTGACGTGAGAGAACTTGGGAAGGTTGAACACCAGACGGGCTGCGGCATTCTGGATGAGTTGTAGGGGTTTAATGGCACAGGCAGGGAGCCCAGCCAACAGCGAGTTGCAGTAATCCAGACGGGAGATGACAAGTGCCTGTATTAGGACCTGTGCCGCTTCCTGTGTAAGGCAGGGTCCTACTCTCCGAATGTTGTAGAGCATGAACCTACAGGATCGGGTCACCGCCTTGATGTTAGCGGAGAACGACAGGGTGTTGTCCAGGGTCACGCCAAGGCTCTTCGCACTCTGGGAGGAGGACACAACGGAGTTGTCAACCTTGATGGCGAGATCATGGAACAGGCAGTCCTTCCCCGGGAGGAAGAGCAGCTCCGTCTTGCCAAGGTTCAGCTTGAGGTGGTGATCTGTCATCCACACCGCCAATCCCACAACACACACCCACGCCCACAAATATTCTCTCTCCCCCCACACACACACACCTCTTTACCCCACCTCTCCCCCCCCCCCCCCCCCACACCTCTTCCCCCCCCCCCCACCCCACACACACCCCTTTCCCCCACACACCTCTTCCCCCACACACACACACACCTCTTCCCCCACACACACCTCTTCCCCCCCCCCCCACACACACACACACCTCTTCCCCCCCCCACACACACACACACCTCTTTCCCCCCACACACACACACCTCTCCCCCCCCCCACACACACCTCTTCCCCCCAACACACACACACACACCTCTTCCCCCCCACACACACACACACCACATCCCCCCCCCACACACACAAACACACCTCTTCTCCCCCCACACACATACCTCTCCCCCCCCACACACACACCTCTCTCCCCCCACACACACACACCTCTCTCCCCCCACACACACACACCTCTCTCCCCCCACACACACACACCTCTCTCCCCACACACACACACACACCTCTCCCCCCCTCCCCCCACACACACACACACCTCTCCCCCCCTCCCCCCACACACACACCTCTCTCCCCCCCCACACACACACACCTCTCTCCCCCCCACACACACCTCTCCCCCCCCCCCACACACCTCTCTCCCCCACCCCCACACACACACACACACCTCATTCCCCACACACACACACAAAACTCTCCCCCCCCACACTCACTTGGGTGGTGCAGGAAGAATGGTGTGGTAGTTGTAGTGCTGCTGCTGCTGGTGGAGGATCTGCAGCTGGAGGAAAAGCTGCTGCTGGTGGAGGATCTTGGCGTAGGTGGAGTCCAGCTGAGGGGGAGGCTCCCGGTCAGCCTTCTGGTCCGGAGGGATGTACTGGTGGTACTTGAGCTTCTTCACCTTGGGCTTGTTGTCTTTGGCCTTCTTAGGCCTCAGGAGGGGCCGCTCCGAGCTGGGCTTCGACTGGGAGTGGTGGAAGACAGGCAGATTGGGAGAGGGAGTGAGAAACAGTAAGTAAGATATGATTGCTTGTATACAGAAAGTATTACATTCCATGATACTCTGATAGACAAACGACAGGGGATGTCTCTCACCTTGGTCTGACCAGTAGCAGGGCGGGAAGCTACCGACATCGCTGTCCCATTGGTCAGCCTCTGTGGTGGCAATGAGTCTTGGCCATTCACCAACAGCGGAGGAGGAGGAGGAGGTGGGACCTGGGTAAGGAACTGAGAAAACATCTGATTGGTCAGTTTAAGCGTCAATAATGGGACAACTCCTGTGATTACTTGTCTATGTAAGCATGCAGGAATACCAGTGGCTACATGTCTGTCTCCATTCTGTGGCTATACGTACTGTACAAAAAAGACTTCAACCAACTACCTGTGAGGGGGACATGTCTCTGTTCTGAGTGAGCATGTCAGAGGGGGACAGCTGGGAGAGAGGACCCAGTGGAGAGTCGTGATTGGCTAGCGTATCCGGAGAAAATGCATCACTGCTGTCCTCATCCAATGAGGATTCTCCTGCAGCCTTTGGAGAATCTGAGAGAGACATTTATTAAACCTCTATTTCACCGTTCTTCTCGCCAAACAAATGATTGTCTACAATAACAAGTTGATTTGTTGTGAGGTTGAGTAGCACTACAACAAATATCTGTATTTCAAACAGAGGGAATAGTAATTGCCAATACAAAAAGAGGCGATTTCCAAACAATAATGACTAATGATGGAAGTGGTCACAGTCTCTCCAGCACAAGGATTTAGCAATAACAATGTCCTCACACCAGTCCAGAATTGTGAAATTGATGTATTGCAATGATAACATTTGAGGAACATTTGAACGTGAACCATGAACAGTTATTAATTGAAGATAAAGAGGCCAAGAATTGAAAAAACACTGTAGGGAGTTTGGGAATGGTTGGGTACATTTGTCTGAGTGAGGGACTAATTCTCCTGGCCAGTAAACGTATTGCAGTGGACTGTGCTCAGGAAGGACGCTCCTACCCAGTTGACTAATGTGTTGTTGTGCACATACGCAATAGAAGTTCCACTATATACCCAGTAAAGTGTTGCAATGAGTAGTAGTGTTGTATACTTGATCTGTAATATATGTTACACTGGACAATAAAAATGGGTAGATACCTAGAACAGAAGTGAGTGTTTCAGTGGACATTCTGTGTGTGTGTGTTTGTGTGTACGTACCCAGTAGTGAGTGTGGCAGGGGCCGATGTGTGTGTGTGTTGCAGTGGAGAGTGTGTGTGTGTGTTGCAGTGGACAGTGTGTGTGTGTGTTGCAGTGGAGAGTGTGTGTGTGTGTTGCAGTGGAGAGTGTGTGTGTGTGTTGCAGTGGACAGTGTGTGTGTGTGTTGCAGTGGACAGTGTGTGTGTGTGTTGCAGTGGACAGTGTGTGTGTGTGTTGCAGTGGACAGTGTGTGTGTGTGTGTTGCAGTGGACAGTGTGTGTGTGTGTTGCAGTGGATAGTGTGTGTGTGTGTGTGTTGCAGTGGACAGTGTGTGTGTGTGTTGCAGTGGACAGTGTGTGTGTGTGTTGCAGTGGACAGTGTGTGTGTGCATGTTGCAGTGGACAGTGTGTGTGTGTGTGTTGCAGTGGACAGTGTGTGTGCATACCCAGTAGTGAGTGCTGCAGAGGACAGTCCAGGTCTACAGGCAGGATGTTCTTGTGGATGAGCTCTATAGGACCAGGTCTGTGGGAGATCTTATCATTAAGGTCATCAGCCAGCCTGGCCCTCTTCAGCTGCAGCTGCTTGGCCTGCAGAGACGGCTCCGCTGATGTCTCTGTGTTAAGAGAGAAGAGAAGAAAAAAAAACACTGTATTTGGCCGGTTAGACGTAATGCTAAATTCTCTAAAACGACGTTGAGGCAGCTTATGGTAGAGAAATTAACATTAAATTCTCTGGCAACAGCTCTGGTGGACATTCCTGCAGTCAGCACACCAATTGCATGCACCCTCAAAACTTGAGACATCTATGGCATTGTGTTGTGTGACAAAACTGCACATTTTAGAGTGGCCTTTTGTCCCCAGCACAAGGTGCACCTGTGTAATGATCATGTTGTTTAATCAACTTCTTGATATGCCACACCTGTCAGGTGGATGGATTATCTTGGGAATGGAGAAATGCTCACTAACAGGAATGTAAACAAATGTGTGCACAACATTTAAGAGAAATACGTTTTCTGTGCGTATGGAACATTTCTGGGATCTTTTATTTCAGCTCATGAAACATGGGACCAACACTTTACATGTTGCGTTTATATTTTTGTCCAGTGGCTCACTGCCTCTAGAGAAGTAGTGTGTGTGAGGGTGTAGTTCTGTGGTGATCAGAGAGGGGGTGCTGTGACTCACCCTCCAGTATGTGCATCCTGACCAGCTCTGAGCGCTCAGGACGACTCCTGATCTTCCTCTTCAGATAGTCCTCAGTCTGGAAGGGAGGAGAGGAGAGATAGATGAGAGGAGAGAGGAGAGATACAAAGGGAGAGGGGAGAGGGAGAGATGGAGAGGGGAGAGGGAGAGATGGGGGGAGAGGGAGAGATAGGGGAGGGGGGGAGATGGGGGAGTGAGAGGAGAGATGAAAGAGACAAAGTTGTAAGGGAGAGGGGAAAGGTGGAAAAGATGAACAGAGAAAGGAACAGGAGATGGAGAAAGAAGCGAGGGAGAGGTGCACTTCAACAAAGACTGCACTTGTTGAACTAAAGAGAGAAAGAGAGCTGGAGAGACTACTAGACTTACCCTGGCTCTCTCCAGACTCCTCCGCTGCTCGTGGAAGGCCGCCGGACTCTTCAGTGCTGTGGTGAGAGAAAAGAATAAAGGAACGGCCGTGAACGAAAACTCCAACAAATGAGTACAGAGTACATCACCACTGGAGACTGACAGTGTGAGAGCTGATATTGAGGAACAGATGCTCAAAACAGAACTCTCTATATGAAAAGGTCACTGGAGTTCTATCCACCAAACAGTAAGAGGAGAAAATAGAACTAGTGAGTGACCTGTTTCAGCACAACAGTGAAGGAGGAACAGCCTGCTATAGCATACGAGAAGTGTACGCATGAGAACCCATAGAACAATCAAAAAAGATCTGAATTACAGTGCAGCCAGGAGCTTTGAGATGAGAGAGCAGTGATGGAACGACTTTCTGAGAGAGGGACTTTCTACATTCATCACTCTCTTCAACTGTATCGGTCTTCAGCATGCCCCTGTGGGTGTGGGTGTGGGTGTGGGTGTGTGTGTGTCACATCATTCAGAAGTTGGAAAACACAGACACATTAATAAATGTGGACACACAAACACACACACACACGCACACTGGATGGTTGAAGAGGATGTTGGAGGGACACTGGAGATCTCATCACCTTTTGCACAATGTGAGGCCTTAAATCAGCTCAACTGTCAAACAGTGACGTCTGGGCCTGCTGTGTGTGTGTGCATGTTTATTGAGGGACGCAACGCTGGCTTACGGGAAGGAGTCAAGCCGGAGGTCAGGAGGGTCGCAGACTAGCATGCCTAAATACCGGCCTGGGATTCCTGTGATGTAACCAATCACATCAAGTCAACATTTGCCTACAAATACATGCAAATGGATCATGGAGGATCCAGCCTCCTCTGTAATTCAGTCTGCTTTATAGCGCCAACTGCTCTGTGACTGTAAATCCATGGCATGAGCACATTACTGTCTACTAACTCTACAGAACCTTGACGGTAAAGCAGTTTTCTGGTATAGCTTTGGGCCATGGTCATAAGAAGTCCCTTTTAAAGGCTGGTTTGTAATGCCTCGTCCTCCACAAGACGACAACCTGATCCTCAGTAATCTGGCCTAATCTGTAATAAAGACCTGTATGTCTGAGCCAGGCCACAGTGGAGAAACATAGTTCTCCTGGCCTGTTGTTGTTGTGCAATAAGAATGGGAGCACAGGGGAGAGAGAGAGAGAGGTCCATCTTATGGCCAGGTTAGACACTTAAACAATAAGGCCCGAGGGGGTGTTCTATATGGCAAATATACCACAGCTAAGGGCTGTTCTTAGGCACGACGCAATGCAGCGTGCATGGATACAGCCCTTAGCTGTGGTATATTGGCAATCAGTGCCTCTCTCCTGTAAGAAGTAGCCCATGCACTTCCTCCTATCGACAGCTGAACACTGAGTATCCTCAGTCTCTTCAGCTGCTGAACAGAACAGAACAGGAAGTGGACACAGAAGGGGAAGCTGGCTGGCCCACTTGATAATACCTCAGAGCATAACACAACACAAATTACAACACAACACAAATTTCAACACAATGCAAATTAAAACAACACAATGCAAATTAAAATAACACAATGCAAATTACAACACAATGCAAATTAAAACAACACAATGCAAATTAAAATAACACAATGCAAATTACAACACAATGCAAA
This sequence comes from Coregonus lavaretus, assembly GCF_964263955.1. NCBI lineage: Eukaryota > Metazoa > Chordata > Actinopteri > Salmoniformes > Salmonidae > Coregonus > Coregonus lavaretus. Next base: position 17,559,689 of record NC_139988.1, read on the forward strand.
ATACAACAACACAATGCAAATTAAAACAACACAATGCAAATTACAATAACACAATGCAAATTACAACAACACAATGCAAATTACAACAACCCATTGCAAATTATAACAACACAACAGGCCTGTCAGTCCAAGGGGACCAGGAACAGACACTGTGCTGGTCAAGCATGCAGAGGGTGACATTCTATTATATTTGCTGGTCTAGACTCTAGAGATAAGGATAGAGAGTTTGGGCACTACTTACGTGGCATGATCCCTTGGCTGACCAGCTCCTCCCGGGTGCGTCTCTGCTGTAGTTTGAGCTGGAGCACTGCATGACGACAGAGAGAGGTAGAGTCAGCAACTGCCAGCATGGAAACAACAACCACCTCTTCAAAACCAGAGTTTCAGGCCCAGACTGCCATCCTACACTGAACAGTCCATCCACATGGCAGAGATCCTTATCCTTGTGTCAACGAACACTGGAGCAGACAGCTGGAGCAGGACTCAATGGACAGAACCAGCTCCCGCTCGCTTTCATTCTCTTTCATTTCCTCCCTCACTCTTAAAAAAAAAAAAAAAAAAAAAGCTGTTGCAATGGGCAAAGGGAGGGCAGAGTACGGTGGCATTTATTACACACTTCCTGTTTCTAAACTCAAATGGTTGTTGTGTCCGCAGTACGCTTATAAAAACACACAGAGAAGAAATAATGTATGTGTGTCTGTGAGAGAGCGAAAGAGAGAGATAGAGGGGGAGATAGAGAGAGCGAAAGAGAGAGATAGAGGGGGAGATAGAGAGAGCGAAAGAGAGAGAGAGAGCGAAAGAGAGAGATAGAGGGGGAGATAGAGAGAGCGAAAGAGAGAGAGAGAGCAAAAGAGAGAGATAGAGGGGGAGATAGAGAGAGCGAAAGAGAGAGATGAGGGGGTGATAGAGAGAGCGAAAGAGAGAGATAGAAAGCGAAAGAGAGATAGAGGGGGAGATAGAGAGAGCGAAAGAGAGAGATGAGGGGGAGATAGAGAGAGCGAAAGAGAAAGATAGAGGGGGAGATAGAGAGAGACTAATTGTTGCACCTGACACATCGTCATGACAGAGCGATGCAGGCGGCAATAGTCAGCCTTGTCAGTCAGCAGACTGTTTTCTCACTGTTTTACCACTGCCATTCTTAGGTCGACCTTTTACTATGCATTCTTCACAGTAGCCTGTATTATCAAGCCGAGCTATGGTATGCAATGCATCAATGTGAAGAATGCAGAATGAATTGTTGGTACTGCAAATCTTGCAACAATTAAGGGAAGTAAGCAGGTCCTTATAAGTCTTCCAGTCAGAACAACTGACCTGACCCCCAGTGGATAAAGTACTTAAGTAAAAAAACATTTACTTTTACTTCACTACATTCCTAAAGAATATAATGTACTTTTTACTCCATACATTTCCCCTGACAACCAAAAGTACTCGTTACATTTTGAATGCTTAGCAGGTCAGGAAAATGGTCCAATTCACACTCATCAAGAGAACATCCCTGGTCATCCCTACTGCATCTGATCTGGCGGACTCACTAAACACAAATTCTTCGTTTGTAAATGATGTCTGAGTGACGGAGCGTGCCCCTCACTCTAAAAATTAGTGGTTCAACAAGGGTTCTTCTAAGATCCTTAGGGTTCTTGGCACTGAAAATGGCCCCTAAAAGGTACTTCCAAGAACCCCATAGGAGGTGGGGTTCATCAAGGAACCTCCTTAGTTGGTGGGGGTTCTTGCAGAAACCTAACTGCCAGACTGAAACACTTGGATTTGAATTTGAAAGGACAGCAGGTGCAGGCACTTAACTGAAAAATGTAAAGATCTCCTCAATTTAAGGTAAGGTTCGTCCTGAACCGATCTACATTGATACTGTTTTATGATGATACCATCTTTTCATATTCGGGCAAATCTTTCTAAAACAGAAAATGGACACATTTCAATGGCTATCAATCAACAAAGGTAAGAATATGTTGGCTATGAGAATATGTTGAAGGCTAGCTGTATTGGGCACAGATGACTGAACTGCTCACTTTTGTGTCTGTCTGCAGGTATACAGACAAGGAGGCATACAAAGGCATGTCAATTGGTATTGATATGTTATTCAGATTACATGTACCATCCTCCACCCTTACCTCTTCAATGAAAATCCCATAGGCCTCTACATTATGGACAAGGTACAAGGTATGTGTATGAAAACCATTATCAAAACAGTTTTTCCATTAACATTTACCACAAAAACCAAGGTATGAATACTGTCGTGTGCATGTTTTGTTAAAAATCTGTATAATTAAAACGTTTTGGATTCACTGACTTCACCCTCCCCTATTAATATAACAGAAAACCTGTTCGATCACCATGCACTGCAAAATCATTCTGGCTATGGATACGAAGAACATTAACATCAACATGCCAGAGGATATACCCATTGGACTTGGGGCTTTGCTGGGAGTTCACCTCATATTTAGATTTCTTTATTCTGCTTTGCCACTAAAATCATAATAAACACTGAAAACTAAAATATTGTGTTCTTGTTATGCGCATTATTATTTATAAAAATAGGGAGGGGGGGTAGTTCAAAAATGTACCCCAAAAGGTTATTCAAAAGGTTCTTTGAGGATCCATTAAAAGGGGTTCTTTCAAGAACACTTTTAAAAGGGGTTCTTCAAATAACTTATAGGGGTTCCCCAACAGTTTCAATTTGAAGAACCCCTAAAGGATACACCAGGAACTAGTGCTTGCTATCCGTAAATTAAAAAAACAAGAAAATGGTGCCATCTGGTTTGCTTAATATAGGGAATTTGAAATGATTTATACTTTTACTTTTGATACTTAAGTATATTTTAGTAATTACATTTCCTTTTGATACTTAAGTATATTTAAAACCAAATACTTTTAGACTTTTACTCAAGTAGTATTTTACTGGGTGACTTTCACTTTTACTTGAGTAATTTTCTATTAAAAAGGTATCTTTACTTTTACTCAAGTATGAGTAAGTATGGGTACTTATTCCACCACTGCTGACCCCTAACCACCTAAACTACTGTGTGTGTTTGAATCACACTAGATACACATCTCTTGAAAGGACCCAGGCTAAGTGAGTGTCCTGCTTCCCTTCAGTCCAGACCTACATCTAAATACTCTTCCACACCTCTCCTTTCCATCCATGGCGTCATTCCTTCATGACTACTGACATCTGAAATCAAGGGACACAGTTCTAAGTTCCACCATGAAGATCCCTCTGGATCTGCTGCAGTCATGGAGGAAGTAGGACAAGGAGAGGGCTATTTATTAGAATACTGGGACAAAGCCCAACTCTGGCCCCAGGCCTCCAAAGTTAGAGAGAATGCAGAGAGAGAGAGAGAGAGAGAGAGAGAGAGAGAGAGAGAGAGAGAGAGCGAGAGAGAGAGAGAGAGAGAGAGAGAGAGAGAGATTGCAGAGAGAGAGAGAGAGAGAGAGATTGCAGAGAGAGATTGCAGAGAGAGATTGCAGAGAGAGAGAATGCAGAGAGAGAGAGAGAGAGAGAGAGAATGCAGAGAGAGAGAGAATGCAGAGAGAGAGAGAATGCAGAGAGAGAGAGATAGAGAATGCAGAGAGAGAGAGAGAGAATGCAGAGAGAGAGAGAGAGAATGCAGAGAGAGAAAGAGAGAATGCAGAGAGAGAGAGAGAGAGAATGCAGAGAGAGAGAGAGAGAATGCAGAGAGAGAAAGAGAGAAAATAACAGGGAGGAGGGCCAACATGATCTAATCCCAGTGTGCTCATGTGTCATTAGGTCTAATTAAATATATGTCTGCCACCGTCCCCAAAGGGCCCAGACCTTGCACAGCATAGCCCACACCTACTGTGTGTGCATGCGCACACACACACACAAGCGGTTAAGAGCATTGGGCCAGTAACCAAAATGTCGCTGGTTCAAATCCCCAAATCTGCCATTCTGCCCTTGAGCAAGGCAATTAACCCCCAACAACAACTGTTCCCCCGAGTGCCGATGACGTTGAATAAGGCAGCCCCCCCGCACCTCTCTAATTCAGAGGGGTTGGGTTTAATGCAGAAGACACATTTCGGTTAAATGCATTCATTTCTGCAACTGACTAGGTATCCCTTCCCCTTTCCCACACACCAACCTAGAAGTGTCCCTTGTAAACTCACATGTGCACACACTTGGCATGGCCATTAGAACAGTTATATTTGCAAAGCGCAGTAATCATCCAATGACCTCACCATTTGGACATTAGCTTGATCATTACACACCACAACCAGGGAGTTACGGAGAAGAATATATGAGGAATGACCAAAGCGAATGCCTTTATTATGATTCACGGCACGCATCAATAAGGAGCAAGAAGGGGTCATATGAAGCTTGACAGAAGTCTGGTCACCATACAGAACCAAACCCAAAGCTTGTGCTAGACCATAAACTTGTGAATTATAACATCTATGGCTAGGCTACATCTAAAATGACAAACACACAAATCAGATCTCCCCTCTCCAGAGTGTCTTCTAACCCCACCCACCTTCTTTTAGTCTTCTAACCCCAGCCACCTTCTTTTAGTCTTCTAACCCCAGCCACCTTCTTTTAGTCTTCTAACCCCAGCCACCTTCTTTTAGTCTTCTAACCCCAGCCACCTTCTTTTAGTCTTCTAACCCCAGCCACCTTCTTTTAGTCTTCTAACCCCACCCACAATATTTCAGTCTTTAACCCCACCCACCTTCTTTTAGGCTGTGATAGGTTTGTCTCTCGTAATCCATCCTCAAATTCTGCTTGTCCAACTCTTCCCCCATTAGAACAGAGTCCAAGGGGGCGGGCTCAAAGGACAGGAAGTGGTTGGTGTCCAGCATTATCATTTAGACTTTCTATTAATTATCTTTGTAAACATTTAATTTTCATACAGAGGTGTCATCGTTCAAGTCTTGAATGGACGCTGGTATAGCGGTGGACAATGATATGGAGCGAGAGGCAGACGGGTCTCTAAAAAGAGATCTCGTCTGCAATAGACAAAATCAAGATCGTATTGGCTTTCCTCTCACTAACATCGAGGCAGGGAGAAGACGTTAGTCCAGATAAATTATGACTGTGCTTGTCAAAGATTGATTAAGAAAAAGTAGCTTGAAAATTCTATCGAAAGAGGGGATGTGATTTGATTCAAGAAAGCTTGTGTCGTCTTCTGTCTTCCGGGTCAGAAAGAACCACTATTTTCTTCTCTTTCTCTCCGTCCTTCCCTCGTTTTCTCTTGTCGTGACAGTCAGCTAGGAACGATGGAGCTGCTCTACTAAGGTGTCCAATGAGACGGTGGAAATCGACAGGGTGAAAAAGAGAAAGCATGAGGGAGGAGAGAAAAAGAGGTTAGCAGCAGAGTGGAGAGCCCAGAGAGAGAGAGAGAGAGAGAGAGGAGAGCCCAGAGAGAGAGAGAGAGAGAGAGAGAGGAGAGCCCAGAGAGAGAGAGAGAGAGAGAGAGGAGAGCCCAGAGAGAGAGAGAGAGAGAGAGAGAGAGAGAGAGAGAGAGAGAGGAGAGCCCAGAGAGAGAGCGAGAGAGAGAGAGCGAGAGAGAGAGAGAGAGAGCGAGAGAGAGAGCCCAGAGAGAGAGAGAGCGAGAGAGAGAGCCCAGAGAGAGAGAGAGAGAGAGAGAGAGAGAGAGAGAGGAGAGCCCAGAGAGAGAGAGACCACTCTGCTTGCGGCTCCTCAGTCACGACACACACAGTTAGCGATAGAGTTCTCCTGCTCCTGTTACTGTTACAATCTGAGTCTCTGCCCACATACCTCCCCCCCTCCCATTCCCAGCTCAACCTACAGACCCAGCCTCCCGCCAGAGAAAAGGGTTGTTGATAAACAACAAAAAACACTTAACCCCTGTTAGCGTTATTCTGATGACCTACTTGAAACATTCAGAACGCATGTTAATGGTTTTGATGAGTCATCATTCATAGTTCAAATGCAGGAGACTTTATCCAATCAGTGACGACAATAACAATGACTGAAGTACAACCAGCTTTCTATTTCTCTCAGTACTGTATGTTTTACTCTATGATGGAACATACTGATACATTGAGTATCTATGGCTATTCGTGTGATGTGCAAACTTCATGTAGTAGAACAACTGCAAAGGAATACCTCAAGCAACTCCTACATCACATGCTAGAATACAGCGACAGAGATGATCGCAGAATCTACCATTCAACCTTGCCAATTTAGGTTACAGTCAAAGCTATTGCATTTGAGGGGCCCCGTCCACGACCTGATTGAATGCAAAGCCTTTCTCTCCTGTCTGTGGCTCCTCCAGAATGCTGCGGAGGTCCCCCCCATCACCCCATCCAGCACCCCCTTGCTCTCTGTGTTTTAAATAGTAGGGACAGCTGGCCAAAAGGGGGCTATATTCAGCTCGGTTTCATCTGTCCGGGGTCTGGGTATGGTTACTTACAGATCCAAACATCGTGACTCACACACACATTGGTGCGCCCCGGCGTGAACACTCGTGCACACATACTCATTTCAACTTTCACCTGCCGGTGCGTTTTTCCAGCGCGTCCCCATAGGTTCGCCGCTCGCCGACTAATTGACTCGGCTTCATTTTTAGGCTGCAAACGTGTGTGTGTGTAGGTAGTTGCACTGGACTTCTCATGATCCGGCCATGGTGGACAGACTGCCCGTAGAGAACAGAGCTCCACCTTGACCAAAAACAGGACCTAAGTCCACCTAGCTTTAGTGTACCACTTCTTCAACTGAGTCCCGGTCAGGAGGAAAGAAGACTGTCGGACCACTCCAGACACAGAGTAACACATTGACTGTCTTGACCATCATCGCCACTTTACTGTGATCCTCAGAGGAGAGAGGAAGGTTGATGTGTTTATGAGCGGCCCAGCCTAATGTGTGGGAGGTTACAGCAGGGCTGTTTCCCATGGCTTTATGGTACCTGGATTGGAGTGTTAGATCGTCTATCTGAGGCGTTCACAGTCACACTGTCATCAACTATCATTCAGTTCAACCAGCATTGGGGAACATCATGCGCCATGTCTATTTCTATGGCCACAAGAACTGTTCATGACACAAACTGCTCTCACCCCTCTTTTTGCAGTTTTAAAGCTTGTTTTCTTGCAATTCTATACATTTTGCCATGTCTAATGTGTATTTATTTGAGTGACTCAAACATTACAGCAAAATCTATAGGCTAAAAAACCTAGCTAAAAAAAGTTAGCGGACATTTTCTTCTTCTTTTTTCAGGAACTCAGTCCAGCTTTCAACTTACTCTTGATAGTTGTAATAGTAGAATGCACAAGGTGCAATTTCAAAATTGGGTAGTGCATCATCAGTTCCTCTTGTCATGTCAGTCATTGCAGACCTTAGACAGCTGTTTATAACTTGTCAGGAATGTCCAGATCAAGACTGATGATGCACTACCCAATTTCGAAATTGTACCTTGTGCATTCTACTATTACAACTTTCAAGGGTAAGTTGAAAGCCGGACTGAGTTCCTAAATAAATAAATATATAATAACAATAATATATATTTTTTGTTTATGGGGGGGGGGGACCCCATGCCCCCCCTGCTGACCAATTTGGGAACCACTGCATTATAGGACCCCTCAGGCATAGTCTCGCGAAGCCTCGCTCTTGGTCTGATTGAAGAGACTACCTTAGGCCTAGTGTTTCCCACCTACCCCTACCATTGTATTAGGCAGGGCAGGGCCCCTGCCAAGCCAATTGTTGTTTTGACATTTCAGTCATTAAGAAGGCGATCTTACCCAGGGTGCATTCAGCTAAGGAAACAACCACACAGCACCCTCAGTGAAACCCTCTTCTATGTTGTTTCAGCAGGATATAGTATTTCTATGGAGTTCTGAGTAATTCATTGACTCAAACATCCAGGAGAAGTGTGAAGGAACGGTCGGTTGGGCACTGCCACTGACTCCCCCATACCAAGGTCACCTTGCTGGGTCGCCCTGCCCCAGTCCTGGGGAGGAGGAAGAGGAGGGAGAGGCTGGAACGCCTGGAGACACACAGCCACACCGATAACCTTCCACAACCCAGCCTCCTTTCCCTCCATACACGTATGTGCGTACGTACGTGCGTGCGCGTCTGTACCAGCTCTGTTAAGGGTGGGACTGCTACAACCATGTCGGGCGGTAAGGACAGTTCATCCAGAAAACATCCCCCAAAACAAGGGAGTGACAAGAGAACGTAAACGCAGTCATTAAAATTCCTCCAGTGAAAACAGGTGGTTTTTTTCTGCCCTTCCTGTTTCTCCCACGCTTGCAATTCACTGCATAACAAGTATGTTTACATTCTGTGATTCTGGGATGCCCTTCCCTTCCTTCACAACAAACTATAGGCCTAGTACCTCTCTGTTCAGTCAGTCTCTGTACCCATTTCTGAACAGACTGGATATCAATAACAACACCCTGTGGCTGCAGCACTGGAACCAATATCTAACAGATGTGTGTAGTAAAAATCCAGTCGCATAATATGAGCAGTGTTGGGAACAATAATAATAATTTAATAAAATAATAAACACCAACACAAATCTTAAATAGGGTAGTAGCCAGCCACAGAATGCCTTAGACACCCAGGCACGACTATTGCCATTGATGCCTCTCCCAACAGAGGAGGGGGTTGTATGTGGTAAGGCAGGACTGACAGACTCCAACAAAGACCCTGGTTGTGGGTTCATTACCTGTTAGAGGGGTAAGGTGGGATATTATCTGAGGAAGTCTGTTCACCTAAGTGGTGTGTTGTTTTACAAGATAATCAAAGCAAGGATGATAAGAAACCTAAAGGAACCAGATATAGGCTAACTAGAAGTCCGTCTGCAAGGCAGCACCATGCAGAGTACATAGAAGGGTTTGATTGTGAGCGATAGCAAGCAGATGTGATCAGTGTCAACACTGTGACTCCTCAACACAACATGCCTCACTATTCAGCAAACAGAGTGAGTAAGAGAGAGCAAAGGACAAAGAGGGAAGGAGAGGGAGGGAGGGTGAGGGTGGGAGGGAGGAGGAGGGCGAGGGAGGGAGGGGGGGAGAGATGGAGGGAGGGAGGGAGCGCGAGGGAGCGAGGGAGGGAGGGAGGGAGGGAGGGAGAGGGAGGGAGAGAGCAAGGGAATGGGTTGAGGCTGAGTTTTGGTCAGTGAGAGAGAAAGAAAGAAAGAGCGAGGGAAAGGGGGAGAGAAAGAGGGTTCCTTTTCCAGGCGCTCTGTTTTGGTCATAGTTCTGTTACATAACAGACATCTGAGATCACTTCATTCTGCACCACATAACCCTCTAGCCTAATACACAGAAACAGATTCCATATCATTCCCCTTACAGTTACAGTTCCACCCCTAACGCACCAGCAGGCATGCAGTCTGGAACATGGTTCGGGTTACTTGTGGTGAAGAGAAAATAACAGATTGATTCATTCGGAAAGAAGAGGATGATTCATGTCGTTCTGTCGTATAGGCTAACAATTTAAAAGAGAACAGAGAGCAGCAAAGTCTGATTCATTTTGTGATGGTTATTTATCAAATTACAAGAGTTATTACCGATAAATCTACAATAATCGAGAATTTCAACAAGCATTTTGCTACGGCTGGCCATGCTTTCCACCTGGCTACCACTACCCCGGCCACCAACTCTGCACCCTCCGCTGCAACTTGCCCATGCCCCCCCCGCTTCTCCTTCACACAAATTCAGACAGCTGATGTTCTGAAAGAGCTGCAAAATCTGGACCCCTACAAATCAGCTGGGCTAGACAATCTGGACCCTTTCTTTCTAAAACTAGCCGCCGAAATTGTCGCAACCCCTATTACTAGCCTGTTCAACCTCTCTTTCGTAACGTCTGAGATCCCCAGAGATTGGAAAGCTGCCGCGGTCATCCCCCTCTTCAAAGGGGGTGACACTCTAGATCCAAACTGTTACAGACCTATATCCATCCTGCCCTGCCTTTCGAAAGTATTTGAAAGCCAAGTTAACAAACAGATCACCGACCATTTCGAATCCCACCGTTCCTTCTCCGCTATGCAATCCGGTTTCCGAGCTGGTCATGGGTGCACCTCAGCCACGCTCAAGGTCCTAAACTATATTATAACCGCGATCGATAATAGACAGTACTGTGCAGCCGTCTTCATCGACCTGGCCAAGGCTTTCGACTCTGTCAACCACCGCATTCTTATTGGCAGACTAAATAGCCTTGGTTTCTCAAATGACTGTCTCGCCTGGTTCACCAACTACTTCTCAGATAGAGTTCAATGTGTCAAATCGGAGGGCCTGTTGTCTGGACCTATGGCAGTCTCTATGGGGGTGCCACAGGGTTCAATTCTTGGGCCGACTCTTTTCTCCGTGTATATATATGATGTCGCTCTTGCTGCTGGTGACTCTCAGATCCACCTCTACGCAGACGACACCATTTTGTATACATCTGGCCCTTCATTGGACACTGTGTTAACAAACCTCCAAACGAGCTTCAATGCCATACAACACCCCTTCAGTAGCCTCCAACTGCTCTTAAACACTAGTAAAACTAAATGCATGCTCTTCAATCGAACGCTGCTGGCACCCGCCCACCCGACTAGAATCACTACTCTCGACGGGTCTGACCTAGAGTATGTGGACAACTACAAATACCTAGGTGTCTGGTTAGACTGTAAACTCTCCTTCCAGACTTACATTAAGAATCTCCAATCCAAAGTTGCATCTAGAATCGGCTTCCTATTTCGCAACAAAGCCTCCTTCACTCATGCTGCCAAACATGCCCTCGTAAAACTGACTATCCTACCGATCCTTTACTTCGGCGATGTCATTTACAAAATAGCCTCCAACACTCTACTCAGCAAATTGGATGTAGTCTATCACAGTACCATCCGTTTTGTCTCCAAAGCCCCATACACTACCCACCACTGTGACCTGTACGCTCTTGTTGGCTGGTCCTCACAACATGTTCGTCGTCAAACCCACTGGCTCCAGGCCATCTATAAATCAATGCTAGGCAAATCCCCGCCTTATCTGGTCATCCCCAAAGCCAACACCTCCTTTGGCCGCCATTCCTTCCAGTTCTCTGCTGCCAATGACTGGAACGAATTGCAAAATCTCTGAAGCTGGAGACTCTTATCTCCCTCACTAACACTAACTTTAAGCATCAGTTGTCAGAGCACCTTACCGATCACTGCACCTGTACACAGCCCATCTGAAATTAGCCCACCCAACTACCTCATCCCTATATTGTTATTTATTTTGCTCTTTTGCACCCCAGTATCTCTATTTGCACATAATCTCTTGCACATCTAGCATTCCAGTGTTAATACTAATTGTAATTATTTTGCACTATAGCCTATTTATTGCCTTACCTCCATAACTTGCTACATTTGCACACACTGTATATATATTTTCTGTTGTATTTTCTGACTTTATGTTTTTTTTACCCCATATGTAACTCTGTGTTGTTGTTTTTATCGCACTGCTTTGCTTTATCTTGGCCAGGTCGCAGTTGTAAATGAGAACTTGTTCTCAACTGGCTTAACTGGTTAAATAAAGGTGAAAAAATTTTTTAAAAAAATAATAATGTCTCTTTTTAGTCATGTGTTTCTCTGCCAGTGTTTTCCTCAATCTTCCCTTCATCTCTGTGTTTCTCTCTTCCTTCTTAACAGAGGCCTCGCTGAGTTGGTGCAGCAAAAAAAATTGTGAACATTGATCATCATGTGAAGGCATTGGTAGACTAACTGATAAGATACAATTACATTTTAGTAGAGTGAGGAGGAGAGGCCCTAGCCAAGCACGGTTTACACCTCTCCGTTATCAACACAATTCATCTCTTTCAGGATGACTCATAATAACAAAGTCCACAATGACCTCTCAGTCAGATTAATCAACTATAATGTTTAGGACAGTGTTGATTCACTAGGTAAAGTCTACTGTATAGAGACAGACACAGTGTGTGGATGGACAACAAGAGCTGGAGAAATCAAGGAGTTTCCCAGTGAAAATGGATCCTGCCCTGTATGTGTGATATGCCTATACACGTGTGTGAATATTTATGAATGTGTATGTTGAAAGTTTATCTATGCGAGTGTACATTGTTCATGCTATGCGTTTGTGTGGATGTACGTCTGTCCACTGTATACATAGCAGCAGTTGCCAAGAGCAACAGGCTGTGGTTGGCTGATAGAGCAGCTACTATAGCTTAAGGGGACAACCTATCCCAGGAGACTGTTTAGTTGTGCTCAGAGTTTTTATTACTCAAGGACTTTATTGGATAACAAATCAAAGCTGTATCTGATGTAGCACTGTGATATGTGCTGAAGTCTGCCTGTGAGTGCAACAGTAACAAGCCTTGTTGGCTTGTGTGTGGTGTGTTGTGTGTGTGTGTGTGTGTGTGAGTGTGTGTGACTATGCTCGTGGGTACTGGAAATCCCCCAAAGTCCCCACAAGGACAGTAAAAACAGGACAATTCCCCATGAGGACAAAGGCTATTTTAGGCTTAGGGGATAGGTTTAGGGTTACAATTAGAATTAAAGTTAGAAATAGGTTAAGACTATGTACAGTGCCTTCAGAAAGTATTCACACCCCTTTACTTTTTCCACATTGTGTTGTGTTACAGCCTGAATTTAAAATAGATTCAATTGAGATTCTGTCACTGGCCTACACACAATACCCCATAATGTCAAAGTGGAATTATGTTTTTTGAAATGTTTACAAATGAATAAAAAATGTAAAGCTGAAATGTCTGGATCAATGAGTATTCAACCCCTTTGTTATGGCACTCCTAAATAAATTCAGGAGTAAAAATGTGCTTAACAAGTCACATAACCTAATTGACAGAGTGAAAAGAAGGAAGCCTGTACAGTATAAATATATTCCAAAACATGCATCCTGTTTGCAATAAGGCACTAAAGTAAAACTGCAAAAAATGTGGCAAAGAAATTAACTTTATGTCCTGAATACAAAGTGTTATGTTTTGGGCAAATCCAACAACACATCACTGAGTACCACTCTTCATAGTTTCAAGCATGGTGGTGGCTGCATCATGTTATGGGTAAGCTTGTCATCGGCAAGGACTAGAGAGTTTTATAGGATACAAATAAATGGAATAAAGCTAAGCACAGGCAGAATCCTAAAGGAAAAACTGGTTCAGTCTGCTTTCTGACAGACACTGGGAGACAAATTCACCTTTCAGCAGGACAACAACCTAAAACAAAAGGCCAAATCTACACTGGAGTTGTTTATCAAGAAGACAAATGTTCCTGAGTGGCCGAGTTACAGTTTTGACTTAAATCTGCTTGAAACTCTATGGATGACAGAGACATATGTGTGTCTCACCTGCATTAGCTAAGCGAAGACCCCTCTAGCTCCTCTTTCCTCAACCCTTTCCCCCTCACCTCCCTGTCCATCTCTCCCCTCTCCTCTCCTTGTTTCATCCCCCTCTCCCCTCCCTGTCCATCTCTCCCCTCTCCTCTCCTTGTTTCATCCCCCTCTCCCTCTCCCCTCCCTGTCCATCTCTCCCCTCTCCTCTCCTTGTTTCATCCCCCTCTCCCTCTCCCCTCCCTGTCCAGCTCTCCCCTCTCCTCTCCTTGTTTCATCTCCCTCTTACCTCCCTGTCCATCTCTCCCCTCTCCTTGTTTCATCTCCCTCTCCCTCTCACCTCCCTGTCCATCTCTCCCCCTCCTTGTTTCATCTCCCTCTCCCTCTCCCTCTCACCTCCCTGTCCATCTCTCCCCTCTCCTTGTTTCATCTCCCTCTTCCTTCCCTGTCCATCTCTACCCTCTCCTCTCCTTGTTTCATCCCCCTCTCCCTCTCCCCTCCCTGTCCATCTCTCCCCTCTCCTCGTTTCATCCCCCTCTCCCTCTCACCTCCCTGTCCATCTCTCCCCCTCCTTGTTTCATCTCCCTCTCCCTCTCACCTCCCTGTCCATCTCTCCCCTCTCCTTGTTTCATCTCCCTCTTCCTTCCCTGTCCATCTCTCCCCTCTCCTCTCCTTGTTTCATCCCCCTCTCCCTCTCCCCTCCCTGTCCATCTCTCCCCTCTCCTCTCCTTGTTTCATCCCCCTCTCCCTCTCCCCTCCCTGTCCATCTCTCCCCTCTCCTCTCCTTGTTTCATCTCCCTCTTACCTCCCTGTCCATCTCTCCCCTCTCCTTGTTTCATCTCCCTCTCACCTCCCTGTCCATCTCTCCCCTCTCCTTGTTTCATCTCCCTCTTCCTTCCCTGTCCATCTCTCCCCTCTCCTCTCCTTGTTTCATCCCCCTCTCCCTCTCCCCTCCCTGTCCATCTCTCCCCTCTCCTCTCCTTGTTTCATCCCCCTCTTCCCTCTTACCTCACTGTCCATCTCTCCCCTCTCCTTTCTTTGTTTAATCTCCCTCTCCCTCTTACCTCCCTGTCCATCTCTCCCCTCTCCTCTCCTTGTTTCATCCCCCACTCCTCTCCTCCTCCTTTCCCCTTTTCCAGCCAGGCTGCTGACACTCTTCCCTCCTGAGAGACATTAATAGAGAGGCTGGGTGACTGTAAAACCAGGCTTCATTGCATTGCACTCTTCCCTCCCCGTTACATAAACTCAACCACACAGCTCCTCCACAGCCTAACACTGCTGCTAGAAATGTTCACAGCCTCCAGGCTGCCTCCGCTCACACTGTACCCACACAGAGGGCAATGAGAGAGGGGGACAGGATGTGGGAGTGGGACATCTCTAGGGTACTTTCCAAGTTTCCATACAATGTGTGTTTTTGTGTACATTTATGTAATTATTTATGTCACCTGAAGCCTACTAATGGAAACGTGACTTTTGACATGGATGACATTAATGGAATGTTCTAACCGCAGGCAGGCTCTAAGAATTTATATCCCCAAATAAATGACGTTCCTCTAACCATGAAAAATCACTAGGCTTGCACTGCACGGGGAGAAGACGTGTTGAATGGACAGATTTTATTCTGAAAGAACCAAATGACTATTCCCCACATTCGCTCCAGGCTCTCCGTCATTGCTCTAGTAGTTTAGACCATTGAGCCACACACCTTTAGTCACGCATTAACATACCACACCTTGCTCTGTTGCCAGGTGTGGGGGTTGGTGGTGGTCTGGGGAGTATCATCAGCAGTGATACTATTCATTGTTGACAGACAGGACAAGACTGATAACCTGCCCTGCCAGACTGGCCAGACAGTCCCAGTCAATCACACCCTAAACAACCCTGGAGCCAGCTGGGCTTGGCTCCACAACACCCAGGAGCCAGCCAGTCAGTCAACCTCTCTGGGGGTTGCAGGTCTAGCTCATCTGCGCTCTGCAGTCCCAACCCAAATTTCACAACAGTCAGAAAAGCTGGGACATGGATCAGTGTCCCAGATCAATCCTGCGGGAGTGGGCAGTCATAGCCAGGCCAGCTGCTTTCAATGAGGGGCTGTCGTCTCAGAGAGAACAGTCAAATCCATCATCCTCACTGGCTTGCCCATCCACCCACCCTCCATCCATCCATCCCAGCCCCCCTCTTAGCAGGGGACTCCCTCCAGGGCACCCCAGCTCCAGGCTCCCCTGCCTGCCCATATATCTGCCACTGAGCTGGGCGTGAAAGAAGAGCCACATCTGGGCTACTGTTACAGCGTGATCTTTCCTCTTTCAACCAAGTAGGATAGTTGTTAAGTAACTTTACTACAGTAAGCACCGAAGCTTATAGGCACACATGCCAGAATCGCATTCATTTATTCAGTCACAGTCCATTCATTCAGATGGAAAACCTTTCCAACAGAAGCAGAAATAAATGTAATGGCAATCTAATGAAAATACATTTTATAATTGTATATTAGCTTCAAATTATGGTGCAAAACCAAAATAATGCTGTCTGGCTATGGCAGTGTGATTCAGTATGATTACAGTTATTTTCCTCTGTTCAATTGGCCTTGAGATTACAGAGCGGCTGTGAAACTTTAACAGGAAGCTGTAACAGAGGAATACATACTTCACACAATGGAGGGCCATTAATATACAACACGCCATTTAAGTTGCACTGCCGCTATGACACATCTGCGCACACGCACACAAAATCTGATATAAACAAATACTCAACAAAGAGAGAGTTCTTTACCTGACTGTATAGCCATGTCCCTCTTCACTAGAAGGATAAAGTACAACCTCTCTCCAGGTTCAGCGATCCATTCTCCTAAGAGAACAGCTGGAAAGAGAGGCTGCCGGCAGAGTTGCGTTTCCAAGAACAAGAAAGTTTGACGCCGCCCCACTCCACAACATCCACAAACAACACAGCGTGTTTGTGAGAGTGTGTGTGTGTGTGTGTGTGTACACCAGCCTGCTGTGCCTGTCTGCACGCCCTTACAGAAAGGGTGTGTGTAGGTCTGTCTGTGTGTGTGTGTGTGTGTGTGTTTGAGGCAATTAGTTTTTCTTTCTTATTGCTCCTTGGATTCCATCCAAGTCCAGCCCTGAGTTGTTAACCTCGCTGGGGCGACTCCTACTTTTTCACGTTCTGTGACAGTTTTTTTCTTTAGAAAGGCAGGCTGCAGGCAGAAGGTCACTCCCTGCTGTTGTTGTTGCTCAGGCAGAAAACAAGGGAAAACACTGGTGCCTGCCGATCTGATCTGCATCACAGGTCCCCTTTTGGCCTCAAGTATTAACACTACTCCCCTCCAGTCTCTAGCTCTTTGTGTTTTCCTATCTCCCCCTCTTTCCTTCTCTCTATTCTGCAGAGTTATGCAATTCCGTCTTTTGGACGACTCCTCTTTTTCATTCCCCACTCCCCCTCTTTCCCCTACGCCTCCAAGTTCTAAATGATCTCAAAAGGCATTATTACACCCTGTTCTCCCACTCTCTCCATTAGGGCTGACCCTATTTAGTCAACTGGTCAATTGTTTGGTTGACAGGCTGTTGGTCGACCGAGATATCTTTAGTCGAGCAGTCACAATTTTTATTTTATTTTTTCACGGTGCAAAAGACACCCGTCTGATTGGCTCCTGTCTCAGTGGACTAATCCATTGCGGAGGCCACGGGGACGGCACAGTCCATCATTCTAAGATATGTGATCCCGAAACTGTATATGGTTATATTATGTACAAATAATGGTGCAACACTAATAAATCTAATATTATTTTATAACAAATGCGCTTTCTCCCACGTTGGATACGGTCGCTGTCCGCGGTTCTGAAACAATCTTCAGTGCATGGTAGAATTGGCGCCTTTCCCTATGTTTCTATGTGCATAACAGCAAAGTTAATCAGCATATTGGGATTGAGAACAATGCGGTGAAGGCAGCAGCAGCAGAGATGAGGAAACAGCCCTTGCCTTAGCCTAATTGTCTAAGGAAATTGAGGAGAGAGGAAACCAACTTAAATAGGTCTATAATTAATAGCCTAACTGTTAAATGTGCCTGGCTTTATAAATCATCCATATACAGTGCATTCGGAAAGTATTCAGACCCCTTGATTTTTCCAAATTTTGTTATGTTACAGCCTTATTCTAAAATGGATTAAATTGTTTTTTTCCTCATCAATCTACACATAATACCCCATTATGACAAAGCAAAAAGTGTTTTTTTCTTTTTTTGTGTGTGCAAATTTATTTAAAAAAAAACAAAGCTGAAATATCACATTTACATAAGTATTAAGACCCTTTCCTCAGTACTTTGTTGAAGCACCTTTGGCAGCATTTACAGCCTCGAGTTTTCTTGGGTATGACAATATAAGCTTGGCACACCTGTATTTGGGGAGTTTATCCCATTCTTCTCTGCAGAGCTGAACTAAATGGCTGAAATTATGTTGCAGCTTCAGCACGGAGAGCGCAATAATCACTTGCTGTGCTGTGGTGCGGTTTCACTGCAGTAGGGAGGAGAGAGAGACAACGTGCGCCAGTCACACAGGCACTCCCTGTCATGTTTTTAACACAGCGTGACCATCAGGCTCTTTCTGGAGTCGTTTGTGTGTCTTAATTATTTAATCAAACAGTGTGCTTAAAGCATCAGACAAGCTCAGCGCATATGTAGTTGATTTTATTCAAACACATAGGGTGGTCTGTCAATATATGGGGAAATAAGGTTAAACATTTGGTCCAATCAATTGGTCGGGGACAGCCCTACTCTCCTTTACTACACCCTGTTCTCCCACTCTCTCCAACAAGTTCTAGTGCGTTAGAAATAGGGATGCACATGTTGGTCCATTTTGCTGCTGACTAACTGACCCTCCTTAACCGGTCAACAAATGGTTACATTTTCTCCAAACAGTAAAATGACGTGCCCAACAGAAAATACTATCAGATATCTGTATATAATGACGAGATGCTTATGTTTCCGACAATGGGAGTCGTCCCAAGGCGGGAAGGCAGTTTACGCCCAAAATAAGCCCATAGAAACGTATTGGGATTCTTTTGGACAGGGTCGCCTCTTCCTCTCTGTAAGCATGCATACAAGGACCGCACGTTTCATTAAGAGCTTAATGGAACATTCAACAATAGCAAGCCTATCGTCTTACAGACAAAAGGCTATAGCCTATTATTTAACATGCAACTCCTGTAATGAAGCCACTAATAAAAAGTCATTTTCAAACGCGGCAAAATGCAATTCGCAGGAAAACGCCGTTCTAAACAGAGCAACAAATGCGAGCAGAAAACATTTGTATTACTTTTCTCCTTCAGGGCCATACTATCAAAAAGAAAAGCGCTAAAGTAAATCAACATGTCCTTTTCTTTCAGTCTTTCCTCCTTTCTTTCTCTGAGATCTAGGCCCACGCCCCCACACACACACACACACCCACAGTGTGCCGAGTGCTGACCCCACTCAAAACCTTGACATGAAAGCGTGTAAATATTCACAACAATAAATCTTCCTCAGCCCTCCTCTCCTCTCTAAAGCGAGGTACTAGGTGGAACGAGAGATTGCATAACTCTACTTGGAAGAGAGAGAGCGACAACATCATAGCTGCCGTGCACAGGGCATCAAGATTGTCATAGACTAGATAGGAGGTTGCATCCCATTCTATGTTGTGTACTACTTTCGACCAGGGCCCATAGGGTAAATAGGGTGCCATTTATGTGGCGGGCCACAGCTGCCGTTCAGAGAGCATAAGATGGTAGACTAGGTAGATGTAATGGACTGATAGCCTCGCTAACATTCCTCCGTTTCTCTGGAAAGGTCCTGCTACAACCTGTCTGCAGCCAGCAGCCAGCCAGCATGCCCTGTATGAAGAGTTATTAGCCCAGGTAGGGGATGCTTAAAACGGGGAGTGTTGCCCTTGGGCTGGGGGAGCGAGTGGGGAGTGGGGGTTAAACTCTAAAGATCCACCTTTTAGCATTGTAATTCACTTTGCAGGGAGGGTCTATCCTGGCCTTGACTGAGACTCCCATCTGGTTCTTAAGCAAATCTTGTTAAGCAAACTCGTTGCAACTTAAGACAATTTCACTCCCCTTACAATTAGCTGGACATGTCTCATTGAGATACAATCTAGGCATATTTTACAAGAGGGACCTGGTCAATATAACAGCAGTAGCACATAACGAACCAATACATCAACTCCATCATTATCACAGTCTCAGCAATGATCCTTTACTCCCTACTGCCCTATGACATCATACATACCACCTCCTTCATCCTCATCTGACCAGCTAATCTCCATCTCTCTAAACCCTCTGCTGTGGAGATAGATGGAAGCTGTCCACTGGTATATGGCTGGGAGAGCTGTACAGGCACGCCTCATACTGAACTCCTGCTTTTCATGCAAACAGTATTTTCCCCCACCTCAACACTTACAGGTAACTGCCAAAATAAAGGAAACACTTGAGTAAATGAGGGATACAAAGTATATTAAAAGCAGGGGCTTCCACACAGGTGTGGTTCCGGAGTTAATTAAGCAATTAACATCCCATCATGCTTAGGGTCATGTATAGAAATGCCCAGTTGCCTATGATTTTGGCTACCATGGCAAGAAGAAGAGATCTCAGTGACTTTGAAAGAGGGGTCTCAAAGGTGCATAGGGGGTTTAAAGGGTGTGTGTCTCAGTCACCAGATCCCAACCCAATTGAACACTTATGGGAGATTCTAGAGCGGCGCCTGAGACAGCGTTTTCCACCAACATCAACAAAACACCAAATTATGGAATTTCTCGTGGAAGAATAGTGTCGCATCCCTCCAATAGAGTTCCAGACACTTGTAGAATCTATTCCAAGGCGCATTGAAGCTGTTCTGGCGGCTCGTGGTGGCCCAACGCCCTATTAAGACACTTTGTTGGTGTTTCCTTTATTTTGGCAGCTACCTGTATGTAATCTGTTCCTTTTACATATGTTGCATGATTCAATTAAATTTACTGTTGTGTTTACGTTGAAAAGTGCAATTTTCTTTCCCCCACCTCTGAATGGAAATGTAATTAATGGAAATTTAAACAGAAGGGAATTGCATTGGCTGTAACACATAGGACAGTGAACTAAGGCAAACATTGGATTAAGTTCCTAATTTATTTGATGGTACGCATGATACGGTATGTCTGATAGTTGATGAAAGAAGAGAATCGTATCGGGGAATAGGGAACGTTTTCCCTGGGACACCAACTCACCATTCTTCCTGTCCCGCACAGGCATGTCGTTGGAGGCGGGCTGCAGAGTCAGCTCCTGAAGCTCATTAGTCACTGCTTCACTCCGCGGGCTAGGTGCGGAGCCAGGTGACACGCCAACAACCATGATGCCGGGACTTGGCTCCGCCCCATCCTGTGGCTCCAGCGTTGCCAGGTTGACAGAGAAACCTGTGAGATATAAAAAAAAAAATAGGTAGGTTAGATTTGGAAATGGTCCTATGCAGAAAATATTGTTTCAACAAGGTGGGGAACTCTGGTCCAAAAGACTGCAGGGTATGCAGGATTTTGTTCCACCCGTGGCACTAAAACACTTGATTCAGCTTATCAGCTTAATAATGGATTTACATTTAGACCACTTAGTTTTATGAGGTGTGTATTTGACCTGGGCTAGGACTAAAATCTTTGGCTGTCCAAGTCCAATTTTGCCCAACCTCCCCCATCATGACCAGATCTGTAGAAACTATGGCGAAGGGTTAGGGGAGATAGATGTAGCCTGCTCTCCCTATCTGTTGCTCAGGGCTGAGAGGTAGAACCCGGAACACACCAACGGAACACTAAGCACCTCTTGTGCAATTATGGAACTCTCAGACGCAGAAAGAACACCCAACTTCAGAATGCATGGCCGCAGGCTAAGGATTATAAAGTCAACCATCTGGAGGAATTAGCATTTTGTGTTTCCCTTGACCTCTGACACTTGTTGAAGTTATGGTTGACTTCAGCGCAGTGTTTCTCCTATAGGGTCGTTCCACCTCAAAAAGCACAAGAAAGAGGATTTCCACCCACCATCTCAGATTGTGCCAAATTTGTTTCTGTAGTTAAAAAGAGATAAGATTAGGATTCCTAAAAACATGTTTTTATTTTATTTTTTTATTTTTTATTAAGCTAATTTATTGCGCCAAAATTTGCATTTTCATTTATAGGATTCATATACACTACCAGTCAAAAGTTTGGACACACCTACTCATTCAAGGGTTTTTCTTTATTTTGACTATTTTTTACATTGTAGAATAATGGTGAAGACAAAACTATGAAATAACACATATGGAATCATGTAGTAAACAAACAAATGTTAAACAAATCAAAATATATTTTATATTTGGGATTCTTCGAATAGCCACCTTTTGCCTTGATGACAGCTTTGCACACTCTTGGCATTCTCTCAACCAGCTTCACCTGGAATGCTTTTCAAACAGTCTTGAAAGAGTTCCCACATATGCTGAGCACTTGTTGGCTGCTTTTCCTTCACTCTGCGGTCCGACTCATCCCAAACCATCTCAATTGGGTTGAGGTCGGGGGATTGTGGAGGCCAGGTCATCTGATGCAGCACTCCATCACTCTCCTTCTTGGTCAAATAGCCCTTACACAGCCTGGAGGTGTCTTGGGTCATTGTCCTGTAGAAAAACAAATGATTGTCCCACTAAGCCCAAACCAGATGGTATGGTGTATCGCTGTAGAATGCTGTGGTAGCCATGCTGGTTAAGTGTGCCTTGAATTCTAAATAAATCACAGACAGTGTCACCAGCAAAGCACCCACACACCATAACACCTCCTCCTCCATGCTTTACAGTGGGAAATACACATGTGGAGATCAACCGTTCACCCACACCGCGTCTCACAAAGACACTGAGGTTGGAACCAAAAATCTCAAATTTGGACTCATCAGACCAAAGGACACATTTCCACAGCTCTAATATCCATTGCTCATGTTTCTTGGCCCAAGCAGGTCTCTTCTTATTATTGGTGTCCTTTAGTAGTGGTTTCTTTGCAGCAATTCGACCATGAAGGCCTGATTCACACAGTCCCCTCTGAACAGTTGATGTTGAGATGTGTCTGTGACTTGAACTCTATGAAGCATTTATTTGGGCTGCAATTTCTGAGGCTGGTAACTCTAATGATCTTATCCTCTGCAGCAGAGAGAACTCTGGGTCTTCCATTGCTGTGGTGGTCCTCATGAGAGCCAGTTTCATCATAGAGCTTGATGGTTTTTGCGACTGCACTTGAAGAAACTTTCAAAGTTCTTGAAATGTTCCGTACTGACTGACCTTCATATCTTAAAGTAATGATGGACTGTCGTTTCTCTTTGCTTATTTGAGCTGTTCTTGCCATAATATGGACTTGGTCTTTTACCAAATAGGGCTATCTTCTGTATACCCCCCCTACCTTGTCACAACACAACTGATTGGCTCAAACGCATTAAGAAGGAAATAAATTCCACAAATTAACTTTGAAGAAGGCACACCTGTTAATTGAAATGCATTCCAGGTGACTACCTCATGAAGCTGGTTGAGAGAATGCCAAGAGTGTGCAAAGCTGTCATCAAGGCAAAGGGTGGCTATTTGAAGAATCTCAAATATATTTTGATATTTAACACTTTTTTGGTTACTACATGATTCCATGTGTTATTTCATAGTTTTGATGTCTTCACTATTATTCTACAATGTAGAAAATAGTAAAAATAAAGAAAAACCCTGGAATGAGTAGGTGTGTCCAAACTTTTGACTGGTACTGTAATATTAAATAAATATAGTACCGAACATCCGATTTTGACCATAATTCTTCCTTACAATGAGTAAGACATGAGGAATCCAATAAAATGGCCAAAAGCCACCCACAGACCCCCCACACCAATCCCCCCTTAACAGCATTTACATTTACATTTACGTCATTGAACTCCCGAGTGGCGCAGTGGTCTAAGGCACTGCATCGCAGTGCTAGCTGTGCCACTAGAGATCCTGGTTCGAATCCAGGCTCTGTCGTAGCCGGCCGTGACTGGGAGACCCATGGGGCGGCGCACAATTGGCCCAGCGTCGTCCAGGGTAGGGGAGGGAATGGCCGGCAGGGATGTAGCTCAGTTGGTAGAGCATGGCGTTTGCAACGCCAGGGTTGTGGGTTCGATTCCCATGGGGGTATGAAAAATAAAAAATGATGTATGCACTCACTAACTGTAAGTCGCTCTGGATAAGAGCGTCTGCTAAATGACTAAAATGTAAAATGTATTTAGCAGACGCTCTTATCCAGAGCAACTTACAAATTGGTGCATTCACCTTATAGCCAGTGGGATAACCACTTTACAATATGTTTTTTTTGGGGGTGGGGTAAGGGGGGGGGGGGGGGGGTAGAAGGATTACTTTATCCTATCCCAGGTATTCCTTAAAGAGGTGGGGTTTCAAGTGTCTCCGGAAGGTGGTGAGTGACTCCGCCGTCCTGGCGTCGTGAGGGAGCTTGTTCCACCATTGGGGTGCCAGAGCGAACAGTTTTGACTGGGCTGAGCGGGAACTGTGCTTCCGCAGAGGTAGGGGGGCCAGCAGGCCAGAGGTGGATGAACGCAATGCCCTCGTTTAGGTGTAGGGACTGATCAGAGCCTGAAGGTACGGAGGTTCCGTTCCCCTCACAGCTCTGTAGGCAAGCACCATGGTCTTGTAGCAGATGCGAGCTTCAACTGGAAGCCAGTGGAGTGTGCAGAGGAGCGGGGTGACATGAGAGAACTTGGGAAGGTTGAACACCAGACGGGCTGCGGCATTCTGGATGAGTTGTAGGAGTTTAATGGTATGTATGTATCAATCATCAGTACGCTGTATCAATGATCTATGTTTGACAAGTAGTTTGGAGCTGCATCTTAGAGTATTGCTTCTTCATCCTATGTAGTTTATTCCCTGTGAATCTGGTGATGTTTTTACCCTGTTCAGAGAAATTCGTAATTTAAGTCGCTTGCATTATTTACCATAAACTAGTGTGACAGTACCAGGTTTTGCCCACTAGATGGTCGCTGTTCCTACTACTGCCACACCCTTTTATCCATTTAGCTAGTCTCATGTTTATTAAATGGATCACAAAATGTTCTTCGCAACTTTGGGTTGAAAACCAATAGCTTTCGCTTATGATAAAATAAATTGAGTGATCATCCTCACAATTCAAGCCAGTCCTCCATGAAAGCAATTCAGTTCGTCCTTCTCTTAGACTAAAACTGCATCCAGGAAACGGCCCCTCTCTGTGTGGTTTATTCCCTTCAAAAAAGGTCTGGATTAGTAAGACCATTCCTGGTGAGCAAGCAAACCATTAGGCTACAGCAGTTCTAATGGTTTCAATGTCATGGTCTCGAAATGGTCTTCAAAACACATACTTTAGTGTTTTGTAATGGTATTGATGGCTCCTGGCTGTCCCCAGTCCACCTGGTCATGCTGCTGCTCCAGTTTCTGCTGTTTTGTTTCGACCTCTCTCGACCTCAATGCTCGGCTATCAAAAAGCCAACTGACATTTACTCCTGAGGTACTGACCTGTTGCACCCTCTACAACCACTGTGATTATTATTTGACCCTGCTGGTCATCTATGAACGTTTGAACATCTTGAAGAATGATCTGGCCTTAATGCCCATGTACTCTTATAATTTCCACCCGGCACAGCCAGAAGAGAACTGGCCACATGACTGGCATGCAATGGTTTATAATTGTATTGGTTGTCACAACATTTTTGGCACTAGCCCATCAACGTTTTGGGCTTGTCGGAAAAGTCTTAATATGAGAATTGCACCATAGGGATAGCCCTCTCAGAGAGCTGCAATTTGCTGGACTATTTAAGGAGAGTTGGGTTGAAGCATTATGTTGCTAAGAGACACGGGGGGCCAGTATGATAAAAAAAATAAAAAATAAAAATAATAATAATAATAATAATAATGTATGCACTCACTAACTGTAAGTCGCTCTGGATAAGAGCGTCTGCTAAATGACGTAAATGTAAGGAAAAAACGATTTGCTTTCATGGAGGACTGCCTTGACTTGTGAGGATGA
Source organism: Coregonus lavaretus (assembly GCF_964263955.1). Lineage (NCBI taxonomy): Eukaryota > Metazoa > Chordata > Actinopteri > Salmoniformes > Salmonidae > Coregonus > Coregonus lavaretus. The sequence continues at coordinate 17,584,974 of NC_139988.1, forward strand.
CCACACAATGTATTTTCATCATGAGCAAAAGCCATTGGTTTTTTTACCCAAAGTTGCAAACATGTTGTGATCCATTTAATAAAAATAAGGGACCAGAAAAATATATTAAAGGGTGTGGCAGTAGCAGGAACAGCGCCATCTAGTGGTCAAAACCTGGTAATATCATACTAGTTAATGGTAAATAATGCAAGCGACATGGCTAATTTCTCTGAACAGGGGAATAAAACATCACCAGATTTACAGGGAATACATTACAAAGGATGAAGAAGCTTAATTTCTCACAGATCAAATTTTATTTTAACAAAATAATGTTGCAGGAATGTTCATCTTATCTGTTTCTAACTACAGAAACCATTTCAGAACAATCTGTGATGGCTGAAATGACATGGAACGACTATATTCATTCATTTTGCAGCGGCGCACTAAACATTTGTTTTTTTATTATGGTTTATTACAGCACATTGAGTCTGATCGAATCATCCAATCTCCTGTTGCATAACTGTAGACCCTCCCCCCAATCCCAACACCACCAATGACCTCATCTCATCAGCGGCCGCCTCACCCCGTGGCTCCCTCACTGATCTAATTGAGGCTATCATGAAAGAGATCTTTGACTAGCAGAAACAGTTTCAAAAAGTCAGTGAAACAGGTCAACTTAGAGAGAATTAAGTTAAACCCTTTAGTGATATAAGGGAGAACAAGACAGACCATTGAAAGACTCATATTGTAGGCCACGTTTTCGAGCATGGAGTGATGTCACAATGCAGTAGTAGTGATGGGGGGGGGGGGGGGGAATCAATACAGTTACATATCGGGATATTATTTTTGAAGATATATTGTATAGTTTTGACAATATCACGATATTATTTATGCGCTAGTTGTCTGTCCCTGCATTAAAACTCCAGTACTTTTCCTTCACAGCTTGTTCTCCATCTTCTTTTTAAATAGGGAGCCAATTTGCTTTCAGCAGTTATTTCCATGACTGATCAAAACTCATTTTCTCATTGCTCTCTCATCCCTCTGCAGTAGACATGTGGTGAGCAATATGTTTGGACCATAGAATCGCAATAAAATCACAGTATTTAATTGCAATGCATATAGAATCCTGAGAATCGCAATACATATCGCATCAGCACCTAAGTATCATGATAATATTGTATTGTGAGGTCCCTGGCAATTCCCAGCCCTATGCAGTAGAACTCAATTAGGCTAAGACTGTGTGTAAAAAAGCAATACTTCACAATGTAAACTAAGAACTACACATTTGGTAGATGATGTCATAATGCAATGCATCACAATGCAAGTCAAGAACTTGACATTCTTGAGTGTGGATGAGGTCATAGTACAGCAGTAGAACTTGAATAATGTCACAATGCAATGCAAGATATGGTAGAGTCACAATAGAACACATCACAATCAATGTAGTAGGTTGCGTAATGTCATAATAGCAATGCATTATCAGAACACAGTCAAGTTTTGGAGGTGAATGCGATGTCACATTGTAGTTGATCACAATCTTTGAGCACACAAGTTCTCACAGCAACACAGATCTTGTATTACACCCAAACATCAATATCAGGTTTCATATTATATATTATCACAAAAATGGATCTCTGACGGTTGTTTTTTCCTTCCCAGCACCTCTCCTGTATGAGGGTTATTGTTGAAACATGTAGTGCATTGTGCTGACATAATGGCATAGGGAAGGGACAGTTCTCTGGCATTCCTCCAACTGCAGGCCTACACTCTTCTGTTCAGATCTGCGCTCATCACGTTCGCAAAGTAACACAGCAGACACGCCTCCCACCTGGCTGGAATGTGGGTTTTGCATCTTAGCAGTGCAAAACAGCTACTAATGATTTGGTAAACTGACTGTTAGCAACCTTCCTCTGTCACCAGCGTGTCTCTGAGGAGAAATGCACAGTGATGATGTATGATAGCTATATCTATAAGTTACTGTTATCACTGGAAGGTAAACGGAGATCTAGCTAAGCTCTTATGACAACAGGAAATTAGTGACGGGACTAGATGTTGAACAGGAAATGTGAGCTTACCTGTTCCTCTAAATACTTGAAAACAAATGGGAGGGTTTTTCCATTGCAGCACACAGTTGGGATGAGTGCTGAAGGAGAGGAAGGGAAAGAGATTGTCTTTAGTCCAAGCGCATTGCTACAATTAGGCCTACTCTTCATCAATCATTTGTTCCATCCTCATCTTGATGCAGATCATCATTCATGACATGAATACAAACTATAGGTACATGGACAGCTATCTAGCTATGTATGTATGTAGCTGCAACATGATGGCCTGATAACTTTGTTAAAACGTCGGTATCCAGGGTAATGTGTATGATTAGATAACCAAATCCACAGTTAGCTATTGCGCTAACCACAGATGTCACGACAGCTGTCATAGGCTCATATGGCAGCTAGCTAGCAGCTAACGTAGCTAATGTTACACAATACCCTTTGACAACAATACAATAGCTAACGTAAGCTATCTAGCAAACTAGCTAGTTACGCAGTGGGAGCTCACCTGAATGGTCCAACGCAGAACTATTGAATAACGAAATCCAATACTTCCACAAAAGCAAACAGAAAAGGGTTTTATGCGAATTATCGACAGTAAAGCTAACTAGACAAGTCCACCCAACCCGCTTCAGACAGTTAGCGACAATAAATAGTTAGCTTAGCATCTGATGCTAGCAGCTACCTGTCAGTCTAGTCACGCGGTGGAGCCTGTAGCTATAAAAACTAATAGCGAGGTGTCTTTCTCTGTGTTGTGACGTTATGATTTAAATTCATGCATGTTAGCTACTTATCATTTTATAAATGATTGTTGTTAACTAGAGTAAACGCCTTTGGCTTTAGTCACAAAATAAACTTTGACCGGAAAAACCCTCTGCTCTCAGCTAGAAAGGCACATCCGTCCTTCATTATAGCAAGCAACAACTTGAAGTATCAAAGATATACTCACATCTAACCACACGACTGGATGAGATGTCAACTGCTTGGGGAATAATATAGATTAATGTATGGCTTAAATGTATTTGCTTTGTTGCATTACTTTGCATGAAGAGAAGTTGAATCCATAGACATTCAACCCAGGGTTGGATCATGGCAATGAACTATTTTTGTGGTGTGTGCTGATGGAGTAAAATACATGTTCTGTGGCGCCACCTGCTGGTATATTTCTGATCCTTTTCCATTACTCTGGCCTGACAGCCATGGGAGTTCGAATCAATGATTGTCGAATTCAATGATCCAAAGTTCACAGCCAAAACAATGGATGAGTGAACGTTTTTTCTGCGGTGCTCAAATCGACAGCAAACATGTCTTTAAAAACGTTAACGGTTCCTGCCCGTGCCTTCTTGCAGTGTGTAAACCGGGGTGTCATCTCACCAAAACATCGCCATGTGTGCCCCGTGGGGCTTGGACGAGGACCCTCTCGTCTCTACTACGAGACCGCTAAACCAGTGGACCCTTCCCTGGCCGGGGCATCCTCTGTCCGGACAGTGGACCTCCGCAGCGACACGGTGACCAAGCCTGGAGCGGCCATGCGTCAGGCCATGGCAGAGGCCGAGGTTGGGGACGATGTTTTCGGGGAGGATCCGACAGTAAACGGTCAGATAAATTAGATGAGCACTTTCTTACAAATCAGATCTTCACAAGTGATTGTTATGCAACTCCATATGCTTGCCAAAACTCATGCATCATCATCATGATCTGATTATTTTACACTGATCAAAGTTCTGGCCGATGAATAAAAGTCTATAAACCCGTGTAATAAACATAATGCAGTGAAGTGCATGGGGCGCACACACTGCATAATTCAGTAGTGTGGTACTGTAATCAGATTGCACTGACATGGCCCTGTTTGAATCCTTTAAGATGCATCCTTTCCATTAACCTGATTTAACGGGTGGGTGTGTACAGAGCTCCAGAAGATGGCCGCAGAGGTGTTTGGGATGGAGGCGGCTCTCTATGTCCCCTCTGGAACCATGGCAAACCTCATAGCAGGTGAGGGAAAGAACCAGCTGTGTGTGTGTTGTTGTCCAGTTGAGAGAAGGCTGGATCTGCAATGGGTTTACAGCTGATCTCTCTACACTGCTGTGCAGAAGGTGGATCACATTTTAGTCATTTAGCAGACGCTCTTATCCAGAGCGACTTACAGTTAGTGAGTGCATACATTATTATAATTTTTTTTCACACTGGCCCCCGTGGGAATTGAACCCACAATCCCAGCATTGCAAACGCCATGCTCTACCAACTGAGCTACATCCCTGCCGGCCATTACTTACCCTACCCTGGACGACGCTGGGCCAATTGTGCGCCTCCCCATGGGTCTCCCGGTCACGGCCGGCTACGACAGAGCCTGGATTCGAACCAGGATCACTAGTGGCACAGCTAGCACTGCGATGCAGTGCCTTAGACCACTGTGCCACTCGGGAGACCACTGTGGCACCATAGTAGTAATTATGTAATACTTTTTTGGGTGTGTTTATGTGTTGTCCAGTAATGGTGCACTGCAGGGAGAGAGGAGACGAGATGATTGTTGGAGATCTGTCACACCTCCACATCTACGAGCAGGGAGGGAGTGCACAGGTACAGTGAACACACACACACAGCTACTGCACACACAAAGTGCACACTAAAAACACATGTGATTGTAATGTGTGCGTCAGCTGGCTGGTGTCCACTCCACCACGGTGACCAATCTACCTGACGGGACCTTTGACCTGGATCAGCTGGAGTCCAAGATTCGCCATGGTTACCCCGACGCCCACTACCCCCGCTCACGCCTGGTGTGTGTGGAGGACACACACAACATACAGGGAGGCCGCGTGCTGCCCCTACCCTTCCTGCAGGAGGTGTGTGTGTGTGTTCTTTGTAATCTTTGAAAGTAATCATCCTTGAAGGTGATCTATTTCTCCCGATCTAGGGATTATACCATAGTCTCTCAGCTGCTATAAACACATTAACAGTGAGGAAAAAGTTCAACAAATGACCCCTTTAGAGCACAAATCATAATTAATTTCCACATTTGTACAATCAGTATACTCGTGTTTGTTTGGTTCAGATTGAGCAGCTGTTGTGACTGATTGTATCTCATCAGCAGTGCATCTCCAGATCCAGCAGCCTTTTCTCTGTCCCAGTGTGAGCTATAGCAACTGTGTTGCTGGGACACCTCTGGCAGTCAGAAGTATTGTTAATACAACACTGCTCTGTTGGCTTTGATCTGTGTACCGGTACTTCAGTTCTCCACCTGTGCTGTTCTTGTTTGTGTTGTGACAAATGGTAAAGCGTGTGTTTTCTGGTGTTTAAATGATATTGTCCTTGAATATGGGATTGTTGTTGAATTAGTTGTTGAATTATCCCTCAGGTGAGTGCTCGAGAGTCTTGCAGAAAGGTATGGTGTTGTAACTCTGTTTTGTTTTGGTGTGTGTCTCTCCCTCAGGTAAAGGCATTAGCAGACAGGTATGGTCTGGCTGTACACATGGACGGAGCAAGAATTATGAATGCAGCCATTGCCCAGAAAGTCGCCCCATCTACAATCCTACAAAACACACACACCGTCAGCGTCTGCCTGTCCAAGGTCAGAACACACACACACCGTCAGCATCTGCCTGTTCAAGGTCAGAACACACACACACCGTCAGCATCTGCCTGTTCAAGGTCAGAACACACACACACCGTCAGCGTCTGCCTGTCCAAGGTCAGAACACACACACACCGTCAGCATCTGCCTGTTCAAGGTCAGAACACACACACACCGTCAGCATCTGCCTGTTCAAGGTCAGAACACACACACACCGTCAGCATCTGCCTGTTCAAGGTCAGAACACACACACACCGTCAGCATCTGCCTGTCCAAGGTCAGAACACACACCATCAGCTGGAGTCATGTATTTGTGAGACGGACACTGTGTGTTACCTGCTGTGTGTGTGATCCTGTGTGTGATCTTGTGTGTGATCCTGTGTGTGATCCTGTGTGTGATCCTGTGTGTGATCCTGTGTATGATCCTGTGTGTCTGTGTGTTGCAGGGTCTGGGTGCTCCAGTGGGCACCATGCTGGCTGGCCCTCAGGACTTCATCTCCAGGGCGGTGCGTTGTCGTAAAGCCCTGGGCGGAGGGCTGCGCCAGGCGGGCATACTGGCAGCCGCTGGCAAGCTGGCATTGGGGGACATGATCAACAGGCTGGAGGAAGACCACCGTCATGCCAGGACCTTCGCACAGGGTGGGCACACAAATATACAAATGTGCACTTGCAAGACACACACGTGGACGTTTCTATTTCATAATATTTTCTTAACCAATCTGTCACATAACCTGTGTGTGTGTGTGTGTGTGTGTGTGTAGCTCTGTTGGAGTGCGACCCGCCTCTCTACGAGGTCGACATGGCTGCTGTGGAAACCAACATCCTGCGGTTCCGTCTGCGGGACACCTCATTGACCCCAACCGAGTTCTGTGCCCTGATGGCCGGGGTGGGGGAAGGCGAGCAGGCCGCTATGGGGCAGGGTGTACGGGTACTCATGTTCCCCCACATTGGAGGCTCTGTCAGGGCCGTCTGGCATCTGGGCATCTCACTGGAGGACACTCAGCTGGCCATCCAAAAGCTGCAATTTGTGGCCAGGCAACACTATCAGCAAAGGCTCAGGGCCTAGTAAAGCCTCACATAGATCTAACCCCAACATGGCAAGCTGCTGGTTGGGCCCCCTGATCATGGATCTCTCATTTAGAGGGATTCACTTGAAGCACTTTGCGAAGAGTTGATTATTTGATTAATTAAATGTATATTAATCATTATAACAGCTTTTAATTAATTTAAATACAGGTACTGTACTTCATTTCAGAATATGTTTCTTATACAGACGTATTTCTTAGAGGTAAGCTGTTCTAACTAACAAACTAATAAATTATGTGATTGTCAACAAGCAGCTGCCCTCGAGTGGACTCTCATTGAAATGTAATGACTATGAAACGCCACAAGACGGCACTACAGGTCTTTGTCATGGCCTTGCTACCACGAAATGGGTACGTCATGTACTACTAGTAATCACCAGTCTATGCAACAGTCCAGACACGTTTTTTTCTACATGTCACATATTTTGTAGTTTACCAAAGACATATAACTCGTAATACATTGTTCGACCAGATTGAGAAAGAAAAAATAACATCAAAACATTCTGGCAGCGGTGGGATTCGAACCCACGCCATCGAAATGACTGGAGCCTAAATCCAGCGCCTTAGACCACTCGGCCACGCTACCGTCACACTTATCTTTGCAAATAGAAGTGAATTTCAATACAATAACGTCTTTATAGGGGGCTCTAAACTTAAAACGTTTCTGGTTGTTACCGAGAGAAAGAAGCGAAGCGAGAAAGTCCATTCCCGTCTAAATATGTCCACGCGGCGAGAATAAGGCGGAAATATAACGATAAGCAGTCCCTAATCATTAGTCCAAAGGCAAAACAATAAACGACAGTTTCTATTGGACAAATTCAGGCAGGTCCCTCCCCGTTTCCTTCCGTTTAAGAAACGTTTTGCAACAGAATCGGCGCAATAAATAAACATACCCCTGTGGCGGTAGCTAGGTTTACTAGCTAGCTGGCTATGTTGCTTCTGGAAGATGTTGCAGCCTGGTCTCATAGACTAAACGTAACATAGTAAATGTAAATCTGGTACACTTAATAGTATGTTATCCGTTCTTAAGTTTCGTTTTTGCCTCTTTTACTTTCGGTTTTGTACACCAGCTTCAAACAGCTGAAACAACAATATTTTTGGTTATGGAAAATATATTTCACAGCGGTTTAGATGGTAAAATGATTATCTACACTATACTAGAACTATTATAGTTTTAGCAACCAGGAAATGGTGGAGCGATTTCTGCATAGTGCAACCACAGATAGAGCAATGAGATAAATATTTCACTGGATGTATAAATGTGAAGCATCTGTTTGGCGTTTCCACTCACTACCAAATATGGTGGTGAGAGGAAGCCCAGTGGCCGGCAGTGGGAGAAGATAGAGCGAGATGGATTTTGGCTGACATTATGGTAACGGTATTATTTAAATACATGCTAGAACGCGCCAACAGGTTCTCGCTAGCTCGTGCATGGCTCTGTCCACCTCATTGCTTGTTCTAACAACTATAAATTAATTGGCTCCCATTGGAAACGACAGGCTGTGGTCTATCTTGGGTTAGCTATAAAAATCTTCGGTGCAACTTTAAGGAAAAAAACGAAAGTAAGGTGGTTAGTCAGGATGGGCGTAAACGTCTAGCAACCAAAAGTTGCGTGTTCGAATCTCATCACAGACAATTTTAGCTAATTAGCAATTTTGAAACTACTTACTACATTTGAGCTACTTTGCAACTATGCTGAACAAAAATATAAACACAACATGTAAAATGTTGGCCCCATGTTTCATGAGCTGAAATAAAAGATCCCAGAAATTTTCCATACGCACAAAAAGCTTATTTCTCTCATGTGTGAGTTTGTGTGCTCTGCCCCTCCCCCACGATCAGGCAGTTTGGAGAATGCATGCGCTTAGCACACCTGGAGGGGATGAGGGCCACAGTACTGTCCTCCCAGTCTGATGACCGTATTCTCCCCTCTGGGGTGATGCATCGTCGCAGCAGCACCCCTTCGGCCGCTTTGAGGGCCACCCCTCCAAACTCAGTACAGCTGAGGAGTTGATCCGCCTCGAACGTCAGGCGGAAAGCTTGCGGGAGGAAGTGGACACTTTACGGGGTGATGATGATGGCGACGACGCCGTCTCTCTCCACGCTGGAGACGAGTTGGAGTTGGGTGACAGTGCTTCAATGTTCCAAGCACGTCTGGGATCGACCCAGTCCACAGCGCCATATGTAACTGGGAGCACCACTACGGAGGCACACCCAGTGGTGATGGAAGCAACACGGGAGCTTTTAGCGAGAGTGGCAACCACCCTTGATATCAAGCTGGAAGAAGCACCATCTGAGCAGCTCCTTATTCCCATCTGCCCCAAGTTCACTTTGGCGCTCCACAAATACTGGAGCAAGATGGAACAATCAGACCAGGCCGTGGACTCTCCTAATGGATGCAGAGTTCTTGGGCTAGAACACTATCCGTTGATGGGTGACATGGTGGCTGCCATGATCCTCCCTGACAAGGAGATCGTTGGCAAGGTGCCTCGCCTCAAACCAGGACCTGAAAGAGTAAGCGATGAACGGCTGAAAAGCACTTTTGGGACCCTCTCCATCATGGCGCGCCTCGTAAACGCGGCTACGATGCTGCAATCCTACCTCGCCCTGCTGATCCCTCGCCTCCCAGGGGGCGGTGACAAGCTTCTTAAGGAGGCCACAAAGGTGTCAAGGCTGCTCACTATGCTCCAGATGGACATGGCACGTGCCAACGGCAAGGCTTTGGCTTCAGTGGTGACATCACGCTGCCATATTTTGCTGGCACAGTCTAAACTGCCACCGCCAGTTCAGAAAATATTATTGGAGCTCCCCTTCACGACAGGTTCCACCTTTGGGCCAGGGATCGACAACATCATACAGCAGACTACAACATTGCGCAAAGACAGAGAGACTTTGCAGGAGTTCTTGGCAACTGCGTGCCCTACCGCCGCCCCTCGGAGGAGCTGGAAGGCAGGGCAGGATGTCTCGAGGGAGCTCAAGCAACATATTGGCCCCCCTCCTCCCCCGCCGAGACAGCAGGGGCAGGGAAATGGGAACAGCGTTTTACACCCCGACAGCAGAAGGACAGGTGACGTGATCACCCTTACAAGCAGCGGCACGCGGCTAAGAAGGATGAAGCCCGGCAGTCCTCCTGAGGAGCTGGCAGTTGGCCTCGGCTGTCTCTCCCAGGACCAAAGGGCAAACTGGGAGAGGCAGGTGGAGTCTCCTTGGGTACTGGACACAGTCCTGGAAGGATACAAACTCCAGTTCCGATGCAGACCGCCGTCCTACAGGGGAATCTGGGTTACCTCGGTGGCAGATGGGGGAAAGAAGGAGGCGCTCTGGTTGGAGATAGCCTCGCTCCTGAGCAAGGACACAATCAGGAAGGTAGAGCCGCTAGAACGGCTAAGTAGGTTCTACTCCACATATTTCATAGTTCTGAAAAAGGACGGCAGATTTCGGCCGATCCTGGACCTGTGTGGCCTCAACAAATGTTTAAAAGAGCTCAAGTTCAAGATGCTCTCACCAGCGCGGGTGTTGCAGGCAGTTTCGAGCAGCCAATGGTTCACCACGCTCGACCTGAAGGATGCGTACTTCCACGTTCCTGTTCATCGAGATCACTGTAAGTACCTCCGGTTTGCCTTTAAAGGAGTGGTTTACGAATTCAAAGTCCTCCCGTTCGGCCTCTCACTGGCGCTGCGTACATTCACAAAGTGCATGGACGCAGTCCTAGCGCCTAAGCGCTGCTGACAGCAGTTGCACTTCTAGTGTTGAGACCGTGAAGGTGGTGAAAAACAAAAGTAATGACGTGTCGGAGTGGAAAGTTGTAATCATCTTTGATGCGACCACGTGGTCTCATCTACACCCTATTCGATTAACCAATGCTGTTAAGAAAGAGATAGGGGAAGTCACATTATCCCGGTTCATTGGTAATGGTAGACTATTAATATTCTGTGCTGACCATGTTCAGCAAGGGAAGATGCTGAAAATGAAAACTCTCATGGGGAAGAAAATCACAAGTCATGTCCCTGGAGCTTCGGCTAGGCTGAGGGGGGTAATATTTGGGGTTCCACTATCTATGTCCATAGATGATATAAAATAAAATGTAGAGGGGGCATAGTGGTTGAAGCCAAAAGGCTGTTCAGTAAGAGAGAGGGGCAGAGAAGTGAAAGCCTGTTTTTATTATTAATGTGTGAGAAGGTTGTACCTAAGAAATTACAGATGGGCTTCCTGCCTTTCACTGTTAGAGAGTTTGTCCCACCTCCATTAAGGTGTTTTAAATGCCAAAGAATGGGACATGTAGCGGCTCTATGCAAAGGAAAGAAAAGATGTGCCAAGTGTGGAGAGGAACATGATTATTATGTGGAAGCAATGTCAAAGTTAAATGTTGTAATTGTGGGGGGGAACACAGTGCAGCATTTGGTGGATGCCAGGTGCAGAAAGAGGCTAGAGAGGCCCAAAGATATAAAATCACTCATAATGTCTCTTATGCAGAGGCTGCAATGCAGATTGGTGGAACTATTAGGCAGAATGATGGAGTTAATAGGGTTACTCCTGGAGTAAGTATACCTACTGTAGGAAATGTTGCTTAAGTTGGTCCAGACATGGATACGAGACCTGCTCAGTAATCTTGCTCTCACAAATGTGTCATTTCAAAGGATACCTTAATAGTTAATCAGATTGACTTTATAGCCTTCATTGGAAAGGTTATCAACATGACTGCGTTTGTGGAAAGAAGAACTGCCAAGTTGAAGATCATTGTGGAAGCAGCAACATAGTTTTTAGAAGTAACAGATGTTACTGCCGCCATGATTGTTGATATGTTGACTCCTAATAATACTAATGATGGAATGTCTCAGTATGATGATAAATAGAGTTATGTTTTTTGTTATCCTTCAGTGGAAGGCCAGAAGCTTTATTGCTAACGGTCAGGAGTTTAAGAAATATGTAATAGATTTAGAGATCAAACATGGCCTAGACCACATCTTGATTTTATTATTCCTGGTTATTGTTCAATCAGATCTGATGGATCAATTGCACAGGATGGTGGTTGGGCTACATTCATAAGGTAAGTATTATATACTTACAGTGAGGGTAAAAAGTATTTGATCCCCTGCTGATTTTGTATGTTTGCCCACTGACAAAGACATGATCAGTCTATAATTTTAATGGTAGGTTTATTTGAACAGTGAGAGACAGAATAACAACAGAAAAATCCAGAACAACGCATGTAAAAAATGTTATAAATTGATTTGCATTTTAATGAGGGAAATAAGTATTTGACCCCTCTGCAAATCATGACTTCGTACTTGGTGGCAAAACCCTTGTTGGCAATCACAGAGGTCAGACATTTCTTGTAGTTGGCCACCAGGTTTGCACTCATCTCAGGAGGGATTTTGTTCCACTCCTCTTTGCAGATCTTCTCCAAGTCTTTAAGGTTTCGAGGCTGACGTTTGGCAACTCGAACCTTCAGCTCCCTCCACAGATTTTCTATGGGATTAAGGTCTGGAGATTGGCTAGGCCACTCCAGGACCTTAATGTGCTTCTTCTTGAGCCACCTGACGGTACATGGCCCCGTCCATCGTCCCTTTGATGCGGTGAAGTTGTCCTGTCCCCTTAGCAGAAAAACACCCCCAAAGCATAATGTTTCCACCTCCATGTTTGACGGTGGGGATGGTGTTCTTGGGGTCATAGGCAGCATTCCTCCTCCTCCAAACACGGCGAGTTGAGTTGATGCCAAAGAGCTCCATTTTGGTCTCATCTGACCACAACACTTTCACCCAGTTCTCCTCTGAATCATTCAGATGTTCATTGGCAAACTTCAGACGGCCCTGTATATGTGCTTTCTTGAGCAGGTGGACCTTGCGGGCGCTGCAGGATTTCAGTCCTTCACGGTGTAGTGTGTTACCAATTGTTTTCTTGGTGACTATGGTCCCAGCTGCCTTGAGATCATTGACAAGATCCTCCCGTTTAGTTCTGGGCTGATTCCTCACCGTTCTCATGATCATTGCAACTCCACGAGGTGAGATCTTGCATGGAGTCCCAGGCCGAGGGAGATTGACAGGTCTTTTGTGTTTCTTCCATTTGCGAATAATCGCACCAACTGTTGTCACCTTCTCACCAAGCTGCTTGGCGATGGTCTTGTAGCCCATTCCAGCCTTGTGTAGGTCTACAATCTTGTCCCTGACATCCTTGGAGAGCTCTTTGGTCTTGGCCATGGTGGAGAGTTTGGAATATGATTGATTGATTGCTTCTGTGGACAGGTGTCTTTTATACAGGTAACAAACGGAGATTAGGAGCACTCCCTTTAAGAGTGTGCTCCTAATCTCAGCTCGTTACCTGTATAAAATACACCTGGGAGCCAGAAATCTTTCTGATTGAGAGGGGGTCAAATACTTATTTCCCTCATTAAAATGCAAATCAATTTATAACATTTTTGACATGCGTTTTTCTGGATTTTTTTGTTGTTATTCTGTCTCTCACTGTTCAAATAAACCTACCATTAGAATTATAGACTGATCATTTCTTTGTCAGTGGGCAAACGTACAAAATCAGCAGGGGATCAAATACTTTTTTCCCTCACTGTATATATATATTACCATTGTAATATAACTGGCCCATCTGAATATGAATGTGTGATGGTGGAAATCTACAGTGCAGGTAGTAATTTTAAGTTACACTATTTTTACAACCCTTGTCGTCAACAATCTGTAGCTATGTTTGATGAAATATCAGGAGAATTGGTCTCTAGAGAGATATGGTGCGGCGACTTTAATACACATAATAGTTTATGGGGAAGCACACATACAGATGCTAATGGTACTATTGTGGAAGATATGATGGAAGGAAGAGCATTAGTATGTCTTAACGATGGATGTGGTACATGAGTGGATGTTGTTAGAGGGGTTACATCCGGCCTGGACCTCACAATGGCTTCTATCGCTATTGCATCTATGTGTGAATGTAATGTAATGAATGATTTAACTGTTGGAAGTGATCATTTCCCGATTTCATGTACCATGAACTTTGATGTTACTATTCCAGATAGGGTACCCTTCAGAAGATGGTGCTTTCATAAAGCAGACTGGGAAAAGTTTGGTGATCATTGCTCAAAGTCTGGTGGACAGTTGTCTTTAGAGAGGCCGGTTGATGTATGTGCTGCCTCTGTAACCTATCTGATTTTGAGTGCTTTGAATGTATACCAATGAGCGAAGTGGGTGAGAAAAGGAAGGTGGTTCCTTGGTGGACTGAAGAGTGCACTGCGGCCTATGCGAGAAAGAAATAGGGCTTACAGAGTGTTGCGTAGGAATATGACTCCTGAGAATCTAGTTGATTTCCAAAGGAAGAGAGCTTTAGTATGTAGGGTCATTAAGTCTGTCAAGAGAAATGCATGGAGACAGTTCTGCTCTACAATAGGCAGGGGTACTGAGCTGGGGGATGTATGGTCTATGTTGAAGAAGATTACTGGAAGAAGCAAGTCTACTCGAATTCCAGTTTTGGTTGTGGGTCAAAAAATGGCCGTAACTGATAAAGAAAAAGCTGACTTGTTGGGGAAGACATTTGCTACGGTACATAGTGGGGTTACTTTGGATTAAGTATATAAGCAAAGCAGGTGTGAGATTTTAAATGCTCATGTTAATGTGTATAAGAAAAGGGATACTGTTGACTCTTCTATGGATGCTGATTTGACCATATATGAGATGCATTCAGTCTTAATAGGCTGTGGATATACAGCCCCAGGTCATGATCAGTTGTGCTATGTAATGTTTAAGCATCTAACTGATGAGGTCATACATGTTCTCCTGGGATTATTTAATACGATTTGGAGTGAGGGGGTTATACCTTCTGGTTGGAAACGTGCAGTAATATTACCCTTTGTAAAGCCTGGTAAGGACCCTTCATGTGCTGATAGTTATAGACCAATAGCACTGACCTCTAACTTGTGTAAACTGATGGAAAATATTATAGTCAATAGTTTGTCATATTTCCTGGAACATAGAGGTTTATTGAGTCAATGTCAAAGTGGATTCCTTAAAGGTAGATCTACTTTGGATGCATTAGTTAAGGTGAGCAATGAAGTTAAAAAAACTCTGGTCATGAAAGAAGGAATGGCTACTGTCTTTTTTTTTTTTTTACATTGAAAAGGCTTATGACACTATGTAGAGAGAAGGCCTACTGATTAAGATGGAAAGACTTGGTATTGGTGGGAGATTATATAACTGGGTTTTGACCTTCTTATTTAAATCGCTCTTTTCGAGTTAAAATAGGATCCATTTTATCTGATGCCTATGGAGTTGACAATAGTATTCCTCAAGGCAGTGCTATCAGTCCTATTTTGTTCAACATTATGATTAACGATGTGTTTTCAAATGTAGGTAGGGGTATTGGGGCTTCCCTATATGCTGATGATGGAGCTACAGTTGAAGTCGGAAGTTTACATACACCTTAGCCAAATACATTTAAACTAAGTTATTCACAATTCCTGTCATTTAATCCTAGTAAACATTCCCTGTCTTAGGTCAGTTAGGATCACCACTTTATTTTAAGAATGTGAAATGTCAGAATAATAGTGGAGAGAATGATTTATTTCAGCTTTTATTTCTTTCATCACATTCCCAGTGGGTCAGAAGTTTACATACACTCAATTAGTATTTGGTAGCATTGCCTTTAAATTGTTTAACTTGGGTCAAATGTTTCGGGTAGCCTTCCACAAGCTTCCCACAATAAGTTGGGTGAATTTTGGCTCGTTCCTCCTGACAGAGCTGGTGTAACTGAGTCAGGTTTGTAGGACTCTTTGCTCGCACACGCTTTTTCAGTTCTGCCCACACATTTTCTATTGAATTGAGGTCAGGGCTTTGTGATGGCCACTCCAATACCTTGACTTTGTTGTCCTTAAGCCATTTTGCCACAACTTTGGATGTATGCTTGGGGTCATTGTCCATTTGGAAGAACAATTTGCGACCAAGCTTTAACTTCCTGACTGATGTCTTGAGATGTTGCTTCAATATATCCACATAATTTTCCTTCCTCACGGTTTTGGAGCAGTGGCTTCTTCCTTGCTGAGCGGCCTTTCAGGTTATGTCGATATAGGACTCATTTTACTGTGGATATAGATACTTTTGTACCTGTTTCCTCCAGCATCTTCACAAGGTCCTTTGCTGTTGTTCTGGGATTGATTTGCACTTTTCGCACCAAAGTACGTTCATCTCTAGGAGACACAACGCGTCTCCTTCCTGAGCGGTATAATAATATAATAATAATATGCCATTTAGCAAACGCTTTTATCCAAAGCGACTTACAGTCATGCGTGCATACATTTTTGTGTATGGGTGGTCCCGGGGATCGAACCCACTACCCTGGCGTTACAAGCGCCATGCTCTACCGATTGAGCTACAGAGGACCACGGCTGCGTGGTCCCATGGTGTTTATACTTGCATACTATTGTTTGTACAGAAGAACATGGTACGTTCAGGCGTTTGGAAATTGCTCCCAAGGATGAACCAGAATTGTGGAGGTCTACAATTATTTTTCTGAGGTTTTGGCTGATTTCTTTTGATTTTCCCATTATGTCAAGCAAAGAGGCACTGAGTTTGAAGGTAGGCCTTGAGATCAGTGGCGGCTCCTGAAAAAATTCTCAGGAGGGGCAATTTTTCTGATGATTTAGGTGACCTACACACATTTTAAAAAAGATATGTCCAGCAACAACATGAAGACAGGGGCAGCATATAAGTCAATACCAGAAGCATTTATTGACTGATCTGGGGAGATGGATTCCAGTTTCTGTGACAGATTATAAATAATCTCTGATGCCTTTGTTATATTAGCTTTTGGTTGAATGTACTGTCGTAGTAAATATATAATGTTATAGCTTGGTCTGACTAAAATCTTGTGCATATCCACCCTGTCCAAAGTCTCTACTTGGTCTCAGTTCTCCAGTAAACTTGTGATTATCAACAGTACACAACGGTAACAAACAATTGGGGGAACTCACGGGGCAGATAGTAAGGTCACAGTGACACAGAAAGCAGTTCAATGTCGGGGCTCGGGGGTACAGAGTCGCTCTCTTACCAGGATCGATTTTCCCTGTGACTGTCAGATCGAGGTCCGCTCCGACCAGGGTGAAGCCGGCCGGCTCCACTTCTCTGTCCGGGACTCTGTCATCCAGCCAAGTCTCCCAGCTGTATTGGATTCCGCTGCCAGCAACGTTTTCATTATTTAGTCCGTTCGTAGCGGGTATGTACACGATCAACAAGATCAGTCCAAAACCCACCACTCGAAATCCATGGTTGGCAGAATGTTTGTAAACTAAGTGTACAAATTAAAAACATAAAATAACGCCACTAAGTGTACAAATTAAAAACATAAAATAACGCCACACTGCAGGTCGCAAAGAGACGCTGCTAGCCGCTATTTGCTTAGTTACGTTCATGGTTACGTCACGTATGACGAAAGCGCGTAAGTGCAAGCCCACAGACACCCATAGAGAATGTATTGAAAGCTTTGAAATTTGAAAAAAATAGATTTTACATGACAGGCTATGAGAGACTTCTGGGCGATTTTCAACCTGACTGAAATCGCCCAAAAACGGGCGGGGCCATTTGAAGCACGACTTTAGCCTGATTTGACATTTAGTGGCAGTCAGATCAGATTACAACACTGATAACTACTGTTGCCGTGATATAATTGATTAGAAAAAAAATCCCTTCCTTTTCCCGTTTGGCAGTGCGTCGCCCATATCGCCCTATTGAACATGCCGTCCCTGCTTGAGATACATCCACAGGTACACCTCCAATTGACAATCATTTTCTGGAATTTCCAAGCTGTTTAAAGGCACAGTGAACTTAGTGTATGTAAACTTCTGACCCACTGGAATTGTGATACAGTGAATTATAAGTGAAATAATCTGTGTAAACAACTGTTGGAAAAATTACTTGTGTCATGCACAAAGTAGATGTCCTAACCGACTTGCCAAAACTATAGTTTGTTAACAAGAAATGTGTGGAGTGGTTGAAAAACAAGTTTTATTGACCCCAACCTAAGTGTATGTAAACTTCCGACTTCAACTGTATTTGGAAGAGGGGAAGGAATGTCTCTAATGTGATCAAATCTATTCAACAAGCTATAGTGGATGTTGAAAGATGGTCAATTGACTGGGGTTTTAAATTGTCAGTGGCGAAGTCTTGTTGTATGTTCTTCTCGAAGAAGAAAGTTGCTGATAAAATACAGTTGTTTCTGTATGGACAGCCTATGGGGAGGGTTTCTAAGTACAAAAATGTGGGTCTATGGTTCAATGAGCGATATACATGGAAAGATAATGTCATAAATGTTGAAACAAAGTGTAAGAAGGTGGTGAATCTTATGCGCTCCGTCTCTGGTTATGAATGGGGTGCTGACAGACAATCATTGATGGATATTTATAGAGCTCTGATCAGGACGACAATTGATTACGGGTGTATAGTTTATGGAACAGCGCCGAAGACCTGGCTTCAGAAGCTGGACAGAATCCAGTATGTAGCTTTAAGGATATGTATTGAATGGTGCATTTAAATTAACATATGTATGTGCCTTACTAGTGGAGGCAGGTGAGATGCCTTTGGATATACGGCGTAAAAAAATATCATTCGCTTATTGTAGGTTGAAAAGCTGTGAGGTTGAGCATCCCACTGCTACTGTTCTAGATGACTGTTGGGAATATACTAGTAGACAAGGCAGTGGTTTTGGTTGGACAGTTGGTAAGCTTGCTGATGAGAGTGGTTTGAGGGAGTTAGAGGTTGGCCCTTCTGTGGTGATAGGGGATGTTCCTCCATGTTTACTCCCAGATCCTGTTGTTGATCTAACCTTGGTAGAGAAAAATAAAGATTGGTCAGAAGTCAGTGATATAGGGAAACTGGTTGACAATTACATTTGTAGAAGTGTTTATGTTGTTTTTTTTAACCGCTTTTCACAGATGGATCCAAGGACCCAGATAGTGGATGCACAGGAGCAGGCATTTACGTTCCTGAATTTAATGTGCAGATATGTAGAAGACTAACAGATGAACTGTTGCCGATAATAGTTGCCCTCCAGTGGGTTGAGGACGTACAACCTGTTAGAATTATAGTATGCTCAGATTCTCTGTCTGTATTGAATAGTTTATCATCTGGTAATTCTAATAGGAGTGACTTGCTATTGGAGGTATTAATGTTATTATGGAGAATTGAGAGAATGGGTGTAGTAGTGAGATTCTGCTGGGTCCCAGCACATTCGGGTGTGGAAGGGAATGAAATTGTAGACCAGTTAACCAAAAGAGCTTTGAAACGAGATATACTTGATATTAATGTTCGACTGGGTAGAGGTGAGGCCAAATGTAAGATCAGAGCCATTTTGAAAGATGTGTGGCAGCAGAGATGGGACTCTGAGCACAAGGGCCGGCATTTATATGCCCTCCAAAGAAAGGTCAGTGGACCAAGATTCAAAGGTCAGATTAGGAAGGAAGAGGTGGTGTTTGCTCGATTGCGCTTAGGACATTGTACATTGAACTCGTCATTACATCTGGTTGGCAAGCATGTGAATGGTTTGTGTCTGGAGTGAATGGTCGATGAAACGGTGGAGCATGTGTTGTTATATTGTTGTAAGTATGTTGAAGAGAGGGAATGATCTGCTTGGCGTGTTGACACACTGGTGGCTTGTTGTGGCCGAGTATTGGTGCTAAACCGTGTTGTTGGAGGCAGGCATGCTAATTGGCTGTGGCGTCATAGGATTCAGTGCCCTGGACTTTTTTCACGGAAGAATACTGTACCAAGTTAGCTAGCTGAATAAACTAAGTTAGTCTATTCCTAGAAAACATTGAACCACTGTAGTTTACAACAATTATAGTTTCTGAGGTGGAAGTCGGGAGAGTTATATTTGGGTGTTTCAGTGAAACGTAAGTGAGGGAGGCCCCGCTCTCTCGCTTTCCCAGATGTTTAGTTCATTTCATTCTGATCTCCTTTGCATTATTGTAGCCATTTTCTGTAGCCTGTCAACTATGTGTCTGTCTATCCCTGTTCTCTCCTCTCCGCACAGGCTATACAAACGCCTCACACCGTGTGGCTGCTGCCACTCTAACCTGGTGGTCCCTGCACGCACGACCCACGTGGAGTTCCAGGTCTCCGGCAGCCTCTGGAACTGCCGTTCTGCGGCCAACAAGGCAGAGTTCATCTCAGCCTATGCTACCCTCCAGTCCTTCGACTTCTTGGCGCTGACGGAAACATGGATTACCACAGAAAACACTGCTACTCCTACTGCTCTCTCCTCGTCTGACCATGTGTTCTCGCACACCCCGAGAGCATCTGGTCAGCGGGGTGGTGGCACAGGAATCCTCATCTCTCCCAAGTGGACATTCTCTCTTTCTCCCCTGACCCATCTGTCTATCTCCTCATTTGAATTCCATGCTGTCACAGTCACTAGCCCATTCAAGCTTAACATACTTATCATTTATCGCCCTCCAGGTTCCCTTGGAGAGATCATCAATGAGCTTGATGCCTTGATAAGTTCCTTTCCTGAGGATGGCTCACCCCTCACAGTTCTGGGTGACTTTAACCTCCCTACGTCTACCTTTGACTCATTTCTCTCTGCCTCCTTCTTTCCACTCCTCTCCTCTTTTGACCTCACCCTCTCACCGTCCCCCCCTACTCACAAGGCAGGCAATACGCTTGACCTCATCTTTACTAGATGCTGTTCTTCTACTAATCTCACTGCAACTCCCCTCCATGTCTCCGACCACTACTTTGTATCCTTTTCTCTCTCGCTCTCCTCCAACACTACTCACTCTGCCCCTACTCAGATGGTAATGCACCGTCGCAACATTCGCTCTCTCTCTCCCGCTACTCTCTCCTCTTCCATCCTATCATCTCTTCCCTCTGCTCAATCCTTCTCCCTCCAATCTCCTGATTCTGCCTTCTCAACCCTCCTCTCCTCCCTTTCTGCATCCTTTGACTCTACATTTTACATTTACATTTTAGTCATTTAGCAGACACTCTTATCCAGAGCGACTTACAATTGTTTTTTTGTTTTTTTTATACTGGCCCCCCGTGGGAATCAAACCCACAACCCTGGCGTTGCAAACGCCATGCTCTACCAACTGAGCTACATCCCTCTATGTCCCCTATCCTCCCGGTCGGCTCGGTCCTCCCCTCCTGCTCCGTGGCTTCACGACTCATTGCGAGCTCACAGAACAGGGCTCCGGGCAGCCGAGCGGAAATGGAGGAAAACTAGACTCCCTGCGGACCTGGCATCTTTTCACTCCCTCCTCTCTACATTTTCTTCCTCTGTTTCTGCTGCTAAAGCCACTTTCTACCACTCTAAATTCCAAGCATCTGCCTCTAACCCTAGGAAGCTCTTTGCCACCTTCTCCTCCCTGCTGAATCCTCCTCCCCCCCCCCCCCCCCCCCCCCTCCCTCTCTGTGGATGACTTCGTTAACCATTTTGAAAAGAAGGTTGACGACATCCGATCCTCGTTTGTTAAGTCAAATGACACCGCTGGTCCTGCTCACACTGCCCTACCCTATGCTTTGACTTCTTTCTCCCCTCTCTCTCCAGATGAAATCTTGCGACTTGTGACGGCCGGCCGCCCAACAACCTGCCCGCTTGACCCTATCCCCTCCTCTCTTCTCCAGACCATTTCCAGAGACCTTCTCCCTTACCTCACCTCGCTCATCAACTCTTCCTTGACCGCTGGCTATGTCCCTTCCGTCTTCAAGAGAGCGAGAGTAGCACCCCTTCTCAAAAAACCTACACTCCGATGTCAACAACTACAGACCAGTATCCCTTCTTTCTTTTCTCTCCAAAACTCTTGAGCGCGCCGTCTTTAGCCAACTCTCTTGCTATCTCTCTCAGAATGACCTTCTTGATCCAAACCAGTCAGGTTTCAAGACTGGTCATTCAACTGAGACTGCTCTTCTCTGTGTCATGGAGGCTCTCCGCACTGCTAAAGCTAACTCTCTCTCCTCTGCTCTCGTCCTTCTAGACCTATCTGCTGCCTTTGATACTGTGAACCATCAGATCCTCCTCTCCACCCTCTCTGAGTTGGGCATCTCCGGTGCGGCTCACTCTTGGATTGCATCCTACCTGACAGGTCGCTCCTACCAGGTGGCGTGGCGAGAATCTGTCTCCGCACCACGTGCTCTCACCACTGGTGTCCCCCAGGGCTCAGTTCTAGGCCCTCTCCTATTCTCGCTATACACCAAGTCACTTGGCTCTGTCATATCCTCACATGTCCTCTCCTATCATTGCTACGCAGACGACACACAATTAATCTTCTCCTTTCCCCCTTCTGATAACCAGGTGGCGAATCGCATCTCTGCATGTCTGGCAGACATATCAGTGTGGATGACGGATCACCACCTCAAGCTGAACCTCGGCAAGACGGAGCTGCTCTTCCTCCCGGGGAAGGACTGCCCGTTCCATGATCTCGCCATCACGGATCTCGCCATCATTGACAACTCTGTTGTGTCCTCCTCCCAGAGTGCAAAGAGCCTTGGCGTGACCCTGGACAACACCCTGTCGTTCTCCGCTAACATCAAGGCGGTGACCCGATCCTGTAGGTTCATGCTCTACAACATTCGCAGAGTACGACCCTGCCTTAAACAGGAAGCGGCACAGGTCCTAATCCAGGCACTTGTCATCTCCCGTCTGGATTACTGGTGTTCAACCTTCACAAGTACTCTCACGTCACCCCGCTCCTCCGCACACTCCACTGGCTTCCAGTTGAAGCTCGCATCTGCTACAAGACCATGGTGCTTGCCTACGGAGCTGTGAGGGGAACGGCACCTGCCTACCTTCAGGCTCTGATCAGTCCCTACACCCAAACGAGGGCATTGCGTTCATCCACCTCTGGCCTGCTGGCTCCCCTACCTCTGCGGAAGCACAGTTCCCGCTCAGCCCAGTCAACAAATTGTAAAGTGGTTGTCCCACTGGCTATCATAAGGTGAATGCACCAATTTGTAAGTCGCTCTGGATAAGAGCGTCTGCTAAATGACGAAAATGTAAACGTAAATGTAAGTGTAGGGTCATTGAGGTTGGACGGGGTTGGGGGGGGGTTTGGAAGGGATTTGGGGGATGGGGGAGGGTCTATTAGAAGTTAGTAAGGCTCTTTTTATTTTCTCAGAAGTACTGAGTTAGAACGAACATTTTGTAAACCGTGATTGACCACACACTCCAGCACAGTAGGTGGCGGCATGCACCTTTAACGTTGGTTTGCGGACCACCATTATATCATAGAAGAAGAAGAAGAAGAAGAAGCAGAAGAAGAAAAAAGCGTTAATAGTACTGTTTGTCCATTTTGAGACGCCATATGCTTCCTCAAATGTCAGACAATCTAAAACAGGGGTGTCAAACGTACGGCCCGCGGGCCGGATCAGGCCCGCAAACGGGTTTAATCCGGCCCGCGAGATGATTTAAAAAAAAAAAAAAAAAAAAAAAAAAACATTTGTAAGGTATGAAAATGCGCTGCAATTTTTCAATAAAATAAACTGCTGTTCCAATTGCGTCCACTGGATGGCGCAATAGCAATTGTGTTAAGCAAGCAAACTGTTTATACCGGGGCAGAGCAAGTAGGTCAAGCATGTGCAGCCAATGAGCTACTTTGTTTTGCCCGCGATATTTATTACGGCTTCTACTTTTAACATTATGTGCTTTGGCACCCTCATTGCCCCAATATGTCTCTGTCAAAAAAGAGAAAAGTGGACGCAGAGTGCAGAGTGTTCCAAGAAAAATTGTCATCCTATTTAATCACGGAATTGAATGGGAAAGCTGTATGTTTGGTGTGTTCACAGCATGTTGCAGTGCTGAAAGAATATAACCTTCGTCGCCACTATGTGAGTCTTCATGCCGACAAATATGACAACTTTCAAGGACAGCGGAGATGAGAGAAGGTGAATGAACTGTTGGCGGGTCTGAAGAAACAGCAGTCTGTGTTTACTCACAGCCGAGACATCAGTGACGCTGCAGTGAAAGCTAGCTACCTCATTGCTAATGAAATCGCAGTGGCTTCAAAACCATTTAGTGAGGGTGAATTTGTAAAAACATGCATGATGAAGGCAGCGGAGATTGTGTGCCCTGAAAAGCGGCAGGCTTTTGCAAATATCAGCCTGACAAGAAACACAGTTGCAGACAGGATTTCCGATCTTTCAGTGGATTTGGACAGCCAGTTGAAGCAAAAAGTAAAGTCATTTATTGCGTTTTCGGTTGCAATTGATGAAAGCACGGACATTACAGATGTTGCACAACTGGCCATTTTCATCCGCGGAGTTGATGACACATTGACCGTCACCGAGGAGTTTGTGGAGTTGGTGCCGATGACAGATACAACGACAGCAGCTGATATTTTTACCGCACTCGTCGGCGCGCTGGACAGTGTCGGAGTGGACTGGTCCCACGCTGTCAGCCTGGCTACAGATGGTGCGCCCTCAATGATCGGGAAAAAAGCAGGCGTTGTGACAAAGTTCAGAGAGAAAGTGCAATCTGCAAATGGAGGACGTGATTTTTTGACTTTTCACTGTATTTTGCACCAGGAGGCTTTGTGTTGCAAGTCATTAAAGATGGATAACGTCATGAAGGTGGTCATCCAAACTGTTAATTTCATCCGATCCAGAAGCCTGAATCACCGTCAGTTTGACAGCCTTCTCAGAGAGAAAGACCACATCTATGGCCTGCCATACCACACTGAGGTAAGATGGTTAAGCCGAGGTGCTGTGCTGAGGCGTTTCTTTGATTTACGAGAAGAAATTGAACAGTTCATGGAAGAAAAGGGCAAACCAGTGTTAGAATTTCATTCCGCAGAATGGATGCAGGACCTTGCATTTATGGTGGATGTTACAGAGCACCTGAATAACTTGAACAAACAGCTGCAAGGGCGCAACAAAGTTGTCACGCAGTATTATGACAGCATACGTTCTTTCAAGTTGAAGCTGTCATTGTGGGAGACGCAACTTGCCGGTGGTGATGCAGCTCACTTCCCCTGTCTGAAAAATGTGTGCGCGACCCAACATGTGGCAGACATGAAGCGGTTCAAAGATAAAATAACGGGACTGTTACGGCAGTTTGAGCAACGCTTTCAGATTTATGTTTATATGTTTTTATGTTGATGTGCTATTGTTTTTAATTGATTTTATTTTATTTGTATATTTAACCTATTCTTGACTCTGTGGTTCTTGCACTTGTTTGGGGAACAGGATTTCATTATTTTTATCTACATTTCTGCCTGAGAAATGACACCCTGATATAGTTCTGTGATCTGTGATATACTTCTGTGAATCACTGAGGCATTGTGTGTTTGTGTGTTCTTTGTCCTCAGAACTTTCAAATAACTTTAGGTGTTATGATTAATAGTGATGTTGTGCTTTTGGACACTGTCCTCAGGCTCCAGCTTTATGTTTATATGTTGATGTGCTATTGTTTTTAATTGTTTTTATTTTATTTGTATATTTAACCTATTCTTGACTCTGTGGTTATTGCACTTGTTTGGGGAACAGGATTTCATTATTTTTATCTACATTTCTGCCTGAGAAATGACACCCTGATATAGTTCTGTGATCTGTGATATACTTCTGTGAATCACTGAGGCGTTGTGTGTTTGTGTGTTCTTTGTCCTCAGAACTTTCAAATAACTTGAGGTGTTTAATGATTAATAGTGATGTTGTGCTTTTGGACACTGTCCTCAGGCTCCAGCTTTATGTTTATATGTTTTTATGTTGATGTGCTATTGTTTTTAATTGTTTTTATTTTATTTGTATATTTAACCTATTCTTGACTCTGTGGTTCTTGCACTTGTTTGGGGAACAGGATTTCATTATTTTTATCTACATTTCTGCCTGAGAAATGACACCCTGATATAGTTCTGTGATCTGTGAAACAGTTCTGTTAATCACTGAGGCATTGTGTGTTTGTGTGTTCTTTTTCTTTAGAATTTTCAAATAAACTTGACGTGTTTTATGATTAATAGTGATGTTGTGCTTGTACTATTTTGGACACACTGTCCTCAGGCTCCAGCTTTATGTTGTATGTTGATCGTATTAAAACAAAGAAAACAATCTGAAGTTGTTGTTTTTAAGTTATATATACCATGATTTTTCTGGTCCGGCCCACTTGGGAATAGATTTTCCTCCATGTGGCCCCTGAGCTAAAATGAGTTTGACACCCCTGATCTAAAATAACTCAAGAAATCTGTCATTAATTTTGACGTTTTTGCCGAGGATATCTTAGTCCCGCAATTTTACATCTAACTAAGATGTTTGGTGCAGTATTTTTCAATGAAAACATTTGCATGAAACGAGTCGTCTCTCGTTGAACGACAACAAATACTTTATTGAAGAATCCCTACTGTTGACCAATCACAGACGAAGGGGCGTAGACTTCGGCTCCGAATTTCGGCTTGCCTCTAGAAAAGATGTCGTGTGCCCGAACAGCCGAAAACCCCCTCACTGAAGTCAAAAACGAACTAAACGACACAAAATATCGTCGTGATATGTGCACGAACTCTTCCGAACTGTTTCGGCTGGGAAGCATGCGGACGCTGAAGCTTCTCTGGCTAGGGTATCTCCCGAGTGGCGCAGTGGTCTAAGGCTGTGCCACTAGAGATCCTGGTTCGAATCCAGGCTCTGTCGTAGCCGGCCGCGACCGGGAGACCCATGAGGCGGCGCACAATTGGCCCAGCGTCGTCCAGGGTAGGGGAGGGAATGGCCGGCAGGGATGTAGCTCAGTTGGTAGAGCATGGCGTTTGCAACGCCAGGATTGTGGGTTCAATTCCCACAGGGGGCCAGTATGAAAAATAAAATAATGTATGCACTCACCTAACTGTAAATCGCTCTGGATAAGAGCGTCTGCTAAATGACTCAAATGTCAAATGTAGGGTAGGGACGTCCCAAGGATCCCGGGTAGCACTAACCATTTAATCTGTAGCACTGCTAGCCGTGAGAGTGACTTTCAAGAGTTTGCTAGATTTTGGATATGAACTTTCACCACGTGGCATGGAATGTATTTTTCATGCAACTGTGACAAACTCTACTAATTTCATTTTAGTGGCCACAAATATACTTATGTACATAAAACATTTTTTTTTTTGGCTCGCTGCCTAAAGGGGTGCGGCTGTCCGAGACTGTAAACGATACGTGTACGCCGCGGTGCTGGACGGGTGAACCAGGGAACATACAAAACTACAGAGAGAAGAGCGACTCGCCCCGGACCCTCTGGCCACCTCGGAGAGCCAGGATCCACCACAGTCCAGCAGCGACCCTCTGACTTGGAATAAAAACTAGCAAGCAAGGCAACTCAACTCCCTGAAAACTTTGCAATTACTGCCAGACAGAGGAAGTTGGTGGAGGATTATCAACGCATGCATATTTTCATGGAGTAGTCTCAGTCCACCCTTGATCAGATTAGGTAAACAGCCGCAGTACTGTCTATTTTTACTCATGTACTCTAAATGCACTGCAGCAAATGTTTTTATAAGCCCCAGCTCTTTACAAAAACATTGAAACGGTGAATTGACAGGTGTGATTGATGGGTGAGCCCTGAGCCTTCCTCACTACAGTTCAGCTGCAGTTTTTTGCTCAATGGTAATGCGTGTAGTAATAATTATTACTTTATAAAATAGTTGTACAAGTTTGCTGTCTAAACAAGTGTTCCTGCATGCAATGTAAGACTTCACCAAATACGGTCATCCACATGTGACAGTTTGATTGTTGCATTTGTGATTGATTGAATAGGCCACAATTAAAACACACTTAGCTGGATTGTCATTGATTCAATACAGCCATCTGTCAGTCTGTCTCTGTGTGTACATGCATATTCAAATCTTTGTGTGTTTCTGTTGCATTTCCCCATCCCAGTACTCATCACACACACCCCTACAAGCCACCATGGAGGATGACCTGATGTTTAGTATGGAGGAGGTGGGCAGTGCCCAGCATAACCTGGGGAAACAGAGGACCCCCGGTCAACGTGCTCCGTCCCTTAGCAACGCTAACGATAGCGGCGAGGACGAGGACGACTACTACATCTGTCCCATCACAGACGACCCTGTCAGCCAGGCCAAAGACATCTGTGGCTATCTGAATAACCTGGTCAACAGCAAGCAGCTGTCCAACTCCCCCCGAAACTCCTTCACCTACAAGGTGAGCAGCAGTAGTGTAGGTGCAATATGCACAGGGTTTAGAAGATTCTGAAAGGACCATGGGTTGCTGGGCAACAGCTGACTGGGAAACATGTTGCCATGTACTGTATTGCTCTATTGTCAGTATGCAAAATGCTGAACTCTCGCTCTTACTGCTAGAGATGTGGTCAGAACAACTCTGCCTTATAAGGAGAAGGACCTCTTTCTCTCTCTCTGTGTGTGTGTGTGTGTGTGTGTGTGTGTGTGTGTGTGTGTGTGTGTGTGTGTGCGTGCGTGCGTGCATGTGTGCATTTCTGTGGCTGACAGCAGCAGGTCAGCTGCTTCGTCTGTGTACTCTCAGAACAGGAAGTACCCAGAGAGCAGCTCTCACCTCACATGATGATGACATATGTAAACAACCCTTTCACAGCACGCGGCGCGACCCCTGGCCTTCTGATCCAGTAGGCCAGCCTGTAGAGTGGGGTTGATGGGGAGAAATTAATAGCACTCCCTCATCAGACAGAGTTCGGCAGACTGTTTGAGATGTAGAATTTATGGGTCGCCATGTTGGAAGCAAATTTCAAAACACATTCTACTGGCAATAAGATGATAATTCCCTTTTCATGGAATGTTCAACACCAACATAGTCAATCCCAATGAATCTTTTGCTCTGCTCCTCATGTATGGTTAAGTTGATAATATTAAACAGTTAATTTCTCTACCTCTCCACATAGAATGAAACAGAAACAGAGAAAGAAACTCCACAACAACGGTCGGTCGAGTTTGATGCGTTATCTGACAATGCACGGGTACGTTACTGACCACGTTTTCATTCC
Organism: Coregonus lavaretus; assembly: GCF_964263955.1. Taxonomy (NCBI): domain Eukaryota; kingdom Metazoa; phylum Chordata; class Actinopteri; order Salmoniformes; family Salmonidae; genus Coregonus; species Coregonus lavaretus. The sequence continues at coordinate 17,613,581 of NC_139988.1, forward strand.
CCTCTCCTTTTGCATTAGTGACTGCCTCCTTGCTCCTCACCTTCCCGACATTAATTCAATCTTTAAATAATGTATTCCTTCTTACCTTCCATTGTACTTATAATAATAATAATATGCCTTTTTTTTTTTGTGTATGGGTGGTCCCGGGGATCGAACCCACTACCTTGGCGTTACAAGCGCCGTGCTCTACCAGCTGAGCTACAGAGGACTTGCATGACCTGTTGTATCTAGACCCTTGATCCCTTAGCTGTCATTTTAATGTTCCCTAACCTGTGCAGGAGTCCTCAGGAATATATCAAGAGTTAGGCTAATGCAAATGTAATAAGCAGCCAATAAGCACATGACGATAATGGTTGAAACAAAGAGTATTGTTTATCTTATTCTAAATGTAATTTTCAGCTCTGCTGCGGTTCAAACGTGGCCTTTAGCCTGTTCAAAACATGAGCCTCATATAGCAATGCAAATAGTTCAGGCTAAATATACACTAGCCTAGATGGATGTTGCCACATACTGCTTATTAGGCACCGTACTGGGACTGCCCTGTGCTCCAGCCTCTACAACCTAATGTGTGTGTGTGTATTTTTTGGGGGGAGGGGGATATTGGGGTGGGGGGCAGAAGACACATGTCCATCTCTTAGAGTGTATCTTATCTAACAAATGTCAATCTCTTAGAGTGTATCTTATCTAGATTGCCACGTGTGTGTGTGGCATAGTGAGTAGGTCCCGTACGTCCACCAAATGCACATTCGTTTTCCCATATGTTGTTTTTTGTGGATGTCTAGTCCGCATTTTCTGTACTTGACGCACATATGCTTCGCAAGGCTGCAGAAAGTTTTGCAGCATGGAGAAGGTCATTTTCGCTGTCTCTTGGTTCCCTGCAGTGTACAATCAAAGCGCCGATTGCTACCGGGACCTCCATGGAGACACATTGCCAATACGATTGGATTACCTAGTCAGTTGAATATGAAATAATTAGCTGGGAATGGGAAGCTACGTTCTGGGAATTTCTTAAGTATCTAGCAAAGTGGTTAGCTTTGTAGTTAGATAGCTAGCTAACTGGCTTGACTGTTTATGGACTTCTGTTTATACCACCGCACGGTAAAGCAACACATAAATTGAAAATATTGAATGCATGCGGTACACAGAACACACCGCAGCTTAGTGCGGCATCCCCAACACAGCGTTGCGGACTGCTCCATTGAGAATTAATGACTTGCGTCAAACTCTTTGCGTTCCGACGGAACTGGTGGACATGAGGCTGGAGGGTGCTACTGTATGGGAGGGTCGGGTTACTAACAGGTTTACATTACTAGCAAATGCCACTTGGATCACTGTTAGTTCTGAGAAAGACTGAGAAAGCTGAGTACAACAGTCCAGACATTCATGAGTGTAGTCAGGAGTTTTTCCTGGTTAGGCCTCATGGACTGGAAAAGCTCCTGGCCCAAGTGCTGGCTGTGGGTATAAAATTCATCTGGTGACAGCAAGTTAATGATCTATGTTATTTTGCAATGTAGGGCTCTTGGGTGACTTCTAGATAGTACAACTAATGTGAGACTTTTTATCCTCCTAGTAGGTCAATAGAAAGACTCCTGTTTATACATTTGATACTTGTATATCATAGGGCCAGGAGTTTTCCATGGTCAGGTTATGTGGTCAGGAAAAACTCTTGGCCCTGTAGCATTTCACGCTAAGGTCTACACCTGTTGTATTCGGCGCATTCATTACGATAATCTTATGCTGAATGTTCCTGAAGCAACCTTGTCATGATCCTCTGTTGATGTGTCTGCTTGTCATATCTCTCCCTGTATTTTGTTTTCCTCTATCAATTCAAAAGTGTGATTTGCATGTTCCTCAACACTTCCACGGCACAGGATGGATCAGAAATCCACCTGTCCACTGACACTTAATCCTACTGTGAGAGAGTTGGCCGTTACTCTGACACCTAAAAGGTACTAAATGTATACTGAACAAAAATATAAATGCAACATGCAACAATTTCAAAAGATTTTACTGAGTTAGAGTTCATATAAGGAAATCAGTCAATTGAAATAAATGGATTTCATATGACTGGGAATACAGATATGCATCTGTTGGTCACACATACAGTACCTTAACAAAAAAAGTAGGGGCGTGGAAACCAGTCAGTATCTGGTGTAACCATGATTTGCCTCATGCATCGCGACACATCTCCTTCGCATAGAGTTGATCAGGCTGTTGATTGTGGCCTGTGGAATGTTGTCCCATTCCTCTTCAATGGCTGTGCGAAGTTGCTGGATATTGGCGGGAACTGGAACACGCTGTCGATCCAGAGCATCCCAAACATGCTCAATGGGTGACATGTATGTTGAATATGCAGGCCATGGAATAACTGGGACATTTTCAGCTTCCAGGAATTGTGGATAGGTCCTTGCGACATGGGGCCGTGCATTATCATGCTGAAACATGAGGTGATGGCGGCAGATGAATGGCACGACAATGGGCCTCAGGATTTCGTCACGGTATATCTATGCATTCAAATTGCCATCGATAAAATGCAATTGTGTTCTTTGTCTATAGTTTATGCCTGCCGATACAATAACCACACCGCCACCATGGGGCACTCTGTTCACAACGTTTACATCAGCAAACTACTCACCCACACGACGCAGACACGTGGTCTGCGGTTGTGAGGCCGGTTGGACGTACTGCCAAATTCTCAAAAATGACGATGGAGGCGGCTTATGGTAGAGTTCATATGGACATTTCTGCAGTCAGCATGCCAATTGTACGCTCCCTCAACTTGAGACATTTGTGGCCTTGTGTTGTGTGACAAAACTGCACATTTTGGTGGCCTTTTATTGTCCCCAGCACAAGGTTCACCTGTGTAATGATCATGCTGTTTATTCCGCTTCTTGATATGCCACAACTGTCAGGTGGATGGATTATCTTGGCAAGGAGAAATGCTCAGCATATGTGGGAACTCCTTCAAGACTATTGGAAAAGCATTCCAGGTGAAGCTGGTTGAGAGAATGCCAAGAATGTGCAAAGCTGTCATCAAGGCAAAGGCTTAGCTATTTGAAGAATCTCAAATATAAAATATATTTTGATTTGTTTAACACTTTTTTGGTTACTACATGATTCCATATGTGTTATTTCATAGTTTTGATGTCTTCACTATTATTCTACAATGTAGAAAATTGTAAAAAATAAAGAAAAACCCTTGAATGAGTAGGTGTGTCCAAACTTTTGACTGGTACTATAGATATAGATATATAGATAGATAAGGTTCTCGTGACTGGAGAGAGGGGATAACACACTCATTTAATAATACTTTTAAAACAATTAGCTGCACTGCCGATTTGTCAAATCAGCCAATAGATGGTATGGGCATACTTGTCTAGAACTCAGCCATCCGTATTGTCATGACAATGTGTATATATTTCACTTAGATGTGCTCAAACCAAACAGTGGACCAAATTATTAAACTCAGTCGTGTTCGAGAGCATCAAAACCGTAATGCATCATGTTAAATTTGTCTGACTGACTGATGAGTAGTTATTTATGATGCAAGGTGATTTGTAGATCAGTCCGTCGGCAGCCAGCTGCACTGTCAGCTGCGATGTCGAACAAGCCCATAGACTCAGTTTTTCCTTTAAATCCCATCACGCAATGCGATTTTCTCCCCCATGCCAAAGTTTTCCCCAGTTCAATTGAGCCCCACGGTGGACGCATCATAATACCCATAGAACCTTACGGTACCTTAAGTACTGAAATGGTTCCAATCGTTTTTCCACCATTCATTTGATCCATTGTGGATTTTAGAAACACTTCAAATAAGGGCTGTGTTTCGTGTAGCCTTACCCTGGCGTGACGTTTTGATAACCGTGTAAATCTCTCTCGGACAAGTTGACTTATCAATATATTTGCCTGTATTTACTCCCCAAAAATGACTCATGCTGTGATTTTTATAACTAACCCAAGATGGACCACAGCCTGTCGTTTTCAATAGGAACAAATTAGTCGTAGTGGGCAGAACAAGCAAGGAAGGGGCAGAGCCAAGCACAAGCTATTTGCATATTTCCGCTAGGAATCGCATACTCTGGGAAGTGCGCATGTGCAATAACTAAATTCGCCCTTGCACTCCTTCTAAACAACTATTTATTTTAATTTTGTATATACTTTGGCAAAGGGTAAATTCTAAAAAACTTAGTCCACTCTGTTCGCAACAGTTTCTAGTTTTGGGAACAGAAAACTGTATTGAGAACATTTGATCACTAAGGAAATGTGCATAATGTCGGCAAAAATCCATCTTGCTCCATCTTTTCCCACTGCCGGCCACTGTGCTTCATATCATCACCAAATTTGGTAGTGAGTAGAAACACCAACCGGATACTTTGGTTAAATATCTGGCTCAGTGTTCTATCTGTGATGGCGCTCTCCCACGGGGGTCAATCCTAACCTTAGAGCTGCAATATGTAACTTTTTGTGCTACCTGACCAAATTCGCATGGAAATGTGAGTTGTAGATCTGTCATTCTTATTGAAAGCAAGTCTAAGAAGCGGTAGATCTGTTCTATGTGTGCTAAGTTTTGTTTTTGTGTCTTTTACTTTGGGTTTTGTACACCAGCTTCACACCACTGGAAATGTACTATTTTGGGTTATGGAAAATATATTTAGATGGTACAATGATTGTCTACACAATGACTGCTTGTTTTGTCACATAAACTGAAATTAGGCAAACTATTAGAATTTTAGCAACCAGGAAATGGCGGAGCGATTTCTGCATATGTGCCAAAGGCCTTTGTAAATGGCAGACTCCACTGCGATGCACATGGTCTGCAAGTTGAACATCAACATGATGAGATTGTAGACTCCTAAATTGATAATGCAGTTTGTATAGGTGATTTTACAGCTAGCTGTCTACTTTTTATGCTGATATTGACACCCAATGCTATTCTTATGAATTATTCTGGATATAATGACAAATTACATAGCCTAGTGACCTTATTCACAATAGTACAGTTTTCCATGTTACACCTGCAATTTTAAACAATACAAGGGGCTTACTTGAACTTGAATTTGGAGCTCAGAAATTCAAGTACTCCGGCGCTCCAACTGGTCAATTACAAAGGCATTCCTAGTCGATCACCAAACATTTCTGTAAAAAACCCAACGATAAAGCCTTGTGTTCCTATTTTGTTTTATTCGTCTTGGGCAGTTGGCGGTAGGTGCACCCGATTCAGCTGCCCTGCACGCCGGGTATGCGACCTGTTCATGTGTCTGAAGGTACAAACTCTGCCTTCCCGGCAGGCCCAAATGCGGTGATAATGTATTGGGCCTATAGCTTACTGCACAAACCTCATTGCTACAGTACGGTTTTTAATTGGTTAATGTTGCATAGGTTTACGTTTTTTAAGTCATGTAAAAAAAAAAATCTGAGCGGTAGATCTCAGCTTTCATTTTGACTCAGAAAGTGATCTTGACTCAGAAAAGGTTGGTGACGACTGTTCTAGAGTTTTCCCTGTTAACACTATCAACGTTTGCCATTACTGTGGCAATTGTGATCTAATTAACGCAATATTAGCCACTTTCAATGCAACATACCAAAACAAAACAAACTATGCAAGAGATTTTGTTGTAAGCTGAACGCATCGGAGTAGGATTCTATTGCATTGACACGCACTACTCTGACCGGTGCGGCATAAACAATCAGAGCTGCAGTAGGCCTATATGCAAATAGACCATTGCCATATATGGATCTGTGCCATTTACTTTGAACTGGACTGTGTTTACAGCATGAGCGCTTGTTTTGATATGTTTGTTTTGGGATCAAAGCGAGAGCTGCATGTAGCCACGTGCACATTATGTTCCTATCCTTTGCTAGTTAGTGAGTTACTAGCCCAGTTATAGATCATTTGAAGTCAGCAATAGGGGAGTGATGGCTTCCTACAAGGGCACAAAGCGTCTACATTTCTAGACACCTTTAAAGTGTGTCAGGTAAAGAGCTTTTCTTTTGTCTTAAAGGGGCAGTTTTGTATTTTGAGAGGTTTGAATAAGCTAAGTAGCCTATAGGCAGAGGGCAGCATAATTTGTCTGATTCTCTGTAATAATTGTATGAGAATAATAATGCATTTTATTTTGTAAAGTGGTTTCTTGCATCAAACAACACAACAGCATTTTCAGTCACCTCCTTGTCTGAAGGACAAGTGGATGAACAGGTTAATGTCAAGCCTTGCATGTTTTTTTCAAACGTCTCATGGAATGTAGGCCTACATTGAACACCACACATTGGCTACTACTGTAGGCTGAATGATGGAACAGCAATTTCCATGTTAAAATGTTATGGGATGCATTTTCTCCATTGTTTTTGATGGTAGGCCAATCTGGTAGGCCTACATTATTATCAAATAGCCACAGTAGCCTACATGGCCACTGTTAAAATTTACTTAAAGCGGGTACAGCCTCAGTGTTCACAGTAAACGCGCGCTGGAAGTTGCACAGAAGTTTCACAAGGTTCAGGTTTGTGCTCAGCAGACCTGAAAGTTGCTCAGTGCGGGAAAATATTTGAGGGAACATTGACTGTAACATTACTGCATGATTGTAGCGGGTTTATTAACACGTTAGTTCTAATAGCTATGTTGACTATGACGTTACTTTAGCTAATATGGTGACAACGATGTAGGCTGTGTGTAGCGGTTATGATATGAAGGTTTGGCTTGGAAAGGTTTTTTCTGCCTGGTCACATAGCTGTGTTGTGCATTGAAGTCCACAAGCGAAGGGAAAAGGTGAGAGGAGGAGAGTGCATAGATGCAAGACGGAATACAACGTGGCTGCTATGAAAGTGAACTGTGTTTACGCGTGATCAGGGGTATATTCATTCCGCCGATTCTGTTGAAAAACATTTATTGAATGGAACGAAACGGGGATAAACATACGTGAATTTGTCCAATAGAAACTCTCGTTTGCAACTGTTGGACTAATGATTACACCCTAGATTAGCTAGATGCAGGCAAGAGTGTGCAAGGCAGTATTGAATGTGTCACTGTTTGTCCATGTGTCACTGTCTGTCACCTCAAATATTTATCTCGACCTGTGTGCACCTACGTTGTAAACTTTCATTCATAGGCTAGGTTGTAGCAAACTCATGATGGGTATAGGGATAATTTGAGTGTTATATAGTAGTTTTAAACCTATCACTGTTACATTGAACTTGGTGAATGGAATATGAATGACAGTCATCCAATATGCTGTAATAGAAATAAGGCCATGCTCATGAAGAAACAAAATCATCCTCCCTCGTCTTAAACGGCACTGACCGCCACTGGTGTGCATATGGCGGGTGTTATGCAGTGACGTCTAAAAATGTTGCTGTACACTGATGTCTAGAAAATTAAGCTGTAAGAAATTCGGACTTGTGTATGCCCTGCAGCTATACTCATGTATGTGGGCATACTGCAGTGAGGTCTAAAATGTTTTGAATTAATCAGCACTTTGGAGAGTGCTGTCCCTTTCAGCACCATAGATAGTAGGCTACTTGGCTGTGTACTCTGTCTGTTGCGCTGCTACTTTTTTGTGTTTGAGACTTTTTTTCTCAATGTGTTCCTGTACCTCAGAGTCCCCCGGATACCCCCCTCCCCCCTTCTCGCGCTCACTATGTAAATTAAGCACTGAACCAATCATTAGGGTGTTTTTGTTTGACCCACGTGAACGTGACCAAAGACATGACTGAAACAGGAACCAACTTTGCTGTGATTCATGTTAACAGTGGAGTAATACAAATGAATGTGATATTTGAGGCTCTCTCTCACTGATTGATTGTATATACACATCATTTTAGTTTGTGAGTGGGGGTTGGAGCCATGTTTATTTTGACATTATAAAGAAAAACTTTAATAAACAATAGCAACACTGCCATGTTGATCTGAGCCTTGCTGTCGGAAAACCACATTAATGTGCATCTTTAAAAAAAATACAACATGGTTATTGGTCAGCCTAAAAATAACAGTCAACCAAAATTCCATGACCGTCACATCCCTAATCTGTGTGTGTTTCATTGATGTATCCCCAGTGGCTGTAGCTTCCCTTAGCATAAGCTGTGATACAGTGTGATAGTTATCTAAAAGATAAGTATTGTTTCCCATTGTCCCAGGTGGCGTGGAATAGAGCCTTAGAGAAGGCCAAGGCCATGCCTGATCCCTGGGCTGAGTTTCACCTGGAGGAAGTCGAGACCGAGCCATGCATACGATACAGGTACATATTAATGTGTCCGTCAGTGGGCTTGACTGCTACCCTGTTTTAGACAGTTGTTGACAAATACACACCATCCCCACACCCCTGCCCTTTCTGAAGGTACAGTATATTATATAACCATCACTGCATTTCCAATGGGCCTTCCAAGTTTTTCTTGGCCTGTGCACAAAGTTCCCTTGTGGCAGATATCTGGGCTGCCTGCCTGCCCACGCTAAAACACTTAGTCTGAAGCCAAAAGGCGTATTCCAGGTCATATTCTTTCCAGTAACTCTGCACATCTTAGAATAATGCTATATCATTATTGTGGTTCCTGAGAGGTTGAACATTTCTCCAGGCGTTGTGAGATCTGATAATCTGTGCAGTGCGACTGCAATAAAGATGACCTGGAACATGCCCAAATTCTTCAGACAGTGCAGCCAGGAAAACAACTAAAGAGGTGTGGCCCTCCCGGCCTAGATAATAGCAGGCTAAGTAGGGGTACTGCATTCTCTAACATGTTTTGCTGTGTTTGTTTGTCTTAATCCTCACCTCTTATTGGTGTTATATAACAAAGCCCTGCCTATAGGGAGCAAAGGGAGGAAGAGATGGTTGTCTGGAGTTGGGATCCACTCCTGTTCTCTCATGATGCGACTAATGATGATTTTGAGAAAAGTCGCATGAAAGGAATGCGCTCTGCTCTGTTTCTTGTGCAGGCTGCACACACTTCATCAGTATCTCATTCACAATTTGACAAGCACTTGATAATATTCTCACCCATCAGACTATTCTCAATTTAATCCTGTCTTTACATATAGCCTGCTAATATTTACATTTTTGTCATTTAGCAGACACTCTTATCCAGAGCAACTTACAGTTAGTGAGTGCATACATTTTTCATACTGGCCCCCCATGGGAATCGAACCCACAACCCTGGCGTTGAAAGCGCCATGCTCTACCAACTGAGCTACAGGAGGGTGGAGTTATTTTTTATTTAGAATGGCCCACAAAAAAAAACGTAATCCGTAGCCTGCACTTGAATAGCGAATGGAGGAAGCGCTTCCCGCGGTTATGTTTATGTTTAAATAGTGGCCACTGGCCAGTCAAAACTCTGTTTTCACATGCGATTGCGCAGTGACTGGGTTTATAAGGAACACACGTTTCACTAGGCTCTCTCTGTAGGCTATGGGCTCTCCAACCGTGTTCCAGAGGTCCTAGGCCTACAGGCTATGCTTAGAGTTATTTGGCCACTTTAGTTGTGATACAAACCTTAAAAAATAAAAAAATGGGGGGGGGGGGGGGGGGGGGGGGGGGGGGGGGGGGTAGAAGAATTACTTCATCCTATCCCAGGTATTCCTTAAAGAGGTGGGGTTTCAAATGTCTCCGGAAGGTGGTGAGTGACTCCGCTGTCCTGGCGTCGTGAGGGAGCTTGTTCCACCATTGGGGTGCCAGAGCAGCGAACAGTTTTGACTGGGCTGAGCGGGAACTATGCTTCCGCAGAGGAAGGGGAGCCAGCAGGCCAGAGGTGGATGAACGCAATGCCCTCGTTTGGGTGTAGGGACTGATCAGAGCCTGAAGGTACGGAGGTGCCGTTCCCCTCACTGCTCCATAGGCAAGCACCATGGTCTTGTAATGGATGCGAGCTTCAACTGGAAGCCAGTGGAGTGTGCGGAGGAGGGGGGTGACGTGAGAGAACTTGGGAAGGTTGAACACCAGACGGGCTGCGGCATTCTGGATGAGTTGTAGGGGTTTAATGGCACAGGCAGGGAGCCCAGCCAACAGCGAGTTGCAGTAATCCAGACGGGAGATGACAAGTGCCTGGATTAGGACCTGTGCCGCTTCCTGTGTAAGGCAGGGTCGTACTCTCCGAATGTTGTAGAGCATGAACCTGCAGGATCGGGTCACCGCCTTGATGTTAGCGGAGAACGACAGGGTGTTGTCCAGGGTCACGCCAAGGCTCTTCGCACTCTGGGAGGAGGACACAACGGAGTTGTCAACCGTGATGGCGAGATCATGGAACGGGCAGTCCTTCCCCGGGAGGAAGAGCAGCTCCGTCTTGCCAGGGTTCAGCTTGAGGTGGTGATCCGTCATCCATACTGATATGTCGGCCAGACATGCAGAGATGCGATTCGCCACCTGGTTATCAGAAGGGGGAAAGGAGAAGATTAGTTGTGTATCGTCAGCGTAGCAATGATAGGAGAGGCCATGTGAGGATATGACAGAGCCAAGTGACTTGGTGTATAGGGAGAAAAGGAGAGGGCCTAGAACTGAGCCCTGGGGGACACCAGTGGTGAGAGCACGTGGTGCGGAGACAGCTTCTCGCCATGCCACTTGGTAGGAGCGACCGGTCAGGTAGGACGCAATCCAGGAGTGAGCCGCGCCGGAGATGCCCAGCTCGGAGAGGGTGGAGAGGAGGATCTGATGGTTCACAGTATCAAAGGCAGCAGACAGGTCTAGAAGGACAAGAGCAGAGGAGAGAGAGTTAGCTTTAGCAGTGCGGAGAGCCTCCGTGACACAGAGAAGAGCAGTCTCAGTTGAATGACCAGTCCTGAAACCTGACTGGTTTGGATCAAGAAGGTCATTCTGAGAGAGATAGCAAGAGAGTTGGCTAAAGACGGCACGCTCAATAGTTTTGGAAAGAAAAGAAAGAAGGGATACTGGTCTGTAGTTGTTGACATCAGTGGGATCGAGTGTTGGTTTTTTGAGAAGGGGTGCAACTCTCGCTCTCTTGACGACGGAAGGGACATGGCCAGCAGTCAAGGATGAGTTGATCAGCGAGGTGAGGTAGGGGAGAAGGTCACCGGAGATGGTCTGGAGAAGAGAGGAGGGGATGGGGTCAAGCGGGCAGGTTGTTGGGCGGCCTGCAGTCACTAGTCGCAAGATTTTATCTGGAGAGAGAGGGGAGAAAGAAGTCAAAGCATAGGGTAGGGCAGTGTGAGCAGGACCAGCAGTGTCATTAGACTTAACAAACGAGGATCGGATGTCGTCAACCTTCTTTTCAAAGTGGTTGACGAAGTCATCCACAGAGAGGGAGGAGGGGGGGGGGTGGGGGGGAGGATTCAGCAGTGAGGAGAATGTGGCAAAGAGCTTCCTAGGGTTAGAGGCAGATGCTTGGAATTTAGAGTGGTAGAAAGTGGCCTTAGCAGCAGAAACAGATGAAGAAAATGTAGAGAGGAGGGAGTGAAAAGATGCCAGGTCGGCAGGGAGTTTAGTTTTCTTCCATTTCCGCTCCGCTGCCCGGAGCTCTGTTCTGTGAGCTCGCAATGAGTCATCAAGCCACGGAGCTGGAGGGGAGGACCGAGCCGGCCGGGAGGATAGGGGACACAGGGAGTCAAAGGATGCAGAAAGGGAGGAGAGGAGGGTTGAGGAGGCAGAGTCAGGAGATTGGAGGGAGAAGGATTGAGCAGAGGGAAGAGATGATAGGATGGAAGAGGAGAGAGTAGTGGGAGAGGAGAGAGAGAGCGAAGGTTGCGGCGGCGCGTTACCATCTGTGTAGGGGCAGAGTGAGTAGTGTTGGAGGAGAGCGAGAGAGAAAAGGATACAAAGTAGTGGTCGGAGACATGGAGGGGAGTTGCAGTGAGATTAGTAGAAGAGCAACATCTAGTAAAGATGAAGTCAAGCGTATTGCCTGCCTTGTGAGTAGGGGGGGGACGGTGAGAGGGTGAGGTCAAAAGAGGAGAGGAGTGGAAAGAAGGAGGCAGAGAGAAATGAGTCAAATGTAGACGTAGGGAGGTTGAAATCCCCCAAAACTGTGAAGGGTGAGCCATCCTCAGGAAAGGAACTTATCAAGGCGTCAAGCTCATTGATGAACTCTCCAAGGGAACCTGGAGGGCGATAGATGACAAGGATATTAAGCTTAAATGGGCTAATGACTGTGACAGCGTGGAATTCAAATGAGGAGATAGACAGATGGGTTAGGGGAAAAATTGAGAATGACCACTTGGGAGAGATGAGGATTCCTGTGCCACCACCCCTCTGACCAGATGCTCTCGGGGTATGCGAGAACACATGGTCAGACGAGGAGAGAGCAGTAGGAGTAGCAGTGTTTTCAGTGGTAATCCATGTTTCCGTCAGCGCCAGGAAGTCGAGGGACTGGAGGGTAGCATAGGCTGGGATGAAGTCAGCCTTGTTGGCGGCAGAACGGCAGTTCCAGAGGCTGCCTGAGACCTGGAACTCCAGGTGTGTGGTGCGTGCAGGGACCACCAGGTTAGAGAGGCAGCAGCCACGCGGTGTGAGGCGTTTGTGTAGCCTGTGCGGAGAGGAGAGAACAGGGATAGGCAGAGGCATAGTTGACAGGCTGCAGCAGATGGCTACAATAATGCAGAGGAGATCGGAATGAAATGAACTAAACATCTGGGAAAGGAGAGAGCAGGCCTCCCTCACCAAAAAAATATAACTCTCCCAACTTCCACCTCAGAAACTATAATTGTTTCACTGAACCACCCGAATAAAACTCTCCCAACTTCCACTTTAGAAATTAGAATTGTTGTAAACTACAGCGGTTCAATGTTTCAATGAATAGACTCAATCTTACTTTATTCAGCTAGCTAACTATGACACCATAGCTAACTAGCATGCTAGCATCCAATAACACACAGTTTAGCACCAATACTTGGTTACAACAAACTACCAATAGTGTGTGAACACACTAAACAGATAATTCGTGTCCGTGTCTAGTTCTTTCATAACGCAGCAATGATTAAACGTTGGCTAGCTAGCACAAAGATATTGTATTTAGCTACTACAGTACAGCCAGCTGGTAGTGTTGGCTAGCTAGCAATGGCTGCTGTGTTGACTTTGTTTGAAAAAAACGGCGTCGCTGCGAACGAATGTAGCTGGCTAAAAGGATATTGTTTTTAGTTGCTACCGTTGCTAATAGCTACTCGCCAGCTAATCCAGGAGGTGAGTTAGCTAGCTAGCTTCGTGCTACACCCGGCACCGCCGACTACAAAAGTAACCTACAATAACTACACAACAACTACCCACAACAGCCCACGATGCCTACCTATACTACTTAATAATATACAGCCCACGATGCCTACCTATAATACCTAACTACAATCTAAATACATAGTTTAAGCCTTACTCGACAAAGCCCAAGCTATGTATAAAGCCAAACTGGCAGACTGCAATCAGTAGCTGTAATTAAGTACAGCAGCTACCAACCACCTAACGTTAATGCCTCGGATAATGAGGTTAGAAAAACAGCTGAATGGTGGCAGCTAGCTGGCTCAATCACAGGTACTCTTAAGCGTGAAATAACATTGGAAACAACTAACCACAGTTGCTAAAAGTTACCAGTAGCTACCCGCTAGCTAGCTAGCTAGCTTTGTTGGTCCGAGTAGTGGGTAGGCTAGCCTCGTGCTTCGCCGGGGTCCGCCGAATACAATACTTACCTACAATAATTACCTACAATAACTACCTGAGTAAACTACCTATAATACCTAACTACAATACCTACCTAACTACAATACCTACCTACAATCTAAATACATGGTTTAAGCTTTAAGCTTTACTCAACACCATATAAGAAGCCAAGCTTACCTCCTGCTAGAGAAAACACAACCGCTCCCGACACCAGTGCCTATGGGCTAGTGCCTATGGGCTAGGCTACATGATGTATGTGACTATGATTTGAAAAAGTGCTGTTTCTTGCCTTAGAATATTATCTCACCCATCACACTATTCTCAATGTAATCTTGTCTTTACATATACTAAATAATATATGTGTGAAATTAGTTTTGATTTAGAATGGACCATTATCATGCATCTGTCAGAACAGGGGCAGGGGAAAAAGACATTACATTTACATTTTAGTCATTTAGCAGATGCTCTTATCCAGAGCGACTTACAGTTAGTGAATACATATTTTTTTTTATACTGGCCCCCCGTGGGAATCGAACCCACAACCCTGGCGTTGCAAACGCCATGCTCTATCAACTGAGCTACATCCCTGCCGGCCATTCCCTCCCCTACCCTGGACGACGCAGTGCCAATTGTGCGCCGCCCATGAGTCTCCCGGTCGCGGCCGGCTGCGACAGAGCCTGGATTCGAACCAGGATCTCTAGTGGCACAGTGATGCAGTGCCTTAGACCACTGCGCCACTCATGTCATCCGTATGCACTTGAATAGCGAATAAAGGACTTCCCGCGGTTCATTTTCATGCCAACCAGGTAGGCTACTCCTGTTGTAAATGTGCTTAATATTAGGGAAGTTGAGAAATAAATAAAGTAAGCCTATAAAAAGCTGATGGGATCCTCCTCATTTTAATAGAGGCCATTTAAAACTCTGTTTTCTCACGCAATTGCATAGCATATAGAAATGTTGTGGAACATGGGCTTATAGGAACACTTATTTCATTCCATGCATCAAGCTATGAGGAGCTGGCTCTCGCTGAGTAACAGGTGATCCTATTCCGCTCAAACTCTGAATGCCAGGCCTCTCATGAAGTGTTTGATTTGGTATTCGAGTGCATTTGCATTGATGTCAGAGTGATTAGAGGGACAGTAGAGCGCTGAGTACCAGGCCATTAGCAAGTTTGGTAGGTTACTAATGACCATCAGCGGCATCAGAGCACAGTTTTGGAGAAGGCTAGTTAACGTGACAAGTGGAATTTGGTTGTGGTCATGACTCGTGACTGTCGGACACCTCTAGTCGGAACCTCACGCTACCTAAGCCTCTCTGGTCTCTTAGCCAATGGCATGGTGCCATCTTCCTGTCCCATGCCCCCAATAGCAGTGGCTGACTCCTGACTGGAATAAAACCCATGGTAATAATAATAATATGCCATTTAGCAGACGCTTTTATCCAAAGCGACTTACAGTCATGTGTGCATACATTTTTACGTATGGGTGGTCCCGGGGATCGAACCCACTACCCTGGCGTTACAAGCACCATGCTCTACCAATTGAGCTACAGAGGACCACATATGCTTGGCAGGACAGACTGTGTAAATATTTAGCCTCTGGATCTGCTATGTGTCTTATCAGTGTGTATGGCTGACCCAGTCTCAGACAAGCCAAGCATTCATAATCTGTACATACAGTGTGTTTGAAATTCTCCCCCTAAGGTCGGATCTAGTGTAGAGAAGGAACCCTACAAACTGTTAATGGTCCCAATGGTGAGAATTGATTATGACATGTAACGTCAAGTTCACAGGGGTGATAATGGCATTCCCACTGAACACAGTACAAAGTAGGCCCATTTGTTGAGTTTGTCTTTGGTAACCACACAAGAATAAGGGACTATTACCACAGATCTGTCCGCCACAGGGTCTTTGGGGCTCGGACGTTGAACATCACCAAACCAAGGGAATATCTCACAACCCTTTTTGATCCTGGGGTACGAGACATCATAGATTAGACTATTTTCAGGCTATGGATAACTATATTTGGACTATTTGAGGATACACAGAGCAGGTCCTGTTCAGAACAAATCCAAGTACTCTAATGTTTGTCTGTTTCTATTTTCAGTCCCCTTGTTCTAACCCCGACCCCTTCAGTATATGGAGCAATGTGGCCAAAGTTACATTTTCTACTTTCTAGTCATCACCATATTGCTTAGACAAGTCCAGAATTCTGGCCCATATAGAATGGAATAATAATGTTTGATCAATGTTTGGTGAATGTGATTTGCTTAATCTTTCCTCAGGTACAATGCGATCACGGCGGAGTGGTCTCAAGACACAGTGCACATCAAGATGTCTGGCCAGGTATGCCACAACTCCTAAATCATCAGTAATCTATGTTATTATTCATCAGAACATTGTTGGACTCGTGGATATGTATGTGGAATGTAGTAACACAGTTTACATGAATGTGAACGTTTTCAAAAGCTTGGTGAGTTGATTGAGTTTCTCAGGAATTATTGATTTGTCTTTATGGTTTCTCACAGCCTTTTGGACGCGGGGCCATGAGGGAATGCTTCAGAACGTAAGTCTCACACACTGTATCTTTAATAATGTTCTCCATACGTCCTGGTTTCTTATTTCGGAGGCTTTTGGCCCTTTGTTCCTGCTATTTCAGCTAGTTTCAGAGCCGTGTGAGCTTTCCTCTTAATGCAGTGTAAACAAAATGACAAGACTGTACAAGCTGCTCAGGTCCCCAATCCACATTCCACAAATATCTCTCTCAGACCCAGATCCATTTAGTCCAGCTTAGAGCCATAGATAGATCCCTAGACAGAAACAAACATTCCATGACTACAACATTCTAATTCACATTCTCAATTCTCAAACTTTTCATGCCAACATGGCACCCAGTAGAGTTCTCTATCTCAAACTGATTTTGCTGAACTCTGTATATAGTACATTACTCTGGTCTAGCCTGATGTTCGCAGCTGTAGGCAACTGGGATATTATTCATATTGTGTCCTTATTATGATGCGATCTCTTTCTGTATTCATCCTGTCTACAGTGGGGAGAACAAGTATTTGATACACTGCCGATTTTGCAAGTTTGTGAGAGACGGAATCTAAAACAAAAATCCAGAAAATCACATTGTATGATTTTTAAGTAATTCATTTGCATTTTATTGCATGACATAAGTATTTGATCACCTACCAACCAGTAAGAATTCCGGCTCTCACAGTCCTGTTAGTTTTTCTTTAAGAAGCCCTCCTGTTCTCCACTCATTACCTGTATTAACTGCACCTGTTTGAACTCGTTACCTGTATAAAAGACACCTGTCCACACACTCAATCAAACAGACTCCAACCTCTCCACAATGGCCAAGACCAGAGCGCTGTGTAAGGACATCAGGGTTAAAATTGTAGACCTGCACAAGGCTGGGATGGGCTACAGGACAATAGGCAAGCAGCTTTGTGAGAAGGCAACAACTGTTGGCGCAATTATTAGAAAATGGAAGAAGTTCAAGATGACGGTCAATCACCCTCGGTCTGGGGCTCCATGCAAGATCTCACCTCGTGGGGCATCAATGATCATGAGGAAGGTGAGGGATCAGCCCAGAACTACACGGCAGGACCTGGTCAATGACCTGAAGAGAGCTGGGACCACAGTCTCAAAGAAAACCATTAGGAACACACTACGCCGTCATGGATTAAAATCCTGCAGCGCACGCAAGGTCCCCCTGCTCAAGCCAGCGCAATCCAGGCCCGTCTGAAGTTTGCCAATGACCATCTGGATGATCCAGAGGAGGAATGGGAGAAGGTCATGTGGTCTGATGAGACAAAAATAGAGCTTTTTGGTCTAAACTCCACTCGCCGTGTTTGGAGGAAGAAGAAGGATGAGTACAACCCCAAGAACACCATCCCAACCGTGAAGCATGGAGGTGGAAAAATCATTCTTTGGGGATGCTTTTCTGCAAAGGGGACAGGACGACTGCACCGTATTGAGGGGAGGATGGAAGGGGCCATGTATCGCGAGATCTTGGCCAACAACCTCCTTCCCTCAGTAAGAGCATTGAAGATGGGTCGTGGCTGGGTCTTCCAGCATGACAACGACCCGAAACACACAGCCAGGGCAACTAAGGAGTGGCTCCGTAAGAAGCATCTCAAGGTCCTGGAGTGGCCTAGCCAGTCTCCAGACCTGAACCCAATAGAAAATCTTTGGAGGGAGCTGAAAGTCCGTATTGCCCAGCGACAGCCCCGAAACCTGAAGGATCTGGAGAAGGTCTGAATGGAGGAGTGGGCCAAAATCCCTGCTGCAGTGTGTGCAAACCTGGTCAAGACCTACAGGAAACGTATGATCTCTGTAATTGCAAACAAAGGTTTCTGTACCAAATATTAAGTTCTGCTTTTCTGATGTATCAAATACTTATGTCATGCAATAAAATGCAAATGAATTACTTAAAAATCATACAATGTGATTTTCTAGATTTTTGTTTTAGATTCCGTCTCTCACAGTTGAAGTGTACCTATGATAAAAATTACAGACCTCTACATGCTTTGTAAGTAGGAAAACCTGCAAAATCGGCAGTGTATCAAATACTTGTTCTCCCCACTGTATATCAGACCACTGGCAGTCCATGCCTCCCACAGAGAGAAAATAAACCCTCACCCACTAACAAGCCCACACACCAGTTCTCACCATAGAAAACATGTTTATGGTTTATCAGCAAAAATACACAATGCCCAAGAGATACGCAACTCAAACCCTTAGGAGTATTTCACCTTAGTTTATGTCATTCTGATACTCAACTAACATTCTTCCGGATCTACTCGTTTAAATGTTCCTGTCATTTTAGTACAGTGCCATTCTTCTAATCTTCGATATATTTTTTCCATATTTCCTTTCCATCTTTCTGCAGGAAGAAGCTGTCTAACTTCTCCCACAGTAGTAACTGGAAGAGTGCGTGTAACTATGTGACAAAGCGCTACATGGAGCCTGTGGACAGGGATGTGTACTTTGAGGATGTCCGGCTGCAGATGGAGGCCAAACTCTGGGGAGAAGAGTACAACCGCCACAGGCCACCCAAGCAGGTATGGATGGAACATTTAATTATCCAATGAGTCATCCAGTTGATTGGTCGATTGATTGATTAGATGAATGACGTGATTGTAGATTTTCCACAATTTTCTAACAATGAAACTAACCATTCTCTCTCTCTCTCTCTCTCTCTCTCTCTCTCCCTCCCAGGTGGACATCATGCAGATGTGTGTGATTGAAATGATGCAGCGTCCAGGTAAACCTCTGTACCACCTGGAACACTACATCGAGGGGAAGTACACCAAATACAACTCCAACTCCGGCTTCGTCAAGGACGACAACATCAGGCTCACTCCACAGGTACAGCTTCGTCAAGGACAACAACATCACGCTCACTCCACAGGTACAGCGTCGTCAAGGACGACAACAGCAGGCTCACTCCACAGGTACAGCTTCGTCAAGGACGACAACATCACGCTCACTCCACAGGTACAGCTTCGTCAAGGACGACAACAGCAGGCTCACTCCACAGGTACAGCTTCGTCAAGGACGACAACATCACGCTCACTCCACAGGTACAGCTTCGTCAAGGACGACAACATCACGCTCACTCCACAGGTACAGCTTCGTCAAGGACGACAACATCAGGCTCACTCCACAGGTACAGCTTCGTCAAGGACGACAACAGCAGGCTCACTCCACAGGTACAGCTTCGTCAAGGATGACAACAGCAGGCTCACTCCACAGGTACAGCTTCGTCAAGGACGACAACATCACGCTCACTCCACAGGTACAGCTTCGTCAAGGATGACAACAGCAGGCTCACTCCACAGGTACAGCTTCGTCAAGGACGACAACATCACGCTCACTCCACAGGTACAGCTTCAGCTTCGTCAAGGATGACAACAGCAGGCTCACTCCACAGGTACAGCTTCGTCAAGGACGACAACATCACGCTCACTCCACAGGTACAGCTTCGTCAAGGACGACAACAGCAGCCTCACTCCACAGGTACAGCTTCGTCAAGGACGACAACATCACGCTCACTCCACAGGTACAGCTTCGTCAAGGATGACAACAGCAGGCTCACTCCACAGGTGCAGCTTCGTCAAGGATGACAACAGCAGGCTCACTCCACAGGTACAGCTTCGTCAAGGACGACAACAGCAGGCTCACTCCACGTGCTGTGGTCCTCTGTAGCTCAATTGGTAGAGCATGGCGCTTGTAACGCCAGGGTAGTGGGTTCGATCCCCGGGACCACCCATACGTAAAAATGTATGCGCACATGACTGTAAGTCGCTTTGGATAAAAGCGTCTGCTAAATGGCATATTATTATTATAGGTGCAGCTTCGTCAAGGATGACAACAGCAGGCTCACTCCACAGGTACAGCTTCGTCAAGGACGACAACATCAGGCTCACTCCACAGGTACAGCGTCGTCAAGAACGACAACAGCAGGCTCACTCCACAGGTACAGCTTCGTCAAGGACGACAACATCACGCTCACTCCACAGGTACAGCTTCGTCAAGGATGACAACATCACGCTCACTCCACAGGTACAGCTTCGTCAAGGACGACAACATCAGGCTCACTCCACAGGTACAGCGTCGTCAAGAACGACAACAGCAGGCTCACTCCACAGGTACAGCTTCGTCAAGGATGACAACATCACGCTCACTCCACAGGTACAGCTTCGTCAAGGATGACAACATCACGCTCACTCCACAGGTACAGCTTCGTCAAGGACGACAACATCAGGTTCACTCCACAGGTACAGTGTGTGTTACTGCTGTAAATGTGTTGGCCAACTTTATGGATTACTCCTGAGCTGCAGAACCCAATGATGCATCTTCATCTTTGTTATGAATTGATGCTAGATTTTTCAATTGAATAATTTTTTATTTGTTCTGTGTGTGAACTTGCAACCTTTTCTTAATGCCTGTAAACCACCATCTTTTCGTTGTCTGCTGGTAACTCTGCCTGCAGGCATTCAGTCACTTCTCATTTGAGCGTTCAGCCCACCAGCTGATCGTGGTGGACATCCAGGGGGTGGGGGACCTCTATACGGACCCCCAGATCCACACAGAGAAGGGCAAAGACTTTGGAAACGGAAACCTGGGTACGGCTTTCTCTCACACAGTCACACTGTTAGCAACACAATGAGGTAGACTGACATTTTCAGTTGTGACCCACCTAGCGAAAGACTTTCAAATAGATTGCAACGTACTTGTGTGTGTGTGTTACAGGTGTGCGGGGCATGGCGCTGTTCTTCCACTCCCACCTGTGTAATAAGATCTGTAAGAGTATGGGCCTCACACCCTTTGACCTCTCCACTGCAGAGAAAAGCCAGCTGGACTGCACCAACAGACTGCTGGTGAGACCATATAAATATATTGAAGTAGAATCAAAGGGCTTGAGGCTGATGACACATATGGGTGAGGCCGATGACACATAGCATCACATATCACCCTAGTTGTAGACACAGCCATCGTATTACCACAGAAATTATATCAGCACATACGACCTGGGAAATGATTTCACTACAGGCCCAAGATGTATGCAGCTATTTAGAATTGTCATTTAGTCCTCATCTTTAACAATATTTTCAACCCTCCCCTCCAATCAGAGGTCAGCCCAGACGGTACTGAGGGGTAGTGAGGAACAGTGTGGTTCAGCTCGTGTTCGTACCATCTCAGTGGGCCGTGCGCCCCCACTTCTCTCCCGTCTGTCAGAGACCTCGACCGGGAACGACACTATAAGTGAATCCAACCCCTGCTCGCCTCTCGTCTTCCCCGGCTCCCCGCTAGGAGAGCACTTCTCTATGGGCTCCATGGGCAAGTCTCCTCTTGGTAGGAACAGGGCATAGAGGGAATAGTTCACCCAAATTACAAATGTATCTAATTTTATGTTAATCTAGAAGGTTATCTGTGGGCCTGTAAAGCCAGTGACCCAACATCTGGGTTTGTTTTCTAAGCTGCAGCCCAGCATTAGCATGACGTTCCAAATAGCATGCCTGAAGCCCCATTAAAAACGGACTAAACAGTGTTATGTTATTTGATACCTTAGACTAGAGGTTGAATGAACAAGGGCTCTGTTTGAGCTATGGTTTAACTACTTAAACTCTTTCCTTTTTTTATTATCAGCCATTAAAATGTTTATTCTAATCGAACATCTGGTTTCCCACCCTCAGGTTGGTCTTTCGTAAATGAGATGGATGAACGGGAGACACACAACCACAACAACAACCGCTGCCACAGCCCAGAACTCATGGTCAGTGAAGGCTTTGTGGCTTTGTCACAAGAATGACATTAGTAATGGTTGACATATACTGAGGGCTGTGCTTGTTTTCTGTAGGACTCAGAGAATGGAGGAGACAGTGGGTGTCCAAGTGAGAGGAGGAGCGAAGGGGACCCCAATGACCATGCAGACGGGGTACATAACTCTTCTCTACACCAACACTCAGTCTTGGTCAGCCTGTCAGTCATAAATACTTTATGGAAACCGTCAACTACTTCCTCTTTAGTCTTGTATTGTTTATAGCTGACACCAAAGTTATTGTTCACTCCCCATTTACATTTTAGTCATTTAGCAGACGCTCATATCCAGAGCAACTTACAGTACCGAGTGCATACATTTACATACTGGTACCCTGTGGGAATCGAACCCACGACCCTGGTGTTGGAAGTGCCATGCTTTACCAACTGAGCCACCTGACGCCCCAACAGCAAAAGCCCTCTGTATAGCTATTACCCTCTGTATAGCTATGTGAGTGTGAACCTTGCCCCCTCTTTAGCTCAGTTTATGGCCTCTTAGACAGTAGGTTTTATACTGTATGATGTCACCATGTAGGCCCGCCCCCACCGCTACAGCAGACACTACTCTGAGTCGGACAAAGACAGCGTCAGACGGGTAAACAAAATAAAGGCCAAAATAAATTACCATCATCATAATCATCAAAGCCACCTTCGCTATAATCAAATAACCCCGTGCTCATCCCTCTGTCGCCCCCTACCCCTTGCTCACAAGTGTAGTGTTCCTGATATCTAATCTATGCCTCCATCCATTAGATAACTGAAAGCTGACGGAGTTCTTGCTGCTGTGTTTGTCTCCTTGCTAGAGAAAGATTCCCAGCAGATCCTCCCTTAACCCAAACATAAATTATCTTGCCGGGAACACCCCCAACAGCCAACAGGTGATTCCCCGGCCTCTGCATGAAGGGGTCTAACCCAGGCCTCTTCCTATGCAGGGTGGAGCACTGACGTTGCACCGTGTCAGCTGTTGATTTGACTCATGCTTGTTTTCTAAAGATGCATGCTTAGTAGGGGCAAAGGTTTGAGTGCACCCAAGAAAGGGAACACAAACTCAGCAGCCGCCCTGTGTTTTGGTCTTATTCCATGTGTGTCCTTGTTTGGCCTCTCCATGTCAACATTTTCACCTGCCCCCTCCCTGATCAAATCACCTAACCAATCAATAAGTCTGTAACTGCCTGTTCTGTCTCTCACTGCATACCTGGAGTATGATTAGCATTAGTGCTAAGTCAGATATGTACAAGTTGAGGCTTGAGTTGTTACTATGAACAAGGATTGCTACATATACAGTGCTTCATTGCCCTTTCCTATGCTCTCTGTCTGCCCAGCTGACCGATGAGAAATGGAGCGTCTACCACTCGTCTCGTTCTCACGTCCACCGGCCGTCCTGTGTTGCTGTGGAGATGGAGAGACTCGACTCACTGATCCTGGAGAGGAAGATCGGAAAGTCCATCCTGGGGAAAGTGAGTGGCTGGAACACTCGCGCAAGCACATATAAACACACACACACACACACTAAAAACACACAATATATCTCCTCTTGCCTCTCCCCCAGGTCCACCTGGCGATGGTGAGTTACCACGAGGCTGGTCGGTTCTGTGAGAAGGAGGAGCAGTGGGACCAGGACTCAGCCATGTACCACCTGGAGACAGCAGCCATGTGTGGGGAACTAGAGGCTATCGTTGCCCTGGGACAGTGTTACCTACAGCTGCCACACCATATACTGTCAGAGATGGAGCTAGAGGTATTTATCTATCTACTGTATCTCTCTCTATCTCTCTCCCCCTCTCTCTTTCTCTCTAATACACAATGTGTCTTTTGACTCCTTCTCTATGTTGTAATTCCATGCTGTATGTTGTTGTCTTGTCATCAGGACAACTCAGGGAGCCGTATGAAGGGCTTTAAGTTCCTGCTGCAGGCTGCTGAGGCAGGAGACAGATCCTGTATGATCCTGGTGGCCAGGGCCTTCGACACCGGCATCAACCTCTCACCAGACAGGTCAGAGACTGGAGGGACATATCAGATATCAACTAATGATGGGACCATCTATTATGAGAAGCTATCAACCCAGAACGATACAGATTACACAAATAAAACTAATAGAGACCCCCCAAGACACAGAGTATATGAGGACTGTGAAAATAATGTTTAATGAAAAGTCCTTCTTCATAAAAAACCTATAAAAACCTTCTCTGTGGTTCTCAGGTCCCAGGACTGGAAGGAGGCGGTGAGCTGGTACGACTGTGCCCTGAACATGACGGACTATGACGAGGGGGGCGAGTTTGACGGCATGCAGGACGAGCCTCCCTACCTGCTGCTGGCCAGAGAGGCTGAGATGTACGAGGAGGGCGGCCACGGCCTGGACCCAGACCCACAGAGAGCAGGTAAGACAGCAGACAGAACCACACCTGAACCTAGAACTAGAACCCTAGAACTAGAATCCTAGAACTAGAACCCTAGAACTAGAACCCTAAAATCCTAACTTGAGCCCTCAGTGTGATAACCTCTGTTGTACTTACAGTAACTAACCACAGACTCTCTCTCTCTCTGACCCAGGTGATCTGTTCACAGAGGCAGCAGATGCAGCCATGGAAGCAATGAAGGGCCGACTGGCCAACCAGTACTATATGAAAGCAGAGGAGGCCTGGAGCATGACGGAGGAAGAGGAGTAGGAGAAAGAGGGGACGTCACTCTCTGCAAGGCCAAAGGAATCGGCTAATGTTGTGATGGATCCTTCTCCCTAATGGTTTAAAGTTTACAGACACTTAAAGTGATTTCCTAAATGCATTGTGAGTGTATGATCTGTGTGTGACCATTTATGCAGCCTAGTTGTGTTTCTTGGTGATTACAGAAGGAATTCTGTCTTTATTTGACTCTCTCTCTGTTTGGAGCTGGTCCTTGTCTTTTCATCCATTGTCCACTTTTCTAGTCCTGTCCCCATTGCCCTTTGGCCATACAGTGCATTCGGAAAGTATTCAGACCCCTTGACTTTTTCCACATTTTGTTACGTTACAGCCTTATTCTAAAATTGATTAAATTGTTTTTTTTCCCCTCATCAATCTACACATAATACCTCATAATGACAAAGCAAAAACAGGTTTTTTGACATTTTTGCAAATGTATTTAAGATAAATTGAAATATCATATTTACATAAGTATTCAGACCCTTTACTCAGTACTTTGTTGAAGCACCTTTGGCAGAGATTACAGCCTCGAGTCTTCTTGGGTATGACGCTACAAGCTTGGCACACCTGTATTTGGGGAGTTTCTCCCATTCTTCTCTGCAGATCCTCTCAAGCTCTGTCAGGTTGGATGGGGAGCGTTGCTGCACAGCTATTTTCAGGTCTCTCCAGAGATGTTTGATCAGGTTCAAGTCCAGGCTCTTGCTTGGCCACTCAAGGACATTCAGAGACTTGTCCCGAAGCCACTCCTGCGTTGTCTTGGATGTGTGCTTAGTGTCATTGTCCTGTTGGAAGTTTAACCTTCGCTCCAGTCTGAGGTCCTGAGCAGGTTTTCATCAAGGATCTCTCTACTTTGCTCCATTAATCTTTCCCTCGATGCTGACTAGTCTCCCAGTCCCTGCCACTGAAAAACATCCCCACAGCATGATTCTGCCACCACCATGCTTCACCGTAGGGATGGTGCCAGGTTTCCTCCAGACGTGACGCTTGGCATTCAGGCCAAAGAGTTCAATATTGGTTTCATCAGACCAGAGAATCTTATTTCTCATGGTCTGAGGGTCTTTAGGTGCCTTTTGGCAAACTCCAAGCTGGCTGTCATGTGCCTTTTACTGAGGAGTGCCTTCCATCTGCCCACTCTACCATAAAGGCCTGATTTGTGGAGTGCTGTAGAGATGGAACTCTGGAGCTCTGTCAAGAGTGACCATCGGGTTCTTGGTCACCTCCCTGACCAAGGCCCTTCTCCCCCGATTGCTCAGTTTGGCCGGGCGGCCAGCTCTAGGAAGAGTCTTGGTGGTTCCAAACGTATTCCATTTAAGAATGATGGAGGCCACTGTGTTCTTGGGGACCTTCAATGCTACAGAATGTTTGGGTACCCTTCCCCAGATCTGTGCCTCGACACAATCCTGTCTCTGAGCTCTACGGACAATTCCTTCGACCTCATGGCTTGGTTTTTGCTCTGACATGCGCTTATATAGACAGGTATTTGCCTTTCCAAATCATGTCCAATCAATTGTATTTACCACAGGTGGACTCCAATGAAGTTGTAGAAACATCTCAAGGATGATCAATGTAAACAGGATGCACCTGAGCTCAATGTTGAGTGTCATAGCAAACGGTCTGAATACTTATGTAAATAAGGTATTTCTGTTTTAAATGTTTTATACATTTGCAAAAATTTCAAAAAACCTGTTTTCACTTTGTCATTATGGGGCATTGTGTAAAGCTTGATGAGGAAAAACATTAATTTAATCAATTTTAGAATAAGGCTGTAACGTAACAGAATGTGGAAAAGGTCAAGGGGTCTGAATACTTTCCGAATGCACTTTATGAATGTGGTTGCAATTTAGAGGCAAATTACCAAACTGAAAATAAGCTATTTAAACATTTTTAATGAAAAAAACTATTTTTTGTTTATTTTGTGTTGGTTTTGCCTAACACTTCTTCTGTATGTTAGTAATAGACTGTTATCGAGTGCACTTGTTGCATTATTTGCATGCTTGTGTATAAATGAATGCATGGAAGTAGCTATATGTAAAGGTCTCTTTGGAATAAATAAACATCTATTAAAAGTTTGGTCACACGTACTCATTCAAGGGTTTTTCTTTATTTTTTACTATTTCTACTACATTGTAGAATAATAGTGAAGACATCAAAACTATGAAATAACACATATGGAATCATGTAGTAACCAAAAAAGTGTTAAACAAATAAATATTATATTTGAGATTTGAGATTCTTCATATAGCCACCCTTTGCCTTGATGACAGCTTTGCATACTCTTGGCATTCCCTCAACCAGCTTCACTTGGAATGCTTTTCCAACAGTCTTGAAGGAGTTCCCACATATGCTGAGCACTTGTTGGCTGCTTTTCCTTCACTCTGCCGTCCGACTCATCCCAAACCATCTCAATTGGGTTGAGGTCGGGGGATTGCGGAGGCTAGGTCATCTGATGCAGCACTCCATCACTCTCCTTCTTGGTCAAATAGCCCTTACACAGCCTGGAGGTGTGTTGGGTCATTGTCCTGTTGAAAAACAAATTATAGTCCCACTAAGCCCAAACCAGATGGGATGGCGTATGGCTGAAGAATGCTGTGGTAGCCATGCTGGTTAAGTGTGCCTTGAATTCTAAATAAATCACAGACAGTGTCACCATCAAAGCACCAAACGACAAATGTCTACCGGTCTAATGTCCATTGCTTGTGTTTCTTGGCCCAATCTGGTCTCTTCTTCTTATTGGTGTCCTTTAGTAGTGGTTTCTTTGCAGCAATTCGACCATGAAGGCCTGATTCACACAGTCCCCTCTGAACAGTTGATGTTGAGATGTGTCTGTTACTTGAACTCTGTGAAGCATTTATTTGGGCTGCAATTTCTGAGGCTGGTAACTCTAATGAACTTATCCTCTGCAGCAGAGCTAAATTCTGTATACCTTGTCACAACATAACTGATTGGCTCAAACACATTAAAAAGGAAAGAAATTCCACAAATTCACTTTTAAGAAGGCACACCTGTTAAGTGAAATGCATTCCAGGTGACTACCTCATGAAGCTGGTTGAGAGAATGCCAAGAGTGTGCAAAGCTGTCATCAAGCCAAGCCTATGGGTTCGTAGCTTCAATCTCACAGCACACACACACACACCAATTGATTAATGGACTGCTGAATGTACACTACCGTTCAAAAGTTTGGGGTCACTTAGAAATGTCCTTGTTTTCCATGAAAACTTACATGAAATGAGTTTGAATAGGATATATAGCAAAATGCATAGCAAATGTAGTCATTGACAAGGTTGGAAATAATGATTTTTAATATAAATAATTGTGTCCTTCAAACTTTGCTTTGGTCAAAGAATCCTCCATTTGCAGCAATTACAGCCTTGCAGACCTTTGGCATTCTAGTTGTCAATTTGTTGAGGTAATCTGAAGAGATTTCACCCCATGCTTCCTGAAGCACCTCCCACAAGTTGGATTGGCTTGATGGGCACTTCTTACGTACCATACGGTCAAGCTGCTCCCACAACAGCTCAATAGGGTTGAGATCCGGTGACTGTGCTGGCCACTCCATTATAGACAGAATACCAGCTCACTGCTTCTTCCCTAAATAGTTATTGCATAGTTTGGAGCTGTGCTTTGGGTCATTGTCCTGTTGTAGGAGGAAATTGGCTCCAATCAAGCGCCGTCCACAGGGTATGGCATGGCGTTGCAAAATGGAGTGATAGCCTTCCTTCTTCAAGATCCCTTTTACCCTGTACAAATCTCCCACTTTACCACCACCAAAGCACCCCCAGACCATCACATTGCCTCCACCATGCTTGACAGATGGCATCAAGCACTCCTCCAGCATCTTTTCATTTGGTCTGCGTCTCACAAATGTTGTTCTTTGTGATCTGAACTCCTCAAACTTCGATTCGTCTGTCCATAACATTTTTTTCCAATCTTCCGCTGTCCAGTGTCTGTATTCTTTTGCCCATCTTAATATTTTATTTTTATTGGCCAGTCTGAGATATGGCTTTTTCTTTGCAACTCTGCCTAGAAAATCAGCATCCTGGAGATGCCTATTCGCTGTTGACGTTGAGACTGGTGTTTTTCGGGTACTATTTAATGAAGCTGCCAGTTGAGGACCTGTGAGGCGTCTGTTTCTCAAACTAGACACTCTAATGTATTTGTCCTCTTACTCAGTTGTGCACCGGGGCCTCCCTCTCCTCTTTCTATTCTGGTTAGAGCCAGTTTGAGATGTTCTGTGAAGGGAGTAGTACACAGCGTTATACGAGATCTTCAGTTTCTTGGCAATTTCTCGCATGGAATAGCCTTAATTTCTCAGAATAAGAATAGACGGACGAGTTTCAGAAGAAAGTTATTTGTTTCTGGCCATTTTGATTCTGTAATCGAACCCACAATTGCTGATGCTCCAGATACTCAACTAGTCTCAAGAAGGCCAGTTGTATTGTTTCTTTAATCAGCACAACAGTTTTCAGCTGTGCTAACGTAATTGCAAAAGGGTTTTCTAATGATCAATTAGCCTTTTAAAATGATAAACTTGGATTAGCAAACACAGTGTGCCATTGGAACACAGGACTGATGGTTGCTGATAATGGGCCTCTGTATGTACAGTGGGAAAAAAAAGTATTTAGTCAGCCACCAATTGTGCAAGTTCTCCCACTTAAAAAGATGAGAGAGGCCTGTAATTTTCATCATAGGTACACGTCAACTATGACAGACAAATTGAGGAAAAAAAATCCAGAAAATCCCATTGTAGGATTTTTTATGAATTTATTTGCAAATTATGGTGGAAAATAAGTATTTGGTCACCTACAAACAAGCAAGATTTCTGGCTCTCACAGACCTGTAACTTCTTCTTTCAGAGGCTCCTCTGTCCTCCACTCGTTACCTGTATTAATGGCACCTGTTTGAACTTGTTATCAGTATAAAAGACACCTGTCCACAACCTCAAACAGTCACACTCCAAACTTCACAATGGCCAAGACCAAAGAGCTGTCAAAGGACACCAAAAACAAAATTGTAGACCTGCACCAGGCTGGGAAGACTGAATCTGCAATAGGTAAGCAGCTTGGTTTGAAGAAATCAACTGTGGGAGCAATTATTAGGAAATGGAAGACATACAAGACCACTGATAATCTCCCTCGATCTGGGGCTCCACGCAAGATCTCACCCCGTGGGGTCAAAATGATCACAAGAACGGTGAGCAAAAATCCCAGAACCACACGGGGGGACCTAGTGAATGACCTGCAGAGAGCTGGGACCAAAGTAACAAAGCCAACCAACAGTAACACACTACGCCGCCAGGGACTCAAATCCTGCAGTGCGAGACGTGTCCCCCTGCTTAAGCCAGTACATGTCCAGGCCCGTCTGAAGTGCATTTGGATGATCCAGAAGAGGATTGGGAGAATGTCATATGGTCAGATGAAACCAAAATATAACTTTTTGGTAAAAACTCAACTCGTCATGTTTGGAGGACAAAGAATGCTGAGTTGCATCCAAAGAACACCATACCTACTGTGAAGCATGGGGTTGGAAACATCATGCTTTGGGGCTGTTTTTCTGCAAAGGGACCAGGACGACTGATCCGTGTAAAGGAAAGAATGAATGGGGCCATGTATCGTGAGATTTTGAGTGAAACCCTCCTTCCATCAGCAAGGGCATTGAAGATGAAACGTGGCTGGGTCTTTCAGCATGACAATGATCCCAAACACACCGCCCGGGCAACGAAGGAGTGGCTTCGTAAGAAGCATTTCAAGGTCCTGGAGTGGCCTAGCCAGTCTCCAGATCTCAACCCCATAGAAAATCTTTGTAGGGAGTTGAAAGTCTGTGTTGCCCAGCGACAGCCCCAAAACATCACTGCTCTAGAGGAGATCTGCATGGAGGAATGAGCCAAAATACCAGCAACAGTGTGTGAAAACCTTGTGAAGACTTACAGAAAACGTTTGACCTGTGTCATTGCCAACAAAGGGTATATAACAAAGTATTGAGAAACTTTTGTTATTGACCAAATACTTATTTTCCACCATCATATGCCAATAAATTCATTAAAAATCCTACAATGTGATTTTCTGGATTTTTTTTTCTCATTTTGTCTGTCATAGTTGACGTGTACCTATGATGAAAATTACAGGCCTCTCTCATCTTTTTAAGTGGGAGAACTTGCACAATTGGTGGCTGACTAAATACTTTTTTTCCCCACTGTAGATATTCCATTAAAAATCTGACGTTTCCAGCTACAATAGCCATTTACAACATTAACAATGTCTACACTGTATTTCTGATTAATTTGATGTTATTTTAATGGACAAAAAAATTGCTTTTCTTTCGAAAACAATGACATTTCTAAGTGACCCCAAACTTTTGAACGGTAGTGTATATTTTTTTATCTTGCTTTGTTTGCTCTTTTCAGTATTATGTCTCTCTCTGATAAGCTCCCCAGGAAAGGGCTGAAAATAGCCCTTATTAATATATGTAGCCTTAGAAATAAGGTTAATGAAATCAATAACTTGCTAAAATGAAAACATTAATATATTAGCCATTTCTGAGACTCACTTAGATAATTCAGTTGATGATACAGCAGTAGCAATACAAAAATATAACATCTATAGAAGAGACAGAAATGCTTATGGGGGAGGTGTTGCTGTATATATATTCAGAGCCATATCCCTGCTTAGAGAATATCTTATGTCAAGTGTTATTGAAGTGTTGTGGTTGCAGGTTCACTTGCCACATCTAAAGCCTTTTCTTTTGGGGTGTTGCTATAGGCCACCAAGTGCGAACAGTCAGTATCTAAATAATATGTGTGAAATGCTTGATAGTGTATGTGATGTAAACAGAGACGTCTACTTTCTTGGGGACCTGAATATTGACTGGTTTTCATCAAGCTTTCCGCTCAAGAGGAAGCTCCTTACTGTAACCAGTGCCTGTAATCTGGTTCAGGTTATTAATCAACCTACCAGGGTGTTCACAAACACTACAGGAACAAGATCATCCACATGTATCGATCACATTTTTACTAATACTGTAGAACTTTGTTCTAAATCTGTATCCATACCCATTGGATGCAGTGATCACAATATAGTGGCTATATCCAGGAAAGCCAAAGTTCCAACAGCTGGGCCTAAAATAGTGTATAAGAGATCATACAAAAGATTTTGCTGTGACTCATATGTGGATGATGTAAAAAATATTTGTTGGTCTGATATGATTAATAAGGAGCATCCAGACGCTGCACTTGATGAATTTATGAAATTGCTTCTTCCAATTATTGATAAACATGCACCTGTTAGGAAACTGACTGTTACAACTGTTAGAAATTGCGTAATTCAAATCTGGTATTGGAATAAGAATCAAGAGATCTTCAATCCAAGCTTAATTTATTATATGCAAAATGTATGTATGATAAGTATGAAGGTTCGTATACGGGCTCACTGAAAAACCACGCAGGGCAGACAGAGAACTAGAATTATTGTTTACAGATTCTTTCTCAAATACTCTGACAGAAAGCCTCCACCTCTTCTGTTGGCCAACCAGAGCAAAGGACTGAGTGTGGTCCAGACTCCATTCAGCCAATCCGTTGGCGCAGGGGTTGGTCCCAACTCCTCGGCACTCCATTTGTTGCCAGGCATAGTTGCTATGATAATAACCTGTGGAGTCAGCACCCAAAAGTCACCATTCCACTGTACTCCATGTTCAAGGACAGTTTCAAAGACTACAAAGAGAGAGTGTTCGTATCTGTAAGAAATACAAGTCTTATCTGTCCTACCCCTAACGTTCCTTACATGAATAACAACAGCCTGTTATGTGAAACAATTTATATCAGTATAGTTCATTAATGCATTCCTTCCAAGCTATTCATCACATACAGATCCAATTATGAGAAAAATAGAACCCAACAATTCCCCCTTTTGACACCCTCTAGGGTGTCACTCATTAAAATACAATACAAACAAAAATAAACACTTTTATTAATAGACAATTTGATAATAAAAGTCCTTCAGTCCTTCCATCTACACCCAACTTGCAAACGGTTGGCCACAAGTCACCCAGGCACTTCAAACCTTCACATAAGGAAAGACAAACATTCTCAATGGTTAACTTGATTAATAAAGCATAAAACACAGGATTAATAGAACACAAAACATAAGATTATTAAAACATAAAACACCAACAGGGAAGTAAATTTTGGCCCCCTTTAGACACCCTCTAGAGTGTCACTCCACCAAGCCTGGTAGGTCATATCCTTCATTCCTTAGGTCGGAGTCCGGGATTGGGCCGTATCTCACCATCTGTTTGGAAACCACCTTCTCCATCTCCTTTTCTCACCAACCCTCAGACACAGGAAATAAGACAACATCCACAAAGAACAAGTATACCCATAGAAGCTATAACTTCACCCAGAATAGTTACAACAATAGTTTTCCATTTACCAAATACAGTGGGGAAAAAAAGTATTTAGTCAGCCACCAATTGTGCAAGTTCTCCCACTTAAAAAGATGAGAGAGGCCTGTAATTTTCATCATAGGTACACGTCAACTATGACAGACAAAATGAGAAAAAAATATCCAGAAAATCACATTGTAGGATTTTTTATGAATTTCTTTGCAAATTATGGTGGAAAATAAGTGTTTGGTCAATAACAAAAGTTTCTCAATACTTTGTTATATACCCTTTGTTGGCAATGACACAGGTCAAACGTTTTCTGTAAGTCTTCACAAGGTTTTCACACACTGTTGCTGGTATTTTGGCCCATTCCTCCATGCAGATCTCCTCTAGAGCAGTGATGTTTTGGGGCTGTCGCTGGGCAACACAGACTTTCAACTCCCTCCAAAGATTTTCTATGGGGTTGAGATCTGGAGACTGGCTAGGCCACTCCAGGACCTTGAAATGCTTCTTACGAAGCCACTCCTTCGTTGCCCGGGCGGTGTGTTTGGGATCATTGTCATGCTGAAAGTCCCAGCCACGTTTCATCTTCAATGCCCTTGCTGATGGAAGGAGGTTTTCACTCAAAATCTCACGATACATGGCCCCATTCATTCTTTCCTTTACACGGATCAGTCGTCCTGGTCCCTTTGCAGAAAAACAGCCCCAAAGCATGATGTTTCCACCCCCATGCTTCACAGTAGGTATGGTGTTCTTTGGATGCAACTCAGCATTCTTTGAGTTTTTACCAAAAAGTTATATTTTGGTTTCATCTGACCATATGACATTCTCCCAATCCTCTTCTGGATCATCCAAATGCACTCTAGCAAACTTCAGATGGGCCTGGACATGTACTGGCTTAAGCAGGGGGACACGTCTTGCACTGCAGGATTTGAGTCCCTGGCAGCGTAGTGTGTTACTGATGGTAGGCTTTGTTACTTTGGTCCCAGCTCTCTGCAGGTCATTCACTAGGTCCCCCCGTGTGGTTCTGGGATTTTTGCTCACCGTTCTTGTGATCATTTTGACCCCACGGGGTGAGATCTTGCGTGGAGCCCCATATCGAGGGAGATTATCAGTGGTCTTTTATGTCTTCCATTTCCTAATAATTGCTCCCACAGTTGATTTCTTCAAACCAAGCTGCTTACCTATTGCAGATTCAGTCTTCTCAGCCTGGTGCAGGTCTACAATTTTGTTTCTGGTGTCTTTTGACAGCTCTTTGGTCTTGGCCATAGTGGAGTTTGGAGTGTGACTGTTTGAGGTTGTGGACAGGTGTCTTTTATACTGATAACAAGTTCAAACAGGTGCCATTAATACAGGTAACGAGTGGAGGACAGAGGAGCCTCTTAAAGAAGAAGTTACAGGTCTGTGAGAGCCAGAAATCTTGCTTGTTTGTAGGTGACCAAATACTTATTTTCCACCATAATTTGCAAATAAATTCATTAAAAATCCTACAATGTGATTTTCTGGATTTTTTTTCCTCAATTTGTCTGTCATAGTTGACGTGTACCTATGATGAAAATTACAGGCCTCTCTCATCTTTTTAAGTGGGAGAACTTGCACAATTGGTGGCTGACTAAATACTTTTTTCCCCCACTGTATGTTATCAAACCAACCATTTATGGAGCTATCAACACCAGAGTTCTCAACCAGTTCGTTCGCCAGCGTGGTGATGGTCACTCAAGCGCTTTGGTCACGGGCCCGTCCGGTGCTATATTGTTGGAGATGAAAGTACAGCACATATATCCAAACAGAACACAAACCCCGTCCCGCTCAGCCACAAGCATATCTAAAGCTATTCTATTCTGCCATGTCATTAAGCTAGTTGCCGCTGTCTGCTCAGCTAATCCCTTTATTGCATCACGAGTGTGGTTTATAAATCTTTTGCTGGTTATATTAAATATAATTTATCCAATCTACATTTTTATTAATTGTTGACCACCAGAAAATACTTGATTCAAACCCAGCTGCGATCTGATTGTGGATCCCATCAATATATATCCTTTCATCAAAGGATCCCGGGAGGAGGTCCTACTTTCTATGTGACAACTCACCAGTCTCTGACATGTTTGATTGTTTGCGTATGTAGGTGAGTTCACAATCAGTTATCACCACACAACCATCAGATGTCAGCACGGGCCTGGTTTTGGTTCCTAAAATCCTCTGGCTGCAACAAAGAGGAGAGATTAGTCATGGTCTCTTTTAGTTGTGACATTCTCTGTGTGGGAGCAGGAGCTAAGATGCCCTACCCTGTATCCTATCTTATTAGTCCTAGAAAAACAATAAGAATCCCCTGTGACTTCAAACTGAGGCAACCCAGGTCGGGATGACTTTGTTATCGGGGGATACAGATAGTGCAAGTTACCATAAGACTCTTTCACCACATCCCCAGGTGGCTTGCATGGAGGATAAACCTGACAGAGAGTCAAAGCCTGTCAAGGGGAACGGAGTAGTTGTTAACCTTGGTTTGGCTGTCCTACAGGCATAACAGTCCTCTTTAGACCGTATACTGAATCCATTCCAACCACAGGTTAAAATCTATTTACTCCGTCTCCATCTGTACTACTTCCTTCAGGTCTATAGTTTGCACTGTCTCACTACCTCCCTCAGAGAGGTTTACTCTATAGGGTGCCCCAGTTGAAGAAGATATCTCACCTGTCAGGTCTGTAATCTGTTTTAGCATAATTCAGACTTTCAGACAGTACCTACCCTCATATGGGTCGCACTGCCATTTCTGATAATTCCCTACTTTCACAACCCTAAACTGTGTATGGAGATTGGTGATGTCCTTCCCTAAAGTCCCTAGTATTTCCCCTTTCCCTACGTCTAGCTGTCTCCTATGCCTTTTCAACTTGTGTTAGGTTAACTACCACTTCTGGCTGAAACAGGAGGGTCCGTGTGTGTTAGGAATATGGCCCCCACAATCAGACAGCTACCTACCGTCGGGAGACCTGTGAATCCCCACCCTCGCCCTGAGAACATGTCAGACGCCAGAGGCCAACCCATTGCTTCACCTTCTATTGAACTCACACAGGGATGATCAGACAGGGTAAGGGAATCTTCGTTTAGGAGCCAACCCCCGAGCCCTAGTGGTGATCGGATCTTTCTCCTAACTCTGTGTTTGTTCGTCAGGTGTAGCTGGGTTTACCTTTTTGCAGTGAGTGACATGCACCCAGATGGATCTCTCAGCTATTCTGCTGGCAAAGGCAGTACTTGGTAGGGCCCTTCCCGTCAGGCCTGATTCAGTCTCCTGGTTAGATAGAGTGGGTCACCTTCTCCTTTAGTTCACCTGTGGGGCACAAAACCTCTGACATACAGGTGTGGTTAATAAACTATCATACATGTTGTTGTTTTTTTAAGTATTTTGTCCTCTCCTTCGTATATATTTAATATTTAATCCTACCATCTCCTACCATACCATCCATCCCCCATTTGACACATGATTTGGCCATGTGTCAATATTACCACCTACCTAAACAATCACTTTAGTTAATATTGGTAATTCATTATCCAATTGCCATCCCTCCACTCTCTCTTCTGTTATTTTATGGTTCAAATCAAATATATTATTACCAAATTATAATCTTCTTCACAATTTGCAGAGTATTACAAATTACCCTCAACTTAGTAAAATAAACTTATCTTAAAGTCCTCCTCTCATGCCTTTAGAATTTACTAGTGTGTATGATTAAAATAACACCAGAAGGTTAAAACAGAGTTCAGAGGCAATTGAAATCATTTAACGAACTGTTTAATCCCATAGTATACTAAACATTACCATTATTCTAAATATTTCATAAATGATAGTTATCCCAAGTGTTCATTAAGTCCTCATGACATTCATTCTCATAAGAAATCATATATACCCCAAACTCAGCCAAAAGCTAAAAAACTCCATAAAATTCACTGTGCTCCTCTGAGACCTATCACCCTTGACCTGCTGAAACCCCCCCAAAATTGAAACAACAAGGCTTTATAAACATCATACTAGGTGTGTTGTTTTTTGTTTGAAAAACCCAATTTGAAAAACAACCACAAATAGCCAGGCCTTAATTTGGTAGCTCACTTTTATGACCCAAATACTGCCTAACTCCACTACTGCTCCCCTAGCCCTTGGCAACATTCCAACGAGATGAGCTAATCTCTTTCTCCTGGTTATCCCCAGTCTTAACCCATCAATAATTGTTTGTATCAATCTAATTCCTCATAACTAATCTATAAAACCACTCAAAATTCCTCGAGTATACAATGATTATTTAATTGATTACCCTAACTCTGCTACATGTACCAAACATTTATATTTTCCCGCTAAACCATTTCAGTTCGCTATTCAATTTATTTAACTGTTCTCTCTGATTATGCCCTAATTAATAAAACAACTACTTGCTATCGTTGATTAGCATACATTTAATGATGTTCCTACCATCTGAACTGTACTGTCTCTCACCCTCCCCTTGCTCCTTCGGGGAGAGCGCATGGTAACCTTATAACATATTTTCATAGACTTTTCTAGAATACTTCTATTTAAGCTATCTAATTCAACCTTTCACATTTCTCAATCCACATAGTAATCTAGGTATATAGCCCCACTGCGTAAGCTTTATCTACTGTCCCTACCTGTGTTCGAACCAGGGACATCGCCAGTCACTCCACACCATCTACAATTCTCTCAAAGTAAATACTTTCACGTCGCACATCCAGCCACGTCATCACCCCCGTCTAGCCAGCCCTTCCGTCTCAAACACCCTAGTAGCCAAAATAAAACACACTCTAACAGCGTTCTGCATTTTCCTCTATCATCGGGTTTAAGAACTAACGTAACAACATTAACTATTCTCTATTGCTGTAGTAACGTCTTGTTTGGTTCAGTTTATTTATTACGGAGTGTCCATAATACTATAATAATACATAATCGAATTCCCCTCATGCATACAGATTTCACCTTATGCCATTGAAATGCCAAATAAACCATAATAGTTCAATGGAGCCCCCTATTGGCTCTCCCCTACCTATACATTACTTCTATAACCACTTTAGTTATGGTCCGATTACAAATTAAACCTTATCACATGATCAAACAACGCCACAACCTTAAACTCATATGGGGCGGCAGGTAGCTTAGTGGTTAAGAGCGTAGTGCCAGTAACCGAAAGGTCGCTGGTTCTAATCCCCGAGCCGACTAGGTGAAAAATCTGTCGATGTGCCCTTGAGCAAGGCACTTAACCCTAATTGCTCCTGTAAGTCGCTCTGGGTAAGAGCATCTGCTAAATGACTAAAATGTAAATGTAATCAGTAGCGCCGCGCCAACAACCGAGAGGTCGCCGGTTCCAATCCCCGAGCCGACCAGGCGAAAAATCTGCCAATGTGCCCTCGAGCAAGGCACTCAACCCCAATCGCTCCTGCAAGTCGCTCTGGACAAGAGCGTCTGCCAAAAATGTAAATATTCTCTACTTTCTCATCCCTCGTCAGAAACCCACAGGCACCTCTCAAATAATCACCCCGTGGTGTTCCCAGCCAACTCCAGTCTTTCCTCGCTCCAAAAGCCACACTTTCGCTCTCTCCAGCCCCTCCCCTCGCAACTCTCTCTTCAGCTTTTGAGGAGCTGTGTTTCCAATATTCTGTCGTTATTTAAGGTACTTTAATCTATTTATGTAAATCAAATCACTCCCACCTAATTAGTCAAAGCTGGTGCACGTTTATATTGAAGCGATAAACCAAATTATTTCAGTCTAATTGTTTAACCAGTATTTTGCAGGGTCAAACGCCACAGTTCAATCATATCAGCTCAAACGTTTCAGTTCAGTCACACTAGTCATTCATCACTTTAGCTTTATGTTCCTAATTGTTATTAACGGGTTATATGGTTTAAGCAACCACAAACCCAACAGTTATCCCCAAATTTATACAGTTTGGACAGGCACAGACGTCTTTGATTCCCAATTAGTTTTCTATCAAGGTATACAGGTTTATCATTCACACTCTCATGCATACGTCACCCCTGTCTTAAAGAATTTTAAGTGTCTCCTTTGAACCTAGTCATATCTAGTCTGAACTGATATGTGCCATAGCGTCGCACTGCCTATTTATTTAAAGTACCTCCTATGGGTGTCTTTTGTTAATGTTTGCACAATTTAAACTTTATTTCCTAATTGTAATTCTCATTATTTACTGTTTTAAAATATTGTTTGTATTCTCAGCCAAAATGGTACACAGTTATTACACAGTTAAACGTAGTATACAGTTATCACACTCACTCACAATACACAGTCATAATCCTATCACAGTCATAAATGACACACTTACACTCGACACACAATCGTAATTCTTTGTCACACAACTAAAGTTTCTTAGGACACACAGATAACAAAGGTATACAATGGGGCACACAGCCACCTCTACTATGGGGCACACAGCCACCTCTACAATGGGGCACACAGCCACCTCTACAATGGGGCACACAGCCACCTCTACTATGGGGCACACAGCCACCTCTACTATGGGGCACACAGCCACCTCTACTATGGGGCACACAGCCACCTCTACTATGGGGCACACAGCCACCTCTACTATGGGGCACGCAGCCACCTCTACTATGGGGCACGCAGCCACCTCTACTATGGGGCACACAGCCACATTTGGTTGCACATTTGACTGGTTGACTTACTGTAAATTGAGAAATTATGTGACTAAACTCAACAAAAAGAAGAAGAAACTGTTATGAAGCCAAGATCAATGATATAAAGAATGATGGGAAAAAAATTTGAGTACTTTAAATGAAATTATGGGCAGAAAGACAAATTAAACTCCATCTTCAATCGAATCAGATGGCTTATTCATCACAAAACCATTTGATGTTGCCAATTATGTTAATGATTTCTTCATTGGCAAAGTGGGCAAACTTAGGCAGGAAATGCCAACAATGAACAGTGAGCAATCGTATTCATGCATAAAAAAACAAATAATGAAAGAAAAGCATTGCAAGTTTGAATTTTGTAAAGTTAGTGTGGGAGATGTGGAAAAATTATTGTTATCGATCAATAATGACAAACCTCCTGGCATTGACAACTTCAATGGAAAGCTACTGAGGATGGTAGCTGACTCTATAGCCACTCCTATCTGTCATGTCTTTAATCTGAGCCTAGAGGAAAGTCTTTGTCCTCAGGACTAGAGGGAAGCCAAAGTAATTCCGCTACCCAAGAATGGTAAAGTGGCCTTTACTGGTTCTAACAACAGACCTATAAGCTTGCTGCCAGCTCTTAGCAAACTGTTGGAAAAAATGGTTTGACCAAATACAATGCTATTTCTCTGTAAACAAATTAACAACAGACTTTCAGTATGCTTATAGGGAAGGGCACTCAACATGCACTGCACTGACACAAATGACTGAATATTGGTTGAAAGAAATTGATAATAAGAAGATTGTGGGAGCTGTACTGTTAGATTTCAGTGCAGCCTTTGATATTATTGACCATAACCTGTTGTTGAAAAAATGTGTTATGGCATTTCAACCTCTGCCATATCGTGGATTCAGAGCTATCTAATAGAACTCTGAGTTTTCTTTAATGGAAGCTTCTCTAATGTCAAACATGTAAAGTGTGGTGTACCACAGGGCAGCTCTCTAGGCCATCTACTCTTTTCTATTTTTACCAATGACCTGCCACTGGCATTAAACAAAGCATGTGTGTCCATGTATGCTGATGATTCAACCATATACGCATCAGCAACCACAGCGAATGAAGTCACTGAAAACCTTAACAAAGAGTTGCAGTCTGTTTTGGAATGGGTGGCCAGTAATAAACTGGTCCTGAACATCTCTAAAACTAAGAGCATTATATTTGGTACAAATCATTCCCTAAGTTCTAGACCTCAGCTGAATCTGGTAATGAATGGTGTGGCTGTTAAACAAGTTGATGAGACTAAATTACTTGGCGTTACCTTGGATTGTAAACTATCATGGTCAAAACATATAGATTCAATGGTTGCAAAGATGGGGAGAGGTCTGTCCGTAATAAAGAGATGCTCTGCTTTTTTGACACCACACTCCAAAAAGCAAGTTCTGCAGGCTCTAGTTTAGTCTAATCTTGATTATTGTCCAGTTGTGTGGTCCAGTGCTGCAAGGAAATACCTAGTTAAGCTGCAGCTGGCCCAAAAAAGAGCGGCTCTTCATTGTAATCAGAGGGTTGATATAAATACTATGCTTGCCAGTCTTTCTTGGCTAAGAGTTGAGGATAGACTGACTGCATCACTTCTTCTTTTTATAAGAAAGACTGGCATGTGTTGAAAATCCCAAATTGTTTGCATAGTCACCTTACACACAGCTCTGACACACACTTATCCCACCAGACATGCCACCAGGGGTCTTTTCACAGTCCCCAAATCCAGAACAAATTCAAGAAAGCGTTGTGACTAGGTGTGAAAGAAGGAGTCAGCCGCAGGAGGTAAAATACCGAAGTCCAGAGTTTAATCAGTTTGCATAAATCAAACGCCCCAAGCGTCAAGCGAAACTATACAAGGGAAAACATCCACCTTGGCAATAACACAGTGAAATGTAGCTCAACCGCGCTACACGCTCTCACAACAAACAATCACTCACAAAGACAAGGGGAACAGAGGGAACACTTATACACATACTAATTAGGGGAATGAGCACCAGGTGTGTGTGATTGACAACATTTACATTTACATTTTAGTCATTTAGCAGACGCTCTTATCCAGAGTGACTTACAGTTAGTGAGTGCATACATTATTTTTATTTTTCATACTGGCCCCCCGTGGGAAATGTTTTTTGGGGATTAAGTTCATTTTTATAGCAAAGAGCGACTTTGCAATTAATTGCAATTCATCTAATCACTCTTCATGACATTCTGGAGTATATGCAAATTGCCATCATCAAAACTGAGGCAGCAGACTTTGTGAAAATTAGTATTTGTGTCATTCTCAAAACGTTTCACCACGACTGTATGTATTGATATGTAGGCTACGTGTAGTTCTGTCCTTGAGCTGTTCTAGTCTATTAATGTTCTGTATTATGTCATGTTTCATGTTTTGTGTGGACCCCAGGAAGAGTAGCTGCTGCTTTTGCAACAGCTAATGGGGATCCTAATAAAATACCAAATACCAAAAGGCAAAGGGCGGCTATTTGAAGAATCTCAAATATAAAATATACACTTTTTTGGTTACTACATGATTCCATGTGTTATTTCATAGTTTTGATGTCTTCACTATTATTCTACAATGTAAAACATTCTAAAAATAAAGAAAAACCCTTGAATGAGTAGGTGTGTCCAAACTTTTGACTGGTGGTGTATATTTTTTAAATAATATATGTTAGTATTGTGTGCCAGATTCATGGAAGATCAAATCTCCTGAATGACTAGCCTAGGCAGCCAATAGCGGCCGCTCGATAGTGCAGATCCAGCGGCCATTATCGGCTGCCTAGGCTACTGAATGACCATGGAGGGGAATGAACACTGGAGTTAAGAATGGGCCAGAATAGCCTGGACTATTTAAGCAATAAGGCCCGAGGAGCTGTGGTATATCGCCAATATACCACAGCTGTGGGCTGTTCTTAGCCGTATTGCTATTATAAACTGGTTACCAACGTAATTAGAGCAGTAAAAATAAATGTTTTGTCATACCTGTGGTACACGGTCTGATATACCACGGCTGTCAGCCAAACAGCATTCAGGGCTCGAACCACCCAGTTTATAATTTATATTATACAACAGGTGGGTCTAATCCTGGACGCTGATTGGTTAAAACCGCATTCCAGCCAGTGTCTATTCCACAAATTACCTGCTAAATGCCTATTTACTCAGTTCCATCTCACTGCGCAATCCACTGTCTCATCAACCCAGCCAGACAATGTATAAACTTGATCTCCACTGTAAAAATAATCTAGACATTATCTCCTATTTCTTTTAGACTAGCAATTGGTTTTTAATAGCGGAGATTTGTATAAACCTTGCTGTCGGTCTCTCTTGATGAGTTGGTTATTTGAATCAGCTGTGTAGTGCTAGGGCAAAAACTAAAACGTTCACCCAGGGGTGGCCCCAGGACCGACTTTGGGAAACCCTGCCATAGGAATGAATGTGTAGGGGTCGGGATGAGACAGACAGACAGGTAGCTTTTCTCAGCCAGTCAATAATGAATCAGCATCATTTTTATGTATATATATATACACAAAGAAATGTCAATAGAAAACAGGTAAAACGAAACGAAGTGCAGCTAGTTTGCAGTCTTTCCAGCTTCAGTTTGAAGTGATTGTGTTAGCTGTGTTGTTGGCTAGCTCCTCTGAACAACAGTGTTCTGACGAGAGAACACATTTTCTATGCCAGGTGAAATCGAGCATCATTAGCTCAATGTTATGGATGTCCACATAAATGTCACTAGAAAACAGCTAATGCAAATGCAGCTACTGCTATTCTGGCTGTACTGTTTGACGTGACTACATTTGCCGTAGTTGGCTAGCTAGCAAGCAAGTGATAAACACGTTGCCCTGGCGCCAGTATGGCAATAGAACATTTAGAACGAACGACTGGGTCGCGTCCATAGAAATTGAACAAAAATACTTAATTACGGGTTCGAGTGTCTGGCAAGCGATTTAATTATATATACAGCGGTGGGATTCGAACCGACGCCCCCAAAGAGACTAGAGCCTTATTCCAGCGCCTTAGACCACTCGGCTACGCTATCATGTACTAGCACAGCAAAGTATGACAATATTAATAGATCAATGTATTTTCGGATTAAATTGCTTCCAGCCAGTGGTTCCAAATGCAATGTGTCATGTGTGATCTAGATATTGCATCAGTCCGCTAAATATGGTTATAGTATTTAAGTGATAACGCCCTCGAAGCCGGTGTTTGGAGGATATTTTGGCACTTGTCGGGGGCCGGCAAACAGTGCCAATATATCCTCCAAACACCGGCTTCGAGGGCGTTATCACTTAAATACCATAACCATACTTAGCCGACTGATGCAATATCTAGATCACACAGGACACATTGCATTTGGAACTGCTGGCTGGAAGCAATTGAAGACGAATATACATTGATCTATTAATCTTCTCATACTTCACAGTAATGGTACATGATAGCGTGGCCGAGCGGTCTAAGGCGCTGGATTAAGGCTCCAGTCTCTTCGGGGGCGTGGGTTCGAATCCCACCGCTGTCAGGAATATTTTTTCGGATCTCGGGCGATCTACTTCCGCAGTCGACGTGAGCGGGAACTCGCGACAAGGGCTTAAATCCTTATGGATTGTATGGAAACACAATCTCATGTTAAGAGCTTTTGCGACATCTGCAGGCTAAAGGTAACATTTTTATCGCTTTGCATTGTGGGGACGCAAATAGCAGCTCCTCCCCACGTGTCTCTGTGTAGCCAAGCAACTACATGGCAGCATTCATAGACAGCCACCGCTA
Source organism: Coregonus lavaretus (assembly GCF_964263955.1). NCBI lineage: Eukaryota > Metazoa > Chordata > Actinopteri > Salmoniformes > Salmonidae > Coregonus > Coregonus lavaretus. Next base: position 17,657,994 of record NC_139988.1, read on the forward strand.
CTCACTTATTTTAAGCTAGATCACCTGAAGTATTTCAACATAGCAAATGAAATAGACGGAGGGGAACGGTGAGGTGTGCAGGTGAGATCTAGCACTTAACTTTTATTGATATACTGGGAAAACTCACAAAACAATCGAGGCCTGGCAAATGACTTCCAATTATTTTGATTGCGCGAAACTCTAGCTAGCAAGCTAACTAACTGACCACCGGGTAAATTGCTAGCCAGTAGCTAAGCAAACAGCTTAGCCACAGCTTAGCCATATCTAAAGTTATTGCTAGTTTGCCTTAATTAGTTAACGTTATAGATTTTTGAACGTGTTACTCTGGTTGTTTTACGCATTAGTTTTGTTTTTAGCGATGGTTTGTCTCAAACGGTTTGATCGAATGAGTAGCTCACTAACACAGCCGCTATGTTAACTAGTTACCTATTAGTCGCCTCTAGCAGATGACTTGTCATGTTGTGTCAATGTAAATAAGATAACTAATGTACGGTAGTTAGCTAGTTAAGCGACCTACAAATTCTATTGAACTGCGAGAACTACTTAAGATGATAAAAGGTGTTACTTAGTGGTGGGCTGTAGAATGGGAACGTTAGCTGTTTTCGAGAAGATTGGTCTCTGAGGGAGGAGCTGGTTTTTACATATTGTGCATATGTATTTCTTCTAAACACGTCCGTTTGTTGGCAATGTCAATTCTTGCAAATTCTTTCAAAATACTTACTTTTATGTTCACTAGCTGGACAGGCAAACGCCGCGGAGTACTAAACTGTAAAACTGATCAACTCGTGTAATATCATGGTACTGTCACAGCTAGAACAAAGATACAGATATTTCACCGGATGTATAATTGTGAAGCATCCGCTTGGCGTTTCCACTCACTACCAAATATGGGAGAAGACGGAACGAGACGGATTTTGGCCGACATTCTGCAAATTTTCTCATCGATGAAACATTTGATCTCAATACAGTTTTCTGTTGCCGAAACTATAATCTGTTACGAACAGAGTGGACTAAGTTTTGTAGACTTTACCCTTTTCCAAAGTTTCAAAAAAAATTGCGTTGTTTAGTAGTGCAAAGGCGAATTTTGTTATTGCAGACGCGCACAGAGTAGGCGTTCCTAACATAAATATGCAAATTAATGCTAGACCTCGCCAATAGGATCTTGCTAGCTTAGCTCTGCCCAATATGACTCATATGACCCATTTGAAACAACGGGCTGTGGTCTATCTTGGTTTAGTTATAAAACATATTTGGTAGTAGCTCTACTGATCACATCTGCCAATCACGTTATCCGTATCTAAGGTAGTAGACAGAGATCTCCGTTAGACAAACTGTTATCAGGTAAAGTCTTATTTTTCTTGTTGTAATCTAACTATTTAGTTATAGAAACGTGATACCATCAATGCAAGCTGTAAAATTACTCCCAATTTAGAGCACAGCAACCTTAGTAATTTAGCTAGTTTGCTACTTAACTAGCTAGTTACAACAAGTAGATATGTTGCTAGCTAGCAGGAGCAGATGGCTATATCACTAGCTAGCATGTCTTTCTGGGACAAGGAGCGTTTTAGCTATCAGTTTATTCCGAGTAATTATTTAGGGCTACAAAAATCTATAGGATAAGTAGTGTAAATCTAATAGTCATCAAGGCAGGACCTACTCATTTAATTCATACTGACATAAGAAATGCCACATTATCCCTGTCAATAGTTGGAGTAGGATTATTGCAGAGCACCCTGCTTCAGACTGTCAGGATGGTCAATTTCTAGCTCACAAACTACAATCCTTTGCCGTTATGATTTATTTTATTCATTCTTGTCTCGCACTTTTGTCTCACATGATCTATTCAGCTCTCCTGTGTCGCCTGCCGTCACTATTTAGACATTGAGACCATATATGCATTTGCCTGTTGTCTTTTCTTTGTGGGTCTTGTCTTACACACTAGTGCATTTTAGAGTTGAAGAACACCAACTACAGGTACACATGCTTGTTGGAGCATCTCAAAGACCAAATTCAATGTAGAATCAGTTTAACTGGTGACAAACAGATTATTTTACTATTGTAACATGCAGTGGGGTGAATTCTATTGTTCCTGTCTGGAGCCCAGGCTTTTGCCATAGATCAGGGGTGTAAAACTCATTCCATGGAGGGCCTAGTGTCTTCAGGTTTTAGTTTTTGCCTTTCAATTAAGACCTAGACAACCAGGTGAGGGGAGTTCTTTACTAATTAGTGACCTTAATTCATCAATCAAGTACAAGGGAGGAGCGAAAGCCTGCAGACATTCGGCCATCCGTGGAATGAGTTTGACATGTGCCATAGATGGTAGAGTTCTTGTCTCTATACCACACTAGCTTTAGATTGCATTCTGCTAAGGCACTTGTCTCTCTACATCGGTCAGCTACATTGGTGACCAGGGTGGGTTCCTTTCCATATGCATATGGGGCCTGGGCACACATGCTCCTAGAGAGAAAGGGGAATACTGCATGCGTTGATGACAGTTCCCATCAGAGGTTCAGATTTTTGGCATAGATGGTAAAGCACAAATTTCTGGACTGCAGTATTGTAAAATTGTGCCCCCCCCACACGGCACTTGATATACACTGAGTGTACAAAACATCAGGAACACCTGCTCTCTCCATGACAGACTGACCAGGTGAAAGCTTATTGATGTCACCTGTTAAATCTACTTCAATCAGTGTAGATGAAGGGGTGGAGACCGGTTAAAGAAGGATTTTAAAGCCTTGACAATTGAGATATGGATTGTGTATGTGTGCCATTCAGAGGGTGAATGGGCAAGACAAAAGATTTAAGTGCCTTTGAACGTAGATAGAAGCAGGCCATTGGCTGCCTTCACCCCGGGGGGTATGTACGGGATTTCTGATTGGTTCCAAGTTCATGTTGAAATATACTTTTAATGAGTGTGCAAGAATTGAAGGTGCCAACAAATGTTATATTCATCATAAGAATGTTTTACTATCATACACAAATTCAGCTCCTCCCTTGACGGGGTTTGATCAACTTCCCGTTTTTCGGCATCGGTCCTCACTTGTACGCATTACATTGTTGCATAAATGTTACTTAGCTAGATGGCTAAACTGGTCATGATGAGTGTGTTTCCAACTAGCTCGATGGTACTGGAGTGTGGGAGTTTTGCATGATGTAGTGACTGCTTGCTTGGTAGCCAGTTTCACTGTTTCTGTCTCACCTAACATTAGCTATTATCCATTCCTTTTAACGTTAGATTTACTTAATTTCTTCACCATATTTTGGCAGTATCAGTCAGTCACACACTCACATCAGACAATACGCACAAGCAGAGTTATAAAAATGAGCCATGGGTGTAGTACATAGGCTGATGTGATTGGTCAAAAGACCAATTAGAGAAACAAAGATCAGAATTGGGCTAGGCTGATGTGATTGGTCAAAGACCAATTAGTGAAAAATGGATCAGAATTGGGCTACCTGTCTAAACGCAGCCATAGTAATGAGTAGTGACGCTGTATTACATTGCTACTTATCTACCCATGTTAGTTTGTCTGTCACTCAGCATCTCTGTCATCCTAGGTTGGGTCTCCGGAGGTCTCCTGTTGCTCTTCTGTGACGTCTCCCCTCACCATGGCCAGCGAGGAGGACGATGACCCCATCATACAAGAGGTGAGTGACCAGTTTCCCCAGCACCCCTGTTTAACAGTCTGTTTCTGCCCAAGCCTAGGTTTGATCGTCTTGTCTTGGTGAGGCAGTGATGAGTGATGGAAAGAATATGAACCCAAGATTCCTCTCTTTCTGTGTCTTTAGATTGATGTATACCTGGCCAAAAGCCTTGCGGACAAGCTCTATCTGTTCCAGGTAAGTTCTGCATCTACTCTGCAACAAGCTGTATCGATTTGATATGTTCCTGGTTAAGATTTTGTACAGATATCTAAATCATTCGTTAATCTTAATTTATCTTGGGGGGGGGGGGGGGTTTCTCCTTCACAGTATCCAGTACGTCCTTCCTCTATGACCTATGATGATATCACTCATCTATCTGCCAAGATCAAGCCCAAGCAGCAGAAGGTGAGACGGGACTCCCTTGTTTAAGAGATTTCCATCTCACATATGATCCATCTTCCCCAGCCTGTCTATTATTAAACAATATTGACCATGTGTGTCTTTGTGTAGGTGGAGTTGGAGATAGCCATCAACACTCTGAGTCCTAACTACTGTCGAAGTAAAGGCGAGCAGATCGCCCTCAATGTGGACGGAACCACCTCAGAGGACTCCAACACCTACTCTGTGTGAGTGCACTACTTCAGGGGTGGGCAATCATTTTGGCTTGAGGGCCACATTGGAGTTTCAAAATTCAGTGGAGGGCCGCACAGATTTATTTTGGGACCAATTTGTTTGTCAAAAGCAATTTGCAGGCCAGAGAAAGGGCAGTTATTTGAAACGTATAGTTCCATTATAATTTCTATGTACTTTCTATGTAGTTCTATACATTCAAGAGTGGGCTGGAGTGTTTTTTTTAACCCAAAATTATAATTTCCCCAATTTTGTTATAAAGAAATGTTACTCAAATTTCCAGCGGGCCAGATTGAATGGGCTCATGCTGCCCACCCATGACTTAGTACATTACCGGTCAATATAACGTATATTTGATTTGTTTAACACTTTTTTTGGTTACTACATGATTCCATATGTGTTATTTCATAGTTTGTGTCCACTATTATTCTCCTGTGTAGAAAATAGTAAAACATTAAGAAAAACCCTTGAATGAGTAGGTGTTCTAAAACTTTTGACCGGTAGTGTACACTTTGTTGGTTCACTTCTTAGTACTCTGTTAGTCTCCTTTTGTGTATGTGTCTGTGACATGCTGGTCATTGATTAATCTCCGTGCAGGAAGATGATGGACAAGCAGACGTTCACATCCATCCAGTCCACGACCAACACCTCCAGATACGCTGCTGCTGTCTTCAGGAAAGGTAGCGGTGTTTCTGTACATTCATATCCATCATCAGCACTGTCATTGCTCTCCTGGTTGTGTTTATGTTAGTGTTGATATCTAAATGTTTGTCACTCACTCAGTGTGATGTCACTAACCCATGTTGATGATGTCACCAGGTGAGCTCCACGTCACGCCGCTGCAGGGCATCCTCCAGATGCGACCCAGCTTCTCCTATCTGGACAAGGCTGACAGCAAACACAGAGAGAGGGAGGCTGCTAACGAGGGGGGAGACTCCTCTCAGGATGAGGCAGAGGAGGATGTCAAGGCCGTTACTGTAAGAACACACACACAATAACAATCACAGTTCACACAAAATGGCCATCTTAAATCAATTGTTGAACTCCATTTTATTTGTCAGTATTGGAATGGTAAAATTAAAACTGGATCTTCCCTCTAGGTGAGGTTTTCCCGTCCTGAGTCGGAGCAGGCTCGTCAGAGGCGTATCCAGTCGTACGACTTCCTTCAGAAGAAACAGGCAGAGGAGTCCTGGGTCCACCTGCACTACCACGGACTCAACGTAAGGGGGTGCTCTCACTCACTGTTTTGTGTGACCGCTTCATCCAAGTCAAGGCCAATCTCAACTCAACACCTACTTTGTGTGTGTGTTTAGGACGGGCGTTCGGACCACGAGAGGCAATATCTGTACTGCCAGGCCATGGGAGGCTCCGAGAACACAGAACTGGTGAAAACACCAAAGTGAGTACTAAGACGTAGTGTCCCTATTTGAAAGTGGCTTCTTTTGCTTTATTTTTGTGCTGATTTTAGTTTTAGTTTTCTTGGACTGTCAGGTTGCTTTTGAGTGTCATATTCCTTCTCTCTTCCCTCCCTCTATTTCTCTCTATCTTTTCTCTCTCAGGGAGTACCTGGCAATGCTCATGCCTCCTGTTGCAGAGGAGAATATGTAAGTCACATGGTGTGTAATGTATTAAGCCATGTTGTAACATTTCAGGTATGAAACTGATGAGTCCTGTGTGTGTGTATGTCAGCGTCAGGCCTGTAGGTCCCAGTAACATGCTGTCCATGGCCCAGCTCCGAACGCTGCCGCTCGGTGACCAGATCAAGACACTGATGAAGAACGGTACACTAACCTTTTTAGTTTTGCACCAATAAATCTTTATTGTTCCCAAGGGAAATGTTTTCAAAATGTATTTGTCATGCGCGCCGAATACAACTGGTGTAGACTTAACGGTGAAATTCTTGCTTACGAGCCCATGTTTGTACATGCATCTCTCCTCCATCTTATTCTTTCCATAATTTCTCTCTTCCCCTCCAGTCAAGGTGATGCCGTTTGCCAACCTGATGGGTTTGCTGACCCCTGGGACAGACTCCACTGCAGTGCTGCGCTGCATCCAGCAGGTGGCGCTACTAGTGCAGGGCAACTGGGTGGTGAAAAGGTGAGACCAGTAGAGCAGGACTGTGGAGGCACAAGGCCCTAGGGACCAGCTTCACAGATCCAGAATAAATAGATCCAAAAAAGTGTTCCTACTTCTGGTTTAATTATTCAAGAACTAAATGTGTGACTTCATGAACAAAGATTATGCTTGGATACAAACAAAAAAAATGATTAACTATTGTCCCAGAAATATTTCAGGTCATGTCCCTGAAACCAATTGAACACTCTCTTGTTCTCACAGTGACGTGCTGTATCCTAAGAACAGCTGTAGTCCCCACAGTGGTGTGCCTGCTGAGGTGCTGTGTCGAGGAAGAGACTTTGTGGTGAGTCACACTTTTTATACCCCTACCATATCTCCTAGCATATCTTCCTGCACAGGTCCACAGTACAATTGTGCAAATTTAAATGACGAGGTTCAAATATCAACAGACTTCATGGTGAAATATAAACAGGAATAAAAACAAACAAATGATTATATGTAATGTTTTATGTTCTTGTTTCTCATCTCAGATGTGGAGATTCACTCAGGAACGCTCCGTGATGAGGAAGGAGATTGCAGCCATCATCAAGGTAATCATCAACTGTTTAAACCGTTCACTGCACCAGGAGGTGCTACTGAAGCCACCTGTAGAGTCTCACAGCTGGCCAAAGATGCCCAATTCAAATACAACTTTATTTAAAGTATATGGTGTAACACACTTCACTAGTGTTCCTAAAAGTTTGTTCCCCCCTCACTAACAGTTACCCCCAGAGGTTGTTACTAAACGTTTGTCCCACCCCTCAATAAGTTACATCCAGAGCAGTTGAAGCTGGTGGGAGGAGCTATAGGGGGACGGGCTCATTTGTAATGGCTGGAATGGAATTATGGAACGGTATCAAACATATGGAAACCACGTTTGACTTGGTTACATTTATTCCATTCCAGCCATTACAATGAGACCGTCCTCCTATAGCTCCTCCCACCAGCCTCCTCTGCTCCAGAGGGTGTTGCTAACTATTTGTCCTCCGTGTTATTTCCAGCTCCCCCCGGAGGATGTGAAGGACTTCCTGGAACATATGGCGGTGCCTCGTATCAACCGTGGCTGGGAGTTCCTGTTGCCAAGCGATGGTGACTTCATCAAGAAGCACCCTGACGTGGCCCAGCGGCAGCACATGCTGTGGATGGGGATACAGAGCAAGTAAGACACCACATACGCAAACACACACATTACCACTCACTGTTTGCCTTGGTAAGGTAACGTGGAAAGAGACTGTTGTGGGTTGATTTTTATGTTATATGTTTTATTTTCTGTTTCATGTTTTATTTTCTGTTTGCAGATTGGAGAAGGTCTTCAACTTCTCTAAGGAGGACCTGGTATCCAAAAAGGCCCTAGAAACAGGTGTGTGTACTGATTGTGTGCTTACAGCAGCATCCCTCTGCTATAATGTGTTTTATAAATGTCTCTAGCTGAAAATTGTGTTTCTCTCTCCATTACAGAAACTGTGCATGTTAGTGGCGAGCAGCGTCTGAAGGCTGCCCATGAGCGTGCACGGCAGAACCAGCCCTCTCTACAGAAGGACCTGAGCGCTCGTCGACAGGGTGGAGCCGGGGCGAGTGGCGGAACCGGGGTTCGGGTCAAAGAGGAACCCGTCAGCGATGACGAACCGATGGACTCATCCTCCTCTTGCTCATCCGCGCTCCCTAATGGTTTGGTTAACGGTTACCCCTCCTCCGCTACCTGCCCCGCCTCCAACCCTCATAACGGGCACGGCGGGACCCCCACTCCCTCACCGTCCCCTGAGCTGAGGGACTTTGTGTGGAACACGTTCAGGAAGCAGCACGTGCTGACGCTGAGCGAAGTCAAGAGGCTGTTCAACCTCCACCTGGCCTCCCTGCCTCCCGGACACAGCCTGTTCCACTCCATCTCAGACCGCCTGCTACAGGATACTATACTGATGAGCCAATGCAAACAGATACTGGTGCCTGTGAGTATTAGAGCCTAACCCTGTTGCAGGACTACCATCCCACGAGGGCTACCTTGGGTTTTGAAACTGGCATGAGATGGGGATAGGTGGTTGGGGTTAGTTCCCCTGGAAAACAGACAACCCCCTGTGGTACTGGTGGATTTCAGTTAAAGACTGGCCCATTCTTCCACCCGGTGAGTAAGTCTGGATATCCAAAGATAAAGATCCTCTCCCTGGACTAAAGAGATCAGCGTTTGGCTCCCGGCCAGATAAAACTCAGCCTGCCTGGGCTCTCTTCTCCGCTCCTGGGCTCTCTTCTCTGCTGGAATGGTGGTCTCTCGCTTGCCTCAGGAGTGCAGCTATCACCTTTCCTAAACAGAACAACAAACTAACTGTGGTTTTGATGTGTGATCTGTCCCTGTAGCAGCACACCTGCTTTACTCCTGAGGGTAGTAGGTAGGAAGTAGAGCGAGAGCAGTGAGCCGACGGAAGGTTGGCCTTCTCAGGTTCAGCTCTCTGAATGAATGATTGCTGTGTGATTGTAGAATCTAGCTGTTCAATTCTACTACGCCCCACCAGCCTCTGCACTGTACCTTAGGTGAAGCCTACATTTTCCTATGAGCTGTGGTTCTTCAAACGTTTCTCTCATGGTTGTCTTAATGCCATAGTACGCATCAGAGAAGTAGTTGAATGAACATTGTTAGCATTTAATACCCATTGTACTGCTACCTGTTGTGTTCAGGTCTGAGACACTGCTACCTGTTGTGTGGATAAGGAGCTGGTCTCCTCCCTCTGAGTATCCAATCCCCTTTTTTTTTTTAAACCTGGCTTATGTTCTTGTCGCCCTCACGCTCCTCGGGAGGTTGTAGGATTTAGATCCTGGAAGGAGGGAGAGGGAGGGAGGTATGGGGGAGGGGTTGGACAGAGGAAACTGCCCACTGTTAAATAGCTTATATTATTGGCTGAGAGCACAAAGCCTATTACTGTTCCAGGAGGGGTTAACCATTAAGCCCTGTGTAGAATTTGCCTGTACACAGATCTAGGATCAGATCACACTCCCCAAATCCGAACTAAATATTAGTCAGATGGAACGCAAAACTGAACTTGTATCAGCTTTGAGGGGCAACTTCATCCTATCCCAGCAGGGGTTAATGCTTACTGGGAGTGGAGAGGGTTGAATCAGGGATTGTCTTAATGTTCTTGGGATGGATTAGAGATCACGTTACATTTACATTTTGGTCATTTAGCAGATGCTCTTATCCAGAGCGACTTGGTCATTTTACCACAGCACGCCTGTGTTTTTGTTGAGATTGGGAATAACTTAATCCAAATTGTAGCTTCATGTAATAAAAGGTATCCCGTGTCTGTAAAGCCCAGTGCTATAAGATTGTGCGTCACTGCAGTGGTTTCTCTTCTGTCTCTCTCCTGTGGCTTCATCAGTAGCTTTTCTCATCTCTCCTGTGATTTCATCAGTAGCTTTTCTCATCTCTCCTGTGGTTCCATCAGTTTTGTCTCTTTTCTTCCCTGTAGTTTCCAGCCCAGAGCACGGCAGCTGCGGATGAGCAGAAGGTGTTTGCTGTGTGGGAGACAGGAGAGACCTTCGACAAGGTAACAACAGCAGGGGTCTTCTAGTCAAGTCTGTAATAACGGTGTTTCCTTTTCACTCCTCATTCCACATGCCCACTGGATCACTCTGATCACCACAAGTCTGTATGTCTTGGCCTGTATGCCTTCCCTTCCTTAGTTTCAGAAATGTGGATATGTTTGAGCTCCCTCTTCGGTTTTCTGCCTCTACATTTGAAAAGATCTTCATATTGTTGTGTGTCATGTTCCCCCCCCAGCACCGTCAGGTCCTGTATGAGATCTTCATGAAGAACTACCGGGTAAGGAGGAACGTGATCCAGACCAGGCTGACGCAGGAGCTGGGAGACCAGACTACCAAGGCCGACATGGACCGCCTGCTCAAGGTACGACTGGCCTCAGAACAAAGTGTAGAACAGACTGCTGAACAGTGTCTAGAACTGGCTTTAGAATTGGCTGTAAGAAACAACTTTAGAATAGGTTCTGGAATCTGCTCTAGAGCTGGCGTTGAGTGGGCTGTAGGAACACCTTTTAGAACTGTCTCAAGAATCAGATGTGGTACTATTAACCTGTCCTTTTTGGTCCTGTCTTATTAGGAGTGCTGTGTGAGCTTAGGAGGGATGTGGTACCTCAAGGGTACGCTACAGTCCTGAATGTTGAGGATACGCCCCTGTGGCGGCCAGCACCCAACCAAACCCACTCCCCCAGAGCCTAGTGGGAGGGCTCTGTACGGGGAGGCGGGGCAGCCAGACACACAAACCAATCGCAGCCCTCCTGCCCCCAGCTCTCAGGACCGGGTTTGGAGGACTGAGACGTCCGTCATCCGCTCCTGTCAGAACATAACGCTTGTTGTTATTGCAACTGAAGAAGTCACTTGAGCTTGGTCCAAATGGAGAAGGCCTGGTGGACAGAAGACCTTCCATATTCACGCTAAGGGCTGGAGCAGGAGCACAGATGTCTGACAATACTGAAATGTTTTATTTACTATGCCATTATTTCCAAATCTGTTCCTTTAGTACCCCCAGAACAGCTCGTTGTGCTCTAGCCCAGAACTGGTACACTTGATTCAACTAATGTGGGTGGGCTGGTTCAGGGCTGGAGGTACTCGAATAATGGATTGGGGAACACTGTACTATGCCATTGAGAACTAGACTATATTTTGAATTCATAAAGTGATGCTTTATTATTTAGTTTTTGAATTAAACGTATTTTACCAGACTGAGGGTAGGAAGCAAGAGTTCAGTTCATAGTCCTATAGTTTTATCCTGAAGGTGGCCTTTGAGGGGAGAAACACATGAGACCTTTTACCATTCATTCAGTTTAAGGCCTTAACTAGGGTAGCACACTGCTAGTTTGAGTTATTTTTTTTGTTATTTTCTTTTTAAAATTATCATTATTATTCTTGTTCCTCTTTTCTTGACTATTTCATTCAGGGAGAAGAGGAATGTTTGGTTTGATATTCACTCCACGCTGTCACGGATACAGGCCATACAGAGCAGGACAACCCAGCATCGTGTTGAAGGTTATTTAACAGCTTGTGTTACACAGCGATCACTCAATAGCTGGATCAACCTATATAGCTACAGGCAGGTTAAACACTGTTTAAACTACTGTTGTGAGTGAACTAAAAGCAGAGAGTTGGAGTGTGCTGAGGCAAATTATAATACAGGAGTGAATTGGTGTTGAAGTGATCGCAATCATTTAAAACAAAACAGTTTTTTGACCCAAGGTTTTTTGTGCAAATCCTTAACTGTTAACCCAAAGTTTTACCACGAGGTGGAGGTGAATGTTACTTTCACACATACATTTTATATTCGATACAGATACATTTGAAAACTAGACAGGGCGGGTAAGGCCTGTTTGGAGGTGCAGAGAAGCACTTGGTAGTGGAACCTCATGGGAAATGTGAATAAAAACAATTGAGACTGTTGAATGGTTTGCTGTTATTGAATGTCTGGGAGATAAGTGAATTTAAGTTTTGTTGAATTCGAAGGATGCTAATACAATAAAAGTGAAAATATCTACCAGTATTGTTGGACCTGGTGTAATTTGTTTGAGAGATGCTCACTGCTGTGTTGCCCCTGGCTGCCATTTTAGGGGTGCTATTCAATATGGGATAGAAATTAAGGTAATTTCAGATTGAGCCGACATGCAGCGTTTACCGTGAATGCAGTATCCACTAAAGCGTGACCATTACGTATAAATTTAAATCACGTTGTAAAACTGAACTTCCGCAATGTGGATTGAAAAGAGCCCTAGGCCTCCGTAAAAGTGCATCCCCAGACATTCAGGACAAACTCCCATCTGAAGGAATAACTGATATTGCACTGAACAAAAATATTAATGCAACAATTTCAAAGATTTTACTGAGTTACAGTTCATAAGGAAATCAGTCAATTGAAATAAATTAGGCCCTAACCTATGGATTTCACATGTCTGGGAATACAGATATGCATATGTTGGTCACAGATACCTAAAAAAAAAAAAAAAAAGTAGGGGCGTGGATCAGAACCAGTCAGTATCTGCTGTGACCACCATTTTCCTCATGCAGCGTGACATCTCCTTTGCATAGTTGATCAGGCTGTGGAATGGCCCACTCCTTCAATGGCTGTGCGAAGTTGCTGGATATTGCAGGAATTCTGTACAGATCCTTGCGACATGGGGCCGTGCATTATCATGCTGAAATTTGAGGTAATGGCGGCGGATGAATGGCACGACAATGGTCCTCAGGATCTCGTCATGGTATCTCTGTGCATAACAATTGTGTTAATTGTCCATAGCTTATGCCTGCCCATACCATAACCCCACCGCCACCATGGGGCACTCTGTTCACAACGTTGACATCAGCAAACCGATGCCATCTGCCCGGTACAGTTGAAACCGGGATCCATCCGTGAAGACCATACTTCTCCAACGTGGCAGTGGCCATCGAAGGTGAGCATTTGCCCACTGAAGTTGGTTAGAAGACCGAACTGCAGTCAGGTCAAGACCCTGGTGAGGATGACGAGCACGTAGATGAGCTTCCCTGAGATGGTTTCTGACAGTTTGTGCGCAAATTGTTTTGGTTGTGCAAACCCAGTTTCATCAGTTGTCCGGGTGGCTGGTCTCAGATGATCCCGCAGGTGAAGAAGCCGGATGTGGAGGTCCTGGGCTGGCGTGGTTACATGTGGTCTGCGGTTGTGAGGCCGGTTGGACGTACTGCCAAATTCTCTAAAACGAAATTGGTAGAGAAATTATGGTAGAGAAATGATCAAATTCTCTGGCAACAGCTCTGGCAGACATTCCTGCAGTCAGCATGCCAATTGCATGCTCCCTCAAAACTTGAGACATCTGTGGCATTGTGTGACAAAACTGCACATTTTTGTGGCCTTTTATTGTCCCCAGCGCAAGGTGCACCTGTATAATGATCATGCTGTTTAATCAGCTTCTTGATATGCCACACCTGTCAGGTGGATGGATTATCTTGGCAAAGGAGAAATGCTCACTAATAGGAATGTAAACAAAATAAGAGAAATAAGCTTTTTGTGTGTATGGAAAATTTCTGGGATCTTTTATTTCAGCTCATGAAACATGGGACTAACACTTTACATGTTGCGTTTATATTTTTGTTCAGTGTAGTATAACGGAGGTCAAATTAGACAAAGCTTATGTTTTTCTGACAGATGCTTTTGTGATGTTGAAAAGAGTCATCTGGCATTTCATGAAGACTTGCACAATCAGTGCAACCATCTTTGAAGCATGCCACAACTTTCTGACCATACAATGTTCAGGTTTTTCGGGTGAATACATTTGATCAATGATCTCAAAAGGACTTTATTTGTTATTTTTCGTGGATATGTTGTATTGCTCAATAAACAGCACCTCTCTTTCATCTACCATTCTGTCTTTCTGTGGCCAGTTCCATTTTTAGACTTGCACAATTAAAGACCTTTGACCTGAATAAAGTTGACACTGGTCTAAGGGCAGCTTTTTGGGGGGTCAGAGGTGAGTCAGCGGGACAGGAGAGATGCCATGGCAGCCCCCAGTTTATACTATAGCATTATGTAATGTCAACCAACGTGTACAAGCCTTATCAACAACCTGTGCCAGCCAAAGTATTTTTAAATACAACAGCTAACAGTTTCTAATCTTCACTCAAAGATCAAATGTTTGATGATGGAGTTTTACACCATAGGGATTGAGAGTCCAACTCAATGATGGTTGTTGTTCCAACAAACCAGTTTTATTATTAATTCAAGATATGGAAAACTACAGCAAAGGCAATATAAAACAGTAGTTAATCATCTACAGAATGGCATTAATCATAAACATTGCACATTATTTCGATTTAGGCTACAGGGAATAATAACTACTTCAATAGCACTTTATATACATATATTATATATTTATATACAGAAAAGTGTCTAGCTATGCGAGAAGCCATGCTCCACACAAGGACGGATTAACAACAATAAAGCATGTGAAACCTGAAGACTCAGGTGTTCCAAGACACTGAAGGTTGTTTCACCTGGCACAGGGACACAGAGGAGCCATCCCAAAGAGTAAATCCTGGGTATAGAGGCTCAGAGAATGTGGTATGGAAGGTGTACAGGTGGGTCAATCCAGCAGAGACAACTCTGTAGAAGGACAGAGTGCCAGCCAGCCAGTCAAGATACACTCCTATTCTTTGAGAGAGAGAGGAGGGGACATGTATGTCAGTCATCTCGTCGCCATGGCAGGCATTGTAGTTGTAATGAGAGCAGTTCAGTCCCCAGGACTTGGCATTGCATCCATGCCATTTGTCATCAAACTTTCCTTTTCTATTGATTCCTTTGTATGCCACTCCTATACTGACCCTTTCCCCATTCCAGTCTGCCTCCCAGTAGCATCTCCCAGACAAACCCTCTCTACACAGCACTTGTTTCGAATGGTCAAATCTTTCAGGATGGTCAAGATATGGCTGCTCCTCCCTCACCATTGTCACCTTTCTGTTCCCCTCAGACAGCAAGAGCAGTCTGTGTGCTGTGTTCGGCTCCAGTGTGAGCTCACAGTGATCTGATTGAAAATATGAAATTGGTTTAGAAAAATACCATTCACAGAACGTCTATCAGTTTTCCACTCAACCCTGCACTGAATGTCGACTCTAAAATGTATAGTTTTTCCACAAGCGATAAAAAATAATTTGGTAAAATATGTTAGATTTATGCATATTCAACCAAATTGGTTCTCAGTTTGTACTCTTGTTTTGCTTACTTTACAGCCATATTGTCAACATCAGTCATGACTTACATTTCCTAAGCCCGAAGTTGAGCATGCTCTCTTCAGCAATGTCCATTCTATTGAAAAACAGACAATGATTTATTGGCACATGCAACCGGTAGGAAAATTTAATTCATTCATCCAACCACATTAATTTTTACTTTAGTTTCTCCAGTTTACAGCGTGGGTCATCCAGTAAAGCTGAGAACAGATTCACTCCTGAGTCTCCTGGGTTATTGTAGCTCAGCTCCAGCTCTCTTAGTTGCGTAGGGTTTGAATTGAGAGCTGAAGCCAGAAAAGTACAGCCTTCTTCTGTAATATTGCAACATGTCAACCTGCAAGAGGTAAAACAATCTGTAAAACTAATATTCCCTAAAAGCAAGACCAGCTCTGTTAGAGTCTCTCTTACACCCCATGGGTACTGACCTCAGTATCTCCAGTTGACAGTGTGGATTTTCCAGTCCAGCAGAGAGCAGCTTAACACCTGAATCCTGCAGGTCATTGTGACTCAGGTCCAGCTCTCTCAGGTGTGAGGAATTTGAGCTGAGAGCTGAGGCCAACTCTTCACAGCATCTCTCTGTGATGTAGCATCGATTCAGTCTAAAATACAAAATAATGGATGGAATGGTTTTTTAAACTTTTAAAATGACCATGGTACTGTAAATATAATTATATATCCCAGAACTGAATGAATATCGACCGTAGTATCTGTAGTTTACAGTGTGGATTCCCTAATCCGACACAAAGCAGCTTCACTCCTGAATCCAGCAGGTTATTGTGACTCAGGTCCAGCTCTCTCAGGTGTGAGGAGTTTGAGCTGAGAGCTGAGGCCAACTTTTCACAGCATCTCTCTGTGAGGTTACACCGACTTAGCCTAAAATACAAAAATATGTTGAACATCAAACACATTGGGTACTCAATCTGGGCAAGTCATTAAAAAAACAGTATAATTTCATATTCTGTGATTTTGATTTTGATATGGTACTTACAGAGCTGTTCTGGATGCTTTGACTACTGGCAGCAGCCTCAGAAGACCCTCCTCTGATGTGGAGTATTTCTTCAGGTCAAACACATCCGGCTCCCTTTCTGAAGTCAGCAACACAAACGCCAGAGCCGACCACTGTGCAGGTGAGAGTTTGGCTCCTGAGAGACTTCCTGATCTCAGGTAGCTTTGGATTTCTTCCACTAGAGAATGGTCATTCAGCTCACTCAGACAGTGGAACAGATTGATGCACCTCTCTGGAGAGAGATTCTTTCTGGTCTTCTCTTTGATGTACTTGACTGTTCCCTCCAGGCTGGTTGAGCTGGTTACCGATTCTGTCAGTAGACCGCGTAGGATAGTCTGATTAGACTCCAGCGAGAGGCCAAGAAGGAAGCGGAGGAATAGGTCCATATCTCCGTTCTCACTCTCTAAGGCCTGATCAACTGCACTCTTGTGTAAGTCGGTCAAAGTTTTGTGTCCAAATAATGATTTTCTGAGCTTACTGGACAAGGATCTCTGTTTGACCAGTGGACTTTTGTTGCCATTCTTGAAAGTGAGAAACACATACAAAGCAGCAAGCAACTCCTGGATGCTCAAATGCACAAAGCAGTACACCTTCCCCTGGTACAGTCCAGACTCCTCTCTGAAGATCTGTGTGCACACTCCTGAGTAGATTGATGCTTCTCTGATATCAATTCCACACTTGTTCAGATCTTCCTCGTAGAATATTAGATTGCCTTTCTCTAACTGTTGGAATGCCAGTTTTCCCAGCGACAGGATGCTCTCTCTCATCCACAGAGGATCCCCACTTTGCTCTTCAACGTACTTCTGATTCCTCTGTTTGGTCTGAAAAATCAGGAAGTGAGTGCACATTTGAGTCAGAGTTTTGGGGATGTCGGCACTCACTGCTTCATCCAACATTCTCTCTAGAACTGTGGCAGAGATCCAACAGAACACTGGTATGTGGCACATGATAAAGAGGCTCCTTGATGACTTCATGTGTGTGATGACTCTGTTGGCCAGGTTCTCATCACTGATTCTCTTCCGGAAGTACTCCTCCTTCTGAGGGTCGTTGAATCCTCGTACCTCTGTCAGAAGGTCAATGTACTGAGAATGGATCTGATTGGCTGCTGCAGGTCGGGAGGTTATCCAGAGAAGAGCAAAGGGAAGCAGATTCCCCTTGATGAGGTTTGTAAGCAGCACGTCCACCGTAGTGGACTCTGTGACATCACAACAGCTCTTATTGTTCTGGAAGTCTAGAGGAAGTCTGCACTCATCCAGACCATCAAAGACAAACAAAGCTTTGCACTTGTCATAGCCAGAGGAATCAATGTTTTTCATCCCCATGATAAAATGGCCAAGAAGCTCAATCAAACTGCACTTGTTTCCTTTCATCAAATTCAGCTCCCGAAAAGGGAGCGGGAATATGAACTGGATGTCTTGATTTGCTTTTCCTTCAGCCCAGTCCAGAATAAACTTCTGCACAGAGACTGTTTTTCCAATACCAGCCACTCCCTTGGTCATCACACTTCTGATTGGTCTGTCTTGTCCGGGTAACGATTTAAAGATGTTGTTGTATTTGATTGGTGTCTCTTGTGTTACTGGTCTCCTGGATGTTGCCTCGATCTGTCTCACTTCGTGTTCACTGTTGACCTCTCCACTTTCACCCTCTGTGATGTAGAGGTCTGTGTAGATCTGGTTGAGACGTCTTGTTGGATTTCCTTGCTCCCCTATTCCCTCAAATACATTTTGAAACTTCTTCTTCAAGGTGGATTTGAGTTGATCTCGCCACACCATAACAAGCTCATCTAAATAACCAAACAAGTCATAAAACATTTAGGCTACATGTCAACAGATATTTTATATGGTGGTTAAGGCTGCTCCAATCAGAGATGTATAGCGACTGTTAGTAACTCTTCTCATCTGTGGAACCACATGGACTAGATCAGGGGTTCCCAAAACTGTTTTGCGTCAGGGACCCATTTTGTGATAGCAAATTAATCAGGGACCCCCTCATAATATCAGAACACAACTCCTACTTTAGAGTGCGATAAAAATAGCATTCAAGCAGTTTTACTATGACTTCTGCAGTGCATGGCCGGACTTATCAAGTCTCAGGCCCTGGGAAATAACATTTTAAAGGCCCCACTCTGGAATCAGAGAGAAAATGTTGCAGTTTAATTGTATTACTTTGCCTTGGGGAAGAGAACATTTAGCCGTTTTATTCTACACATTTGGCAAGGTTAGCAAACTTAGGCATGACATGCGAACAACAAATTCTGAACCTACACATCCATGCATAACTGACCAAATTATGAAAGACAAGCGTTGTAATTTTGAATTCCGTAAAGTGAGTGTGGAAGAGGTGAAACATTTATTGTCTATCAACAATGACAAGCCACCTGGGTCTGACAACTTGGATGGAAAATTGCTGAGGATGATAGTGGATGATATTGCCACGCCTATTTGTCATCTCTTAAATTTAAGCATACAAGAAAGTGTGTGCCCTTAGGCCTGGAGTGAAGCAAAAGTCATTCTGCTACTCAAGAATAGCAAAGCACCCATTACTGGCTCGAACAGCTGACCAATCAGCCTGTAACCAACCCTTAGTAAACTTTGGGAAAAAATTGTGTTTGACCAGATACAATGCTATTTCACAGTAAACAAATTAACAACACATTTTCAGCACGCTTATAGGGAAGGGCATTCAACATGTACAGCACTTACACAAATGACTGATGAATGGCTGAGAAAAATTGATTATAAAAAGATTGTGGAAGCTATTTTGTTAGACTTCAGTGCAGCTTTTGGCATTATCGATCATAATCTGCTGCTGGAAACACTTGTGTTATGGCTTTACATCCCCTGCTATACTGTGGATTGAGAGTTACAGAGGGTGTTCTTTAATGGAAGACTCTCCAACATAATCCAGGTAGAGTCAGGCATTCCCCAGGGCAGCTGTCTAGGCCCCTTACTTTTTTTCAATCTTTACTAATGACCTGCCACTGACTCTGAGTAAAGCCTGTGTGTCTATGTATGCTGATGACTCAACACTATACACGTCAGCTACCACAGCAAGTGAAATCACTGCAACACTTAACAAAGAGCTGCAGTCAGTTTCAGAATGGGTGGCAAGATATACACTGAAAAATATAAACGCAGCATGTAAAGTGTTATTCCCATGTTTCATGAGCTGAAATAAAAGATCCCAGACATTTTCCATATGCACAAAAAGCGTATTTCTCTCAAATTTTGTGAACAAATTTGTTTACATCCCTCTTAGTGAGCATTTCTCATTTGCCAAGATAATCTATCCACCTGACAGGTGTGGCATATCAAGAAGCTGATTAAACAGCATGATCCTCACACAGGTGCACCTTGTGCTGGGGACAATAAAAGGCCACTCTAAAATGTGCAGTTTTGTCACACAACACAATGCCACAGATGTCTCAAGTTTAGAGAGAGCGTGCAATTGGCATTTTGACTGCAGGAATGTCCACCAGAGTTGTTGCCAGAGAATTTAATGTTAATTTCTCTACCATAAGCTGCCTCCAATTTCGTTTTAAAGAATTTGGCAGTATAACCAACCAGCCTCACAACCACAGACCATGTGTATGGCGTCGTGTGGGCGAGCGGTTTGCTGATGTCAACGTTGTGAACAGAGTGCCCCATGGTGTCGGTGGGGTTATGGTATGGGCAGGCATAAGCTACGGACAACGAACACAATTGCATTTTATCAATGGCAATTTGAATGCACAGAAATACTGTGACGACATTCTGAAGCCCATTGTAAGGACGATTTTTTAAAGGTATCTGTGACCAACATACACATATCTGTATTCCCAGTCATGTGAAATCCATAGATTAGGGCCTAATTAATTGATTTGACTGATTTCCTCATATGAACTGTAACTCAGTAAAATCATTGAAATTGTTACATGTTAAGTTAATATTTTTGTTCAGTATAGTTGGTCCTAAATATTTCAAAAACTAAAAGCATTGTATTTGGGACAAATCATTCACTAAACTATTAAACCTCAAATAAATCTTGTAATGAATAATGTGGAAATTGAGCAAGTTGAGGAGACTGAACTTCTTGGCTTAACCCTGGATTGTAAACTGTCATGGTCAAAACATATTGATGCAACAGTAGCTAAGATGGGGAAAGGTCTGTCCAAAATAAAGCCTTCTTAACAACACTATCAACAAGGCAGGTCCTAAAGGCCTTAGTTTTGTCGCACCTTGACTACTGTCCAGTCGTGTGGTCAGGTTCCACAAAGAGGGATTTAGGAAAATTCCAATTGGCCCAGAACAGGGCAGCACGGCTGGCCCTTAAATGTACAGGGAGAGCTAACATTAATAATATGCATGTCAATCGCTCCTGGCTCAAAGTAGAGGAGAGATTGACTTCATCACTACTTGTATTTGTGAGAGGTTTTGACATGTTGAATGCACCGAGCCGCCTGTTTAAACTACTAGCACACAGCTCAGACACGCAGGCATACCCCACAAGACATGCCACCAGTCTCTTCACTGTCCAGAACAGACTATGGGAGGTGCACAGTACTACATTGAGCCATGACTACATGGAACTCTATTCCACATCAAGTAACTAATGCAAGCAGTAAAATCAGATTTTTAAAAAAAGATTTAAAAAAAGTTATGGAACAGCGGGACTGTGAAACAACACACACATAGGCACAGACACATGATAACCTACGCACTATACACATGTACACATGGATTTTGTGTTGTAGATATGTGGTAGCTGCCTTGGCAGCAGCTAATGGAAATCCATAATAAATACAACCCCTCTGAATCAGAGAGGTGCGGGGGGCTGCCTTAATCGACGTTCACCTCATCGGCGCCAGGGGAGCAGTTGTTGTTTGGTGTTAACTGCCTTGCTCAAGGGAAGAACGGCAGATTATTTATCCTTGCCGGCTCGGAGATTCGAACCAGCGACCTTTCAGA
Source organism: Coregonus lavaretus (assembly GCF_964263955.1). Taxonomy (NCBI): domain Eukaryota; kingdom Metazoa; phylum Chordata; class Actinopteri; order Salmoniformes; family Salmonidae; genus Coregonus; species Coregonus lavaretus. The sequence continues at coordinate 17,679,084 of NC_139988.1, forward strand.
TACTGGCCCAAAGCTCTTAACCGCTAGGCTACCTGTGTGGGTACGGATGTGGGTACACAGACCTGTGAACCACTGTGGCCCCTCACGATGAGTTTAGATTTTTCGTGGCCCCCACCCCCATCAAAGTTACCCCTCCCTGATCTAAGGGTATATTAATGTGGATTCATAACTTACATTGTATTGTTTTGCACCCTCTAAACTTTTTCCATGGATCCCTTTTTTTTTGTATGTTTATATTTTGAGATCTGGCCGTGGACCCCACTTTGGGAACCACCTACTAGATACAGTTGAAGTCGGAAGTTTACATACACTTAGGTTGAAGTCATTAGAACTCGTTTTTCAACCACCCCACAAATGTCTTGTTAACAAACTATAGTTTTGGCAAGTCGGTTAGGACATCTACTTTGTGCATGACACAAGTAATTTTTCCAACAATTGTTTACAGACAGATTATTTCACTTATAATTCACTGTATCACAATTCCAGTGGGTCAGAAGTTTATATACACTAAGTTGACTGTGCCTTTAAACAGCTTGGAAAATTCCAGAAAATGATGTCATGGCTTTAGAAGCTTCTGATAGGCTAATTGACATCATTTGAGTCAATTGGAGGTGTACCTGTGGGTGTATTTCAAGGACTACCTTCAAACTCACTGCCTCTTTGCTTGACATCATGGGAAAATCAAAAGAAATCAGCCAAGGCCTCAGAAAACAAATTGTAGACCTCCACAAGTCTGGTTCATCCTTGGGAGCAATTTCCAAACGCCTGAAGGTACCACGTTCATCTGTACAAACAATAGTACACAAGTATAAACACCATGGAACCACGCAGCCGTCATACCGCTCAGGAAGGAGACGCATTCTGTCTCCTAGAGATGAACGTACTTTGGTGCGAAAAGTGCAAATCAATCCCAGAACAACAGCAAAGGACCTTGTGAAGATGCTGGAGGAAACAGGTACAAAAGTATCTATATCCACAGTAAAACAAGTCCTATATCGACATAACCTGAAAGGCCGCTCAGCAAGGAAGAAGCCACTGCTCCAAAACCGCCATAAAAAAGCCAGACTACGGTTTGCAACTGCACATGGGGACAAAAATCGTACTTTTTGGAGAAATGTCCTCTCAAAAATAGAACTGTTTGGCCATAATGACCATCGTTATGTTTGGAGGAAAAAGGGGAAGCTTGCAAGCCGAAGAACACCATCCCAACCGTGCAGCACAGGGGTGGCAGCATCATGCTGTGGGGGTGCTTTGCTGCAGGAGGGACTGGTGCACTTCACAAAATAGATGGCATCATGAGGAAAGAAAATGATGTGGATATATTGAAGCAACATCTCAAGACATCAGTCAGGAAGTTAAAGCTTGGTCGCAAATGGTCTTCCAAATGGACAATGACCCCAAGCATACTTCCAAAGTTGTGCCAAAATGGCTTAAGGACAACAAAGTCAAGGTATTGGAGTGGCCATCATAAAGCCCTGACCTCAATCCTATAGAAAATGTGTGGGCAGAACTGAAAAAGCGTGTGCGAGCAAGGAGGCCTACAAACCTGACTCAGTTACACCAGCTCTGTCAGGAGGAATGGGACAAAATTCACCCAACTTATTGTGGGAAGCTTGTGGAAGGCTACCCGAAACGTTTGACCCAAGTTAAACAATTTAAAGGCAATGCTACCAAATACTAATTGAGTGTATGTTAACTTCTGACCCACTGGGAATGTGATGAAAGAAAGAAAAGCTGAAATAAATCATTCTCTCTACTATTTTTCTGACATTTCACATTCTTAAAATAAAGTGGTGGTCCTAACTGACCTAAAACAGAGAATATTTACTAGGATTAAATGTCAGGAATTGTAAAAAACTGAGTTTAAATGTATTTGGCTAAGGTGTATGTAAACTTCCGACTTCAACTGTACATGTATCATAATGCATCAGATTTTTTGCTGTAGGTCAAGAGGATCTAGCCTCCGACCAACAAAGGCTTGAATTCTTACGTTTCTCCAGCGAGTCAGCAAGCTCCTTCTGGTTCATGTTCCTCAGAACGTGCAGCGTGATCTTCAGAGCCCCTTCTCTGGCACTGCTCTCCTGCTTCTCATCTTTAGTATGTTTATCTGTGTAATCTTTACAAAGAATCCTCTGTAACCTCTTCAATTCATTCTTCACAAAAGTGATGACATTGCCTTCAAGCAACTGCAACAAACAATTCAAAATGACAAAGAGAACTAAGTCACAACAGTCTTGGAGGTAAAAATCAAGGTTTCGATTCGGTCAGTACTGGCAAATTAAGACGGCCCACCTCAAATATGGAGGACAGGTCCATTTCATGACTTGGGGCAGACTGACCATTCGGAATCTCTGACTCTGATTCTGACTTCTCATATTGGTCTCTGGGAACTCTGTGTAGGAACAAGGCAAATACCATTGCTAAGCATTTCTTTCTCTGGAAATTGCACTCAGATTTCTTAAAATGACGACAAGACTTCTTACCCTTGTTTTGGAGGAAAGTCTCCACTCGGGAATTCTATAGGCTCTCTCTTTGACTGTTCACTCTTCATGGATATACCACTGGGTAAAGGGGAGTCTGGTCTCTCCTGCTGGACCCTGTTAAACACCAGATCAGACATCTTAAATCAGGACAGTGGACCTACTTTTTAAATGGGTCTGTGTTAGTATGTCAACATTTTGAGAGAGACAATTAACCTTGTCCTGAAGCACTTACCTTTGGTCAGATTGAAAAGGTCCTTCTCTGAATTCTATAGGTTCTCTCTTGGACTGGTTACTCTTCATGGACACACAGCTGGGTACAGGGGAGTTGGATCTCTCCCTGTCAAAAGCATAATATCGACATCTGTTCAAGCTACAAAAAAGTCACAAAAAAACAATGACGAGGAAATAACAGGGTATTAAAATGTTTCAGAGATCTGAAGGAAACCAAACTACTTACCCATTTTTAGGAGTGAAGGGTCCCTGTCTAAATTCTATAGGTTCTCTCTTGGACTGGTCACTCTTCAAGGACACACAGCTGGGTACAGGTGAGTCTGGTCTCTCTGATTGGATTTTGCTTTGATACAATATGGAAACACTATTGATCACAAATGTATTTTCCATTATGATAAATAGTGAAGGATAGGGTACTTGGGGATATTATCAATACATAGAAAACATGCTAGAAACTCAATTTAATCCAGCATTTATGATTCATCACAATCAAAAACACTCCTCTCACCCCATGGGTTCATCAGAGTTGTTCTCCCCAGAGATACTCATTTTGGAGGTAGGGTTTCTCTCCTCTCCCCCGCCAGAGAGACTCCTGCTATTATCAGCCTACAGTAAGCACGAGTACAAACATGAAGACTTAAAAGTGAATAAATGGTTTGCCAGAAAGTTAACCTGCAGTCATATTTCGCTCCTTAAGCAAAAAGTGATTATCTGAAGTTCACCATTTGTTTATTTGTACCATATTTGCCTATCATCTCTTTTCTTCAGGCAGTTGATTTCTCAGTGAGAAACCATATCTTGTGGTAGGTTCACCAACAAGTTTGTCAACATTCCATTCAGTGCCATCATTAGTAAGCATTAAAAACAAAAACGGATGACATCATGAGGAAATACCTTTGTATTACTGTAAGTCTAGTTTCCTTGACTATACCTTGAACCCCCTCCCCCCTCTCAAAAGACAAATTACCATATTTATGTACAGGTAGAAATCTAAGTGTAAATTAAATTCTTAATAGCATTTTTAAGACAGAGGATGATTGCTCTGTGTGATAGTTTGATGGCAAAGGCCTACAAACAATGACAAGTGCTAAACCTCTGGATTTTTGTCTTACTTGGCATTTACATTAAGACTAGCCTGACCTTTAACCCTTGTATGAGGTGCCTAACAAGTGAATCAGTCACTAATATGTAGACAAAAACACGCATACAAACAACAACTTACAGTCTCCCACTCTGCTTTGCTCTCCATTATGTCCCTGTCGCGAAGTGAGAATTGTATCACGATCTTGTGATGCCAGTATGACGATGCTCCTCTCTGTGTGAACCGCTTTGTTCAGATGACATAGATAATAATAGCTACCACCTTGACAAACCACATGACTGCGCAGTTGTAATAATGGACCAATGGAGACACAGAATCCTCTCAGAGTTTACATTTATCACAAAGATGACACATATACAGTACCAGTCAAAAGTTTGGATACACCTACTCAGTCAAGGTTTTTTCTTTATTTTTACTATTTTCTACATTGAAACTATGAAATAATCATGTAGTAACCAAAAAAGTGTTAAACAAATCAAAATACAGTGCCTTGCAAAAGTATTCATCACCTCTTGGCGTTTTTCCTATTTTGTTCCATTACAACCTGTAATTTAAATGGATTTTTATTTGGATTTCATGTAATGGACATACACAAAATAGTCCAAATTGGTGAAGTGAAATGTAAAAAATAACTTGTTTCAAAAAAGTATAAAAAATAAATAATGGAAAAGTGGTGCGTGCATTTGTATTCACCCCCTTTGCTATGAAGCCCCTAAATAAGATCTGGTGCTACCAATTACCTTCAGAAGTCACATAATTTGTTAAATAAAGTCCACCTGTGTGCAATCTAAGTGTCACATGATCTGTCACATGATCTCAGTATATATACACCTGTTCTGAAAGGCCCCAGTCTGCAACACCACTAAGCAAGGGGCACCACCAAGCAAGCGGCACCATGAAGACCAAGGAGCTCTCCAAACAGGTCAGGGACAAAGTTGTGTAGAAGTATATATATATATTTTTTTAATATCCGAAACTTTGAACATCCCACGGAGCATCATTAAATCCATTATTAAAAAATGGAAAGAATATGGCACCACAACAAACCTGCCAAGAGAGGGCCACCCACCAAAACTCACGGACCAGGCAAGGAGGGCATTAATCAGAGAGGCAACAAATAGACCAAAGATAACCCTGAAGGAAAGCTCCACAGCGGAGATTGGAGCATCTGTCCATAGGACCACTTTAAGCCGTACACTCCACAGAGCTGGGCTTTATGGAAGAGTGGCCAGAAAAAAAGCCGTTGCTTAAAGAAAATAATAAGCAAACATGTTTGGTGTTCGCCAAAAGGCATGTGGGAGACTCCCCAAACAAATGGAAGAAGGTACTCTGGTCAGATGAGACTAAAATTGAGCTTTTTAACCATCAAGGAAAACGCTATGTCTGGCGCAAACCCAACACCTCTCATCACCCCGAGAACACCATCCCCACAGCGAAGCATTGTGGTGGCAGCATCAAGCTGTGGGGATGTTTTTCATCGGCAGGGACTGGGAAACTGGTCAGAATTGAAGGAATGATGGATGGCGCTAAATACAGGGAAATTCTTGAGATTTGAGACTGGGACGGAGGTTCACCTTTCAGCAGGACAATGACCCTAAGCATACTGCTAAAGCAACACTCGAGTGGTTTAAGCGGAAACATTTAAATGTTTTGGAATGGCCTAGTCAAAGCCCAGACCTCAATCCAATTGAGAATCTGTGGTATGACTTAAAGATTGCTGTACACCAGCGGAACCCATCCAACTTGAAGGAGCTGGAGCAGTTTTGCCTTGAAGGATGGGCAAATATCCCAGTGGCTATATGTGCCAAGCTTATAGAGACATACCACAACAGACTTGCAGCTGTAATTGCTGCAAAAGGTGGCTCTACAAAGTATTGACTTAGAGGGGATGAATAGTTATGCACGCTCAAGTTTTGTTTTTTTGTCTTATTTCTTGTTTATTTCACAATAAAACATATTTTGCATCTTCAAAGTGGTAGGCATGTTGTGTAAATCAAATGATACAACCCCCCCCAAAATCCATTTTAATTCCAGGTTGTAAGGCAACAAAATAGGAAAAATGCCAAGGGGGGTGAATACTTTCGCAAACCACTGTATATTTGAGATTTGAGATTTTTCAAATAGCCACACTTTGCCTTGATGTCAGCTTTGCACAATATTGGCATTCCCTCAACCAGCTTCACCTGGAATGCTTTTCCAACAGTCTTGAAGGAGTTCCCACATACGCTGAGCACTTGTTGGCTGCTTTTCCTTCACTCTGCCGTCCGACTCATCCCAAACCATCTCAATTGGGTTGAGGTCGGGGGATTGTGGAGGCCAGGTCATCTGATGCAGCACTCCATCACTCTCATTCTTGGTAAAATAGCCCTTACACAGCCATAAGGTGTGTTGGGTCATTGTCCTGTTGAAAAACAAATGATAGTCCCACTTAGGCCAAACCAGATGGGATGGCGTATCGCTGCAGAATGCTGTGTTAGCCATGCTAGTTAAGTTTGCCCTGAATTCTAAATAAATCACAGACAGTGGGAACTACACATGCGGAGATCATCCGTTCACCCACACCATGTCTCACAAAGACACTGCGGTTGGAACCAAAAATCTCCAATTTGGACTCCAGACCAAAGGACACATTTCTTCTGGTCTAATGTCCATTGCTCGTGTTTCTTGGCCCAAGCAGGTCTCTTCTTATTATTGGTGTCCTTTAGTAGTGGTTTCTTTGCAGCAATTCGACCATGAAGGCCTGATTCACACAGTCCCCTCTGAACAGTTGATGTTGAGATGTGTCTGTGACTTGAACTCTGTGAAGCATTTATTTGGGTGCACTTTCTGAGGCTGGTAACTCTAATGAACTTATCCTCTGCAGCAGAGGTAACTCTGGGTCTTCCATTCCTGTGTTGGTCCTCATGAGAGCCAGTTTCATCATAGCGCTTGATTGTTTTTGCGACTGCACTTGAAGAAACTTTCAAAGTTCTTGAAATGTTCCATATTGACTGAACTTCATGTCTTAAATGATGGACTGTAATTTCTCTTTACTTATTTGAGCTGTTCTTGCCATATGGACTTGGTATTTTACCAAATAGGGCTATCTTCTGTATACCACCCCTACCTTGTCACAACACAACTGATTGGCTCAAACGCATTAAGAAGGAAAGAAATTCCACCAATTCACTTTTAAGAAGGCACACCTGTTAATTGAAATGCATTTTAGGTGACTACATCATGAAGCTGGTTGAGAGAATGCCAAGAGTGTGCAAAGCTGTCATCAAGGCAAAGGGTGGCTTTTTGAAGAATCTAAAATATATTTTTATTTGTTTATAGTTTTGATGTCTTCACTATTATTCTACAATGTAAAAAATGGTAAAAAATAAATAAATAAAACTTGAATGAGTAGGTGTGTCCAAACTTTTGACTGGTAGTGTACAGGTACACTACCATTCAAATGTTTGGGGTCACTTAGAAATGTCCTTGTTTTCCATGAAAACATACATGAAATTAGTTTGAATAGGGAATATAGCAAAATTAATAGGAAATATAGTCATTGACAAGGTTAGAAATAATGATTTTTAATTGAAATAATAATTGTGTCCTTCAAACTTTGCTTTCGTCAAAGAATCCGCCATTTGCAGCAATTACAGCCTTTCAGACCTTTGGCATTCTAGTTGTCAATTTGTTGAGGTAATCTGAAGAGATTTCACCCATGCTTCCTGAAGCACCTCTCACAAGTTGGATTGGCTTGATGGGCACTTCTTACATACCATACGGTCAAGCTGCTCCCACAACAGCTCAATAGGGTTGAGATCCGGTGACTGTGCTGGCCACTCCATTATAGACAGAATACCAGCTCCCTGCTTCTTCCCTAAATAGTTATTGCATAGTTTGGAGCTGTGCTTTGCGTCATTGTCCTGTTGTAGGAGGAAATTGGCTCCAATCAAGCGCCGTCCACAGCGTATGGCATGGTGTTGCAAAATGGAGTGATAGCCTTCCTTCTTCAAGATCCCTTTTACCCTGTACAAATCTCCCACTTTACCACCACCAAAGCACCCCCAGACCATCACATTGCCTCCACCATGCTTGACAGATGGTATCAAGCACTACTCCAGCATCTTTTCATTTGGTCTGCATCTCACAAATGTTCTTCTTTGTGATCCAAACACCTCAAACTTCGATTAGTCTGTCCGTTACACTTTTTTCCAATCTTCCTCTGTCCAGTGTCTGTGTTCTTTTGCCCATATTAATATTTCTTTTTATTGGCCAGTCTGAGATATGGCTTTTTCTTTGCAACTCTGCCTAGGTCAGCATCCCGGAGTCGCCTCTTCACTGTTGACATTGAGACTGGTGTTTTGCTGGTACTATTTAATGAAGCTGCCAGTTGAGGACCTGTGAGGCTTCTGTTTCTCAAACTAGACACTCTAATGTATTTATCCTCTTGCTCAGTTGTGCACCGGGGCCTCCCACTCCTCTTTCTATTCTGGTTAGAGACAGTTTGCTCTGTTCTGTGAAGGGAGTGGTACACAGAGTTGTACAAGATCTTCAGTTTCTTGGCAATTTCTCGCTGTCATGTGTCAGGTGTGTACAATCAAGACAAAACAACTGGAAAAAGAAACGTAGATCGTGGCAGCTAGAAAACAGGTGACGATGACCGCCGAAAGCTGCCCGCACAAGGAGAGGCACTAACTTCTGTGGATGTCGTAACAGTACCCCCCCGACACCGGCCTCTGGGATAACCCGGAGGACGAGGCGCAGGACGATCCAGGTGGAGACGGTGAAATTCCTGCAGTAAGGAAGGGTCCAGGATGTTCTCCACTGGCACCCAGCATCTCTCCTCCGGACCGTACCCCTCCCACTCCACGAGGTACTGAAGGCCCCTCGCCCGACGTCTTGAGTCCATGATGGCTCGTACTATATACGCCGGGACCCCCTCGATGTCCAGAGGGGGCAGAGGAACCTCCCGCACCTCAGACTGCTGGAGCGGACCTGCCACCACCGGCCTGAGGAGAGACACATGGAACGAGGGGTTAATACGGTAATCAGGGGGGAGTTGTAACCTATAGCATACCTCGTTCAGTCTCCTCAGGACTTTAAATGGCCCCACAAACTGCGGACCCAGCTTCCGGCAGGACAGGCGAAGGGGCAGGTTTCGGGTCGAGAGCCAGACCCGGTCCCCCGGTGCATACACCTGGGCCTCACTGCGGTGGTGGTCGGCGCTCGCCTTCTGTCGCCTGATGGCCCGTTGCAGGCGCACATGGGCAGCGTCCCATGTCTCCTCTGAGTGCCTAAACCATTAATCCACCGCAGGTGCTTCGATCTGGCTCTGATGCCACGGTGCCAGGACCGGCTGATAACCTAGTACACACTGAAATGGAGACAAGTTAGTGGAGGAGTGGCGGAGGGAGTTTTGGGCCATCTCTGCCCAGGGGATGAAAACCGCCCACTCCCCCGGCCGGTCCTGGCAATAGGACCGCAGAAACCTACCCACATCCTGGTTAACTCTCTCCACCTGCCCATTACTCTCGGGGTGAAAACCTGAGGTCAGTCTGACCGAGACCCCCAGAAGTTCCATGAACGCCCTCCAGACCCTCGATGTGAACTGGGGACCCCGATCAGACACTATATCCTCAGGCACCCCGTAGTGCCGGAAGACGTGGGTAAACAGGGCCTCCGCAGTCTGTAGGGCCGTAGGGAGACCGGGCAAAGGAAGGAGACGGTAGGACTTAGAAAACCAATCCACAACGACCAGGATCGTGGTGTTACCTCGTGACGGAGGAAGATCCGTCACGAAGTCCACCGATAGGTGTGACCACGGCCATTGTGGAACGGGTAGGGGTTGTAATTTCCCTCTGGGCAGGTGTCTAGGTGCCTTGCACTGGGCGCACACCGAGCAGGAGGAAACATTAACCCTCACGTCCTTAGCTAAAGTGGGCCACCAGTACTTCCCACTAAGACAGCGCACTGTCCGACCGATGCCAGGATGACCAGAGGAGGGTGACGTGTGGGCCCAACAGATCAATCGATCGCGGACATCAGACGGAACATACAGACGCCCAACTGGACACTGGGTGGGAGTGGGCTCCGTACGTAACGCCCGCTCGATGTCCGCGTCAACCTCCCATACCACCGGTACCACCAGGCAAGAAGCCAGAAGTATGGGAGTGGGATCCGTGGACCGCTCCTCTGTGTCATACATCCAGGACAGTGAGTCTGCCTTAGCGTTCTGGGAACCTGGTCTGTAGGATAGGGTAAAAACAAAATGGGTGAAAAACATGGCCCACCTTGCCTGGCGAGGGTTCAGTCTCTTCGCTGCCCGGATGTACTCCAGATTGCGGTGGTCAGTCCAAATGAGGAAAGGGTGTTTAGCCCCCTCAAGCCAATGCCCCCACGCCTTCAGAGCCCTGACAACAGCTAACATCTTCCGGTCCCCCACATCATAGTTTCGCTCCGCCGGGCTGAGCTTCTTCGAAAAGAAAGAACAGGGGCGGAGCTTTGGTGCCATACCGAGCGCTGAGACAGCACAGCTCCTATCCCAGCCTCGGATGCGTCCACCTCTACTATGAATGCCAAGGAGGGATCCGGATGTGCCAGCACGGGAGCCAAGGTGAACAGAGCCTTCAGGTGACCAAAAGCCCTGTCCGCCTCAGCTGACCACTGCAGTCGCACCGGTCCCCCCTTCAGCAAGGAGGTAATGAGAGCCGCTACCTGACCAAAGCTCCGGATAAACCTCTGGTAGTAGTTGGCAAACCCTAAGAACCGCTGCACCTCCTTTACCGTGGTTGGAGTCGGCCAATTACGCACGGCTGAAATGCGGTCATTCTCCATCTCCACCCCTGACGCGGACAGGCACTACCCTAGGAAGGAGACGGACTGTTGGAAGAACAGACATTTCTCAGCCTTGACGTACAGGTCATGCTCCAACAGTTGACCAAGCACCTTGCGCACCAGGGACACATGCTCGGCGTGTGTAGCAGAGTATATAAGAATGTCATCTATATACACCACTACACCCTGCCCGTGCAGGTCCCTGAAAATCTCGCCTACGAAGGATTGGAAGACTGATGGAGCATTCATCAACCCGTACGGCATGACGAGGTACTCATAGTGCCCAGGGGTGGTACTAAATGCCGTCTTCCACTCATCCCCCTCCCGGATACGCACCAGGTTGTAAGCGCTCCTGAGATCCAATTTGGTGAAGAAGCGCGCCCCGTGCAATGACTCTGTCACACTGGCTATGAGAGGCAGTGGGTAACTGTACTTCACAGTGATCTGATTTAAACCTCGATAGTCAATGCACGGGCGTAAACCTCCATCCTTCTTCTTCACAAAAAAGAAACTCGAGGAGGCAGGTGAAGTGGACGACCGAATGTATCCCTGTCCCAGAGGTTCAGAGACATATGTTTCCATAGCCACCGTCTCCTCCTGAGACAGAGGATACACGTGACTCCTGGGAAGTGCTATGCCTACCTGGAGATTTATCGCACAATCCCCCTGTCGATGGGGTGGTAGTTGAGTCGCCTTCTTTTTACAGAAGGCGAGAGCCAAATCGGCATTTTCGGGGGGAATGTGCATAGTGGAGACCTGGTTTGGACTCTCCACCGTAGTTGCACCTATGGAAACACCTACACACCTCCCTGAGCACTGACGTGACCATCCCTTGAGAGCCCTCTGTTGCCACGAAATAGTGAGGTCATGAGAGGCCAACCAGGGAAGCCCCAACACCACAGGAAACGCAGAAGAATCGATCAGGAAGAGAATAATTCTCTCCTCATGACCCTCCTGTGTTTTCATACATAGTGGAGCTGTGACCTCCCTAATCAGGCCCGACCCTAAAGGACGACTATCTAAGGCAGGGGTGTCAAACTCATTTTAGCTCAGGGGCCACATGGAGGAAAATCTATTCCCAAGTGGGCCGGACCGGAAAAATCATGGTATATATAACTTAAAAACAACAACTTCAGATTGTTTTCTTTGTTTTAATACGATCAACATACTACTCTCCTATTCTCGCTATACACCAAGTCACTTGGCTCTGTCATATCCTCACATAGCCTCTCCTATCATTGCTACGCTGACGACACACAACTAATCTTCTCCTTTCCCCCTTCTGATAACCAGGTGGCGAATCGCATCTCTGCATGTCTGGCAGACATATCAGTATGGATGACGGATCACCACCTCAAGCTGAACCTCGGCAAGACGGAGCTGCTCTTCCTCCCGGGGAAGGACTGCCCGTTCTATGATCTCGCCATCACGGTTGACAACTCCGTTGTGTCCTCCTCCCAGAGTGCGAAGAGCCTTGGCGTGACCCTGGACAACACCCTGTTGTTCTCCGCTAACATCAAGGCGGTGACCCGATCCTGTAGGTTCATGCTCTACAACATTCGGAGAGTAGGACCCTGCCTTACACAGGAAGCGGCACAGGTCCTAATCCAGGCACTTGTCATCTCCCGTCTGGATTACTGCAACTCGCTGTTGGCTGGGCTCCCTGCCTGTGCCATTAAACCCCTACAACTCATCCAGAATGCCGCAGCCCGTCCGGTGTTCAACCTTCCCAAGTTCTCTCACGTCACCCCGCTCCTCCGCACACTCCACTGGCTTCCAGTTGAAGCTCGCATCTGCTACAAGACCATGGTGCTTGCCTACGGAGCTGTGAGGGGAACGGCACCTCCGTACCTTCAGGCTCTGATCAGTCCCTACACCCAAACGAGGGCACTGCGTTCATCCACCTCTGGCCTGCTGGCTCCCCTACCTCTGCGGAAGCATAGTTCCCGCTCAGCCCAGTCAAAACTGTTCGCTGCTCTGGCACCCCAATGGTGGAACAAGCTCCCTCACGACGCCAGGACAGCGGAGTCACTCACCACCTTCCGGAGACATTTGAAACCCCACCTCTTTAAGAAATACCTCGGATAGGATAAAGTAATCCTTCTACCCCCCCCCCCCCCCCCTTTACTCCAACCCCCCCCCCCAAAAAAATGAAGGAAAAAATAAAATAAATAAAAAATAACATTGTAAAGTGGTTATCCAACTGGCTATAAGGTAAATGCACCTATTTGTAAGTCGCTCTGGATAAGAGCGTCTGCTAAATGACGTAAATGTAAATGTAAATACAACATAAAGCTGGAGCCTGAGGACAGTGTGTCCAAAATAGTACAAGCACAACATCACTATTAATCATAAAACACGTCAAGTTTATTTGAAAATTCTAAAGAAAAAGAACACAAACACACAATGCCTCAGTGATTAACAGAACTGTTTCACAGATCACAGAACTATATCAGGGGGTCATTTCTCAGGCAGAAATGTAGATAAAAAGAATGAAATCCTGTTCCCCAAACAAGTGCAAGAACCACAGAGTCAAGAATAGGTTAAATATACAAATAAAATAAAATCAATTAAAAACAATAGCACATCAACATAAAAACATATAAACATAAAGCTGGAGCCTGAGGACAGTGTGTCCAAAAGCACAACATCACTATTAATCATAAAACACCTCAAGTTATTTGAAAGTTCTGAGGACAAAGAACACACAAACACACAATGCCTCAGTGATTCACAGAAGTATATCACAGATCACAGAACTATATCAGGGTGTCTCATGTAGCACTTTAAGTGGGGTTGCATAGTTTATTTGACTCCTGATACCTGGCATCTTTTAGCTTTCACCAGCGCATCAATATCAGGCGTCACATCCTGAGTGGCAGCCAACTTCAGGATGTGATTCAAGTGCTTGTGCGTGAGCCTTGAGCGCAGCTTTGTTTTATTTATGCTCATTACAGAGAAAACTTGCTCACAAAGATATGTGGTTCCAAACATGCACAACAGTTTTGCAGCGAGGGCTGTCAAGTTGGGGTAACCTGGCAAGAGATTCTGATTAAATGTGTCCAAGCCAGCTGCGGCAAATTTGCCCTTCAAATCCGAGTCACACTGCAAGTCTATTATTTCAAGTTGGATGCTGACGGGCAGATCAGAGGGATTAACGGTGAATGGCGAGCAAAAAACGTTGAAGTCTTGCTCCAGTTCACCAAAAATCTGAAAGCGTTGCTCAAACTCCCGTAACAGTCCCGTTATTTTATATTTGAACCGCTTCATGTCGGCCACATGTTGGGTCGCGCACACATTTTTCAGACAGGGGAAGTGAGCTGCATCACCACCGGCAAGTTGCGTCTCCCACAATGACAGCTTCAACTTGAAAGAACGTATGCTGCCATAATACTGCGTGACAACTTTGTTGCGCCCTTGCAGCTGTTTGTTCAAGTTATTCAGGTGCTCTGTAACATCCACCATAAATGCAAGGTCCTGCATCCATTCTGCGGAATGGAATTCTAACACTGTTCAATTTCTTCTCGTAAATCAAAGAAACGCCTCAGCACCTCGGCTTAACCATCTTACCTCAGTGTGGTATGGCAGGCCATAGATGTGGTCTTTCTCTCTGAGAAGGCTGTCAAACTGACGGTGATTCAGGCTTCTGGATCGGATGAAATTAACAGTTTGGATGACCACCTTCATGACGTTATCCATCTTTAATGACTTGCAACACAAAGCCTCCTGGTGCAAAATACAGTGAAAAGTCAAAAAATCACGTCCTCCATTTGCAGATTGCACTTTCTCTCTGAACTTTGTCACAACGCCTGCTTTTTTCCCGATCATTGAGGGCGCACCATCTGTAGCCAGGCTGACAGCGCGGGACCAGTCCACTCCAACCCTGTCCAGCGCGCCGACGAGTGTGGTAAAAATATCAGCTGCTGTCGTTGTATCTGTCATCGGCACCAACTCCACGAACTCCTCGGTGACGGTCAATGTGTCATCAACTCCGCGGATGAAAATGGCCAGTTGTGCAACATCTGTAATGTCCGTGCTTTCATCAATTGCAACCGAAAACGCAATAAATGACTTTACTTTTTGCTTCAACTGGCTGTCCAAATCCACTGAAAGATCGGAAATCCTGTCTGCAACTGTGTTTCTTGTCAGGCTGATATTTACAAAAGCCTGACGCTTTTCAGGGCACACAATCTCAGCTGCCTTCATCATGCATGTTTTTACAAATTCACCCTCACTAAATGGTTTTGAAGCCACTGCATTTCATTAGCAATGAGGTAGCTAGCTTTCACTGCAGCGTCACTGATGTCTCGGCTGTGAGTAAACACAGACTTGACCTACTTGCTCTGCCCCGGTATAAACAGTTTGCTTGCTTAACACAATTGCTATTGCGCCATCCAGTGGACGCAATTGGAACAGCAGTTTATTTTATTGAAAAATTGCAGCATTTTTATACTTTACAAAATCATCTCGCGGGCCGGATTAAACCTGTTTGCGGGCCTGATCCGGCCCGCGGGCCGGACGTTTGACACCCCTGGCCTAGTGTCTTCAGGTTTTAGTTTTTGCCTTTCAATTAAGACCTAGACAACCAGGTGAGGGGAGTTCTTTAATAATTAGTGACATTCATTAATCAATCAAGTACAAGGGAGGAGCGAAAGCCTGCAGACATTCGGCCATCCGTGGAATGAGTTTGACATGTGCCATAGATGGTAGAGTTCTCGCCTCTATACCACACTAGCTTTAGATTGCATTCTGCTAAGGCACTTGTCTCTCTACATCGGTCAGCTACATTGGTGACCAGGGTGGGTTCCTTTCCATATGCATATGGGGCCTGGGCACACATGCTCCTAGAGAGAAAGGGGAATACTGCATGCGTTGATGACAGTTCCCATCAGAGGTTCAGATTTTTGGCATAGATGGTAAAGCACTCATTTCTGGACTGCAGTATTGTAAAATTGTGCCCCCCCCACACGGCACTTGATATACACTGAGTGTACAAAACATCAGGAACACCTGCTCTCTCCATGACAGACTGACCAGGTGAAAGCTTATTGATGTCACCTGTTAAATCTACTTCAATCAGTGTAGATGAAGGGGTGGAGACCGGTTAAAGAAGGATTTTAAAGCCTTGACAATTGAGATATGGATTGTGTATGTGTGCCATTCAGAGGGTGAATGGGCAAGACAAAATATTTAAGTGCCTTTGAACGTAGATAGAAGCAGGCCATTGGCTGCCTTCCCCCCGGGGGGTATGTACGGGATTTCTGATTGGTTCCAAGTTCATGTTGAAATATACTTTTAATGAGTGTGCAAGAATTGAAGGTGCCAACAAATGTTATATTCATCATAAGAGTATTTTACTGTCATACACAAATTCAGCTCCTCCCTTGACGGGGTTTGATCAACTTCCCGTTTTTCGGCATCGGTCCTCACTTGTACGCATTACATTGTTGCATAAATGTTACTTAGCTAGATGGCTAAACTGGTCATGATGAGTGTGTTTCCAACTAGCTCGATGGTACTGGAGTGTGGGAGTTTTGCATGATGTAGTGACTGCTTGCTTGGTAGCCAGTTTCACTGTTTCTGTCTCACCTAACATTAGCTATTATCCATTCCTTTAACGTTAGATTTACTTAATTTCTTCACCATATTTTGGCAGTATCAGTCAGTCACACACTCACATCAGACAATACGCACAAGAAGAGTTATAAAAATGAGCCATGGGTGTAGTACATAGGCTGATGTGATTGGTCAAAAGACCAATTAGAGAAACAAAGATCAGAATTGGGCTAGGCTGATGTGATTGGTCAAAGACCAATTAGTGAAAATGGATCAGAATTGGGCTACCTGTCTAAACGCAGCCATAGTAATGAGTAGTGACGCTGTATTACATTGCTACTTACCTACCCATGTTAGTTTGTCTGTCACTCAGCATCTCTGTCATCCTAGGTTGGGTCTCCTGTTGCTCTTCTGTGACGTCTCCCCTCACCATGGCCAGCGAGGAGGACGATGACCCCATCATACAAGAGGTGAGTGACCAGTTTCCCCAGCACCCCTGTTTAACAGTCTGTTTCTGCCCAAGCCTAGGTTTGATCGTCTTGTCTTGGTGAGGCAGTGATGAGTGATGGAAAGAATATGAACCCAAGATTCCTCTCTTTCTGTGTCTTTAGATTGATGTATACCTGGCCAAAAGCCTTGCGGACAAGCTCTATCTGTTCCAGGTAAGTTCTGCATCTACTCTGCAACAAGCTGTATCGATTTGATATGTTCCTGGTTAAGATTTTTGTACAGATATCTAAATCATTCGTTAATCTTAATTTATCTTGGGGGGGGGGGGGGGTTTCTCCTTCACAGTATCCAGTACGTCCTTCCTCTATGACCTATGATGATATCACTCATCTATCTGCCAAGATCAAGCCCAAGCAGCAGAAGGTGAGACGGGGCTCCCTTGTTTAAGAGATTTCCATCTCACATATGATCCATCTTCCCCAGCCTGTCTATTATTAAACAATATTTACCATGTGTGTCTTTGTGTAGGTGGAGTTGGAGATAGCCATCAACACTCTGAGTCCTAACTACTGTCGAAGTAAAGGCGAGCAGATCGCCCTCAATGTGGACGGAACCACCTCAGAGGACTCCAACACCTACTCTGTGTGAGTGCACTACTTCAGGGGTGGGCAATCATTTTGGCTTGAGGGCCACATTGGAGTTTCAAAATTCAGTGGAGGGCCGCACAGATTTCTTTTGGGACCAATTTGTTTGTCAAAAGCAATTTGCAGGCCAGAGAAAGGGCAGTTATTTGAAACGTATAGTTCCATTATAATTTCTATGTACTTTCTATGTAGTTCTATACATTCAAGAGTGGGCTGGAGTGTTTTTTTTTAACCCAAAATGATAATTTCCCCAATTTTGTTATAAAGAAATGTTACTCAAATTTCCAGCGGGCCAGATTGAATGGGCTCATGCTGCCCACCCATGACTTAGTACATTACCGGTCAATATAACGTATATTTGATTTGTTTAACACTTTTTTTGGTTACTACATGATTCCATATGTGTTATTTCATAGTTTGTGTCCACTATTATTCTCCTATGTAGAAAATAGTAAAACATTAAGAAAAACCCTTGAATGAGTAGGTGTTCTAAAACTTTTGACCGGTAGTGTACACTTTGTTGGTTCACTTCTTAGTACTCTGTTAGTCTCCTTTTGTGTATGTGTCTGTGACATGCTGGTCATTGATTAATCTCCTTGCAGGAAGATGATGGACAAGCAGACGTTCACATCCATCCAGTCCACGACCAACACCTCCAGATACGCTGCTGCTGTCTTCAGGAAAGGTAGCGGTGTTTCTGTACATTCATATCCATCATCAGCACTGTCATTGCTCTCCTGGTTGTGTTTATGTTAGTGTTGATATCTAAATGTTTGTCAATCACTCAGTGTGATGTCACTAACCCATGTTGATGATGTCACCAGGTGAGCTCCACGTCACGCCGCTGCAGGGCATCCTCCAGATGCGACCCAGCTTCTCCTATCTGGACAAGGCTGACAGCAAACACAGAGAGAGGGAGGCTGCTAACGAGGGGGGAGACTCCTCTCAGGATGAGGCAGAGGAGGATGTCAAGGCCGTTACTGTAAGAACACACACACAATAACAATCACAGTTCACACAAAATGGCCATCTTAAATCAATTGTTGAACTCCATTTTATTTGTCAGTATTGGAATGGTAAAATTAAAACTGGATCTTCCCTCTAGGTGAGGTTTTCCCGTCCTGAGTCGGAGCAGGCTCGTCAGAGGCGTATCCAGTCGTACGACTTCCTTCAGAAGAAACAGGCAGAGGAGTCCTGGGTCCACCTGCACTACCACGGACTCAACGTAAGGGGGCGCTCTCACTCACTGTTTTGTGTGACCGCTTCATCCAAGTCAAGGCCAATCTCAACTCAACACCTACTTTGTGTGTGTGTTTAGGACGGGCGTTCGGACCACGAGAGGCAATACCTGTACTGCCAGGCCAGGGGAGGCTCCGAGAACACAGAACTGGTGAAAACACCAAAGTGAGTACTAAGACGTAGTGTCCCTATTTGAAAGTGGCTTCTTTTGCTTTATTTTTGTGCTGATTTTAGTTTTAGTTTTCTTGGACTGTCAGGTTGCTTTTGAGTGTCATATTCCTTCCCTCTTCCCTCCCTCTATTTTTCTCTCTCAGGGAGTACCTGGCAATGCTCATGCCTCCTGTTGCAGAGGAGAAGATGTAAGTCACATGGTGTGTAATGTATTAAGCCATGTTGTAACATTTCAGGTATGAAACTGATGAGTCCTGTGTGTGTGTATGTCAGCGTCAGGCCTGTAGGTCCCAGTAACATGCTGTCCATGGCCCAGCTCCGAACGCTGCCGCTCGGTGACCAGATCAAGACACTGATGAAGAACGGTACACTAACCTTTTTAGTTTTGCACCAATAAATCTTTATTGTTCCCAAGGGAAATGTTTTCAAAATGTATTTGTCACGCGCGCCGAATACAACTGGTGTAGACTTAACGGTGAAATTCTTGCTTACGAGCCCATGTTTGTACATGCATCTCTCCTCCATCTTATTCTTTCCATAATTTCTCTCTTCCCCTCCAGTCAAGGTGATGCCGTTTGCCAACCTGATGGGTTTGCTGACCCCTGGGACAGACTCCACTGCAGTGCTGCGCTGCATCCAGCAGGTGGCGCTACTAGTGCAGGGCAACTGGGTGGTGAAAAGGTGAGACCAGTAGAGCAGGACTGTGGAGGCACAAGGCCCTAGGGACCAGCTTCACAGATCCAGAATAAATAGATCCAAAAAAGTGTTCCTACTTCTGGTTTAATTATTCAAGAACTAAATGTGTGACTTCATGAACAAAGATTATGCTTGGATACAAAAAAAAAAAGATTAACTATTGTCCCAGAAATATTTCAGGTCATGTCCCTGAAACCAATTGAACACTCTCTTGTTCTCACAGTGACGTGCTGTATCCTAAGAACAGCTGTAGTCCCCACAGTGGTGTGCCTGCTGAGGTGCTGTGTCGAGGAAGAGACTTTGTGGTGAGTCACACTTTTTATACCCCTACCATATCTCCTAGCATATCTTCCTGCACAGGTCCACAGTACAATTGTGCAAATTTAAATGACGAGGTTCAAATATCAACAGACTTCATGGTGAAATATAAACAGGAATAAAAACAAACAAATGATTATATGTAATGTTTTATGTTCTTGTTTCTCATCTCAGATGTGGAGATTCACTCAGGAACGCTCCGTGATGAGGAAGGAGATTGCAGCCATCATCAAGGTAATCATCAACTGTTTAAACCGTTCACTGCACCAGGAGGTGCTACTGATAGCCACCTGTAGAGTCTCACAGCTGGCCAAAGATGCCCAATTCAAATACAACTTTATTTAAAGTATATGGTGTAACACACTTCACTAGTGTTCCTAAAAGTTTGTTCCCCCCTCACTAACAGTTACCCCCAGAGGGTGTTACTAAACGTTTGTCCCACCCCACAATAAGTTACATCCAGAGCAGTTGAAGCTGGTGGGAGGAGCTATAGGGGGACGGGCTCATTTGTAATGTCTGGAATGGAATTATGGAACGGTATCAAACATATGGAAACCACGTTTGACTTGGTTACATTTATTCCATTCCAGCCATTACAATGAGACCGTCCTCCTATAGCTCCTCCCACCAGCCTCCTCTGCTCCAGAGGGTGTTGCTAACTATTTGTCCTCCGTGTTATTTCCAGCTCCCCCCGGAGGATGTGAAGGACTTCCTGGAACATATGGCGGTGCCTCGTATCAACCGTGGCTGGGAGTTCCTGTTGCCAAGCGATGGTGACTTCATCAAGAAGCACCCTGACGTGGCCCAGCGGCAGCACATGCTGTGGATGGGGATACAGAGCAAGTAAGACACCACATACGCAAACACACACATTACCACTCACTGTTTGCCTTGGTAAGGTAACGTGGAAAGAGACTGTTGTGGGTTGATTTTTATGTTTCATGTTTTATTTTCTGTTTGCAGATTGGAGAAGGTCTTCAACTTCTCTAAGGAGGACCTGGTATCCAAAAAGGCCCTAGAAACAGGTGTGTGTACTGATTGTGTGCTTACAGCAGCATCCCTCTGGTATAATGTGTTTTATAAATGTCTCTAGCTGAAAATTGTGTTTCTCTCTCCATTACAGAAACTGTGCACGTGAGTGGCGAGCAGCGTCTGAAGGCTGCCCATGAGCGTGCACGGCAGAACCAGCCCTCTCTACAGAAGGACCTGAGCGCTCGTCGACAGGGTGGAGCCGGGGCGAGTGGCGGAACCGGGGTTCGGGTCAAAGAGGAACCCGTCAGCGATGACGAACCGATGGACTCATCCTCCTCTTGCTCATCCGCGCTCCCTAATGGTTTGGTTAACGGTTACCCCTCCTCCGCTACCTGCCCCGCCTCCAACCCTCATAACGGGCACGGCGGGACCCCCACTCCCTCACCGTCCCCTGAGCTGAGGGACTTTGTGTGGAACACGTTCAGGAAGCAGCACGTGCTGACGCTGAGCGAAGTCAAGAGGCTGTTCAACCTCCACCTGGCCTCCCTGCCTCCCGGACACAGCCTGTTCCACTCCATCTCAGACCGCCTGCTACAGGATACTATACTGATGAGCCAATGCAAACAGATACTGGTGCCTGTGAGTATTAGAGCCTAACCCTGTTGCAGGACTACCATCCCACGAGGGCTACCTTGGGTTTTGAAACTGGCATGAGATGGGGATAGGTGGTTGGGGTTAGTTCCCCTGGAAAACAGACAACCCCCTGTGGTATTGGTGGATTTCAGTTAAAGACTGGCCCATTCTTCCACCCGGTGAGTAAGTCTGGATATCCAAAGATAAAGATCCTCTCCCTGGACTAAAGAGATCAGCGTTTGGCTCCCGGCCAGATAAAACTCAGCCTGCCTGGGCTCTCTTCTCCGCTCCTGGGCTCTCTTCTCTGCTGGAATGGTGGTCTCTCGCTTGCCTCAGGAGTGCAGCTATCACCTTTCCTAAACAGAACAACAAACTAACGGTGGTTTTGATGTGTGATCTGTCCCTGTAGCAGCACACCTGCTTTACTCCTGAGGGTAGGAGGTAGGAAGTAGAGCGAGAGCAGTGAGCCGACGGAAGGTTGGCCTTCTCAGGTTCAGCTCTCTGAATGAATGATGGCTGTGTGATTGTAGAATCTAGCTGTTCAATTCTACTAAGCCCCACCAGCCTCTGCACTGTACCTTAGGTGAAGCCTACATTTTCCTATGAGCTGTGGTTCTTCAAACGTTTCTCTCATGGTTGTCTTAATGCCATAGTACGCATCAGAGAAGTAGTTGAATGAACATTGTTAGCATTTAATACCCATTGTACTGCTACCTGTTGTGTTCAGGTCTGAGACACTGCTACCTGTTGTGTGGATAAGGAGCTGGTCTCCTCCCTCTGAGTATCCAATCCCCTTTTTTTTTTTTAAACCTGGCTTAGGTTCTTGTCCCCCTCACGCTCCTCGGGAGGTTGTAGGATTTAGATCCTGGAAGGAGGGAGAGGGAGGGAGGTATGGGGGAGGGGTTGGACAGAGGAAACTGTCCACTGTTAAATAGCTTCTATTATTGGCTGAGAGCACAAAGCCTATTACTGTTCCAGGAGGGGTTAACCATTAAGCCCTGTGTAGAATTTGCCTGTACACAGATCTAGGATCAGATCACACTCCCCAAATCCGAACTAAATATTAGTCAGATGGAACGCAAAACTGACCTTGTATCAGCTTTGAGGGGCAACTTCATCCTATCCCAGCAGGGGTTAATGCTTACTGGGAGTGGAGAGGGTTGAATCAGGGATTGTCTTAATGTTCTTGGGATGGATTAGAGATCACGTTACATTTACATTTTGGTCATTTAGCAGATGCTCTTATCAAGAGCGACTTGGTCATTTTACCACAGCACGCCTGTGTTTTTGTTGAGATTGGGAATAACTTAATCCAAATTGTAGCTTCTTGTAATAAAAGGTATCCCGTGTCTGTAAAGCCCAGTGCTATAAGATTGTGCGTCACTGCAGTGGTTTCTCTTCTGTCTCTCTCCTGTGGCTTCATCAGTAGTTTCTCATCTCTCCTGTGATTTCATCAGTAGCTTTTCTCATCTCTCCTATGGTTCCATCAGTTTTGTCTCTTTTCTTCCCTGTAGTTTCCAGCCCAGAGCACGGCAGCTGCGGATGAGCAGAAGGTGTTTGCTGTGTGGGAGACAGGAGAGACCTTCGACAAGGTAACAACAGCAGGGGTCTTCTAGTCAAGTCTGTAATAACGGTGTTTCCTTTTCACTCCTCATTCCACATGCCCACTGGATCACTCTGATCACCACAAGTCTGTATGTCTTGGCCTGTATGCCTTCCCTTCCTTAGTTTCAGAAATGTGGATATGTTTGAGCTCCCTCTTCGGTTTTCTGCCTCTACATTTGAAAAGATCTTCATATTGTTGTGTGTCATGTTCCCCCCCCAGCACCGTCAGGTCCTGTATGAGATCTTCATGAAGAACTACCGGGTAAGGAGGAACGTGATCCAGACCAGGCTGACGCAGGAGCTGGGAGACCAGACTACCAAGGCCGACATGGACCGCCTGCTCAAGGTACGACTGGCCTCAGAACAAAGTGTAGAACAGACTGCTGAACAGCGTCTAGAACTGGCTTTAGAATTGGCTGTAAGAAACAACTTTAGGTTCTGGAACCATCTTCAGAACAGGTTCTAGAATCTGCTCTAGAGCTGGCGTTGAGTGGGCTGTAGGAACACCTTTTAGAACTGTCTCAAGAATCAGATGTGGTACTATTAACCTGTCCTTTTTGGTCCTGTCTTATTAGGAGTGCTGTGTGAGCTTAGGAGGGATGTGGTACCTCAAGGGTACGCTACAGTCCTGAATGTTGAGGATACGCCCCTGTGGCGGCCAGCACCCAACCAAACCCACTCCCCCAGAGCCTAGTGGGAGGGCTCTGTACGGGGAGGCGGGGCAGCCAGACACACAAACCAATCGCAGCCCTCCTGCCCCCAGCTCTCAGGACCGGGTTTGGAGGACTGAGACGTCCGTCATCCGCTCCTGTCAGAACATAACGCTTGTTGTTATTGCAACTGAAGAAGTCACTTGAGCTTGGTCCAAATGGAGAAGGCCTGGTGGACAGAAGACCTTCCATATTCACGCTAAGGGCTGGAGCAGGAGCACAGATGTCTGACAATACTGAAATGTTTTATTTACTATGCCATTATTTCCAAATCTGTTCCTTTAGTACCCCCAGAACAGCTCGTTGTGCTCTAGCCCAGAACTGGTACACTTGATTCAACTAATGTGGGTGGGCTGGTTCAGGGCTGGAGGTACTCGAATAATGGATTGGGGAACACTGTACTATGCCATTGAGAACTAGACTATATTTTGAATTCATAAAGTGATGCTTTATTATTTAGTTTTTGAATTAAACGTATTTTACCAGACTGAGGGTAGGAAGCAAGAGTTCAGTTCATAGTCCTATAGTTTTATCCTGAAGGTGGCCTTTGAGGGGAGAAACACATGAGACCTTTTACCATTCATTCAGTTTAAGGCCTTAACTAGGGTAGCACACTGCTAGTTTGAGTTATTTTTTTTGTTATTTTCTTTTTAAAATTATCATTATTATTCTTGTTCCTCTTTTCTTGACTATTTCATTCAGGGAGAAGAGGAATGTTTGGTTTGATATTCACTCCACGCTGTCACGGATACAGGCCATACAGAGCAGGACAACCCAGCATCGTGTTGAAGGTTATTTAACAGCTTGTGTTACACAGCGATCACTCAATAGCTGGATCAACCTATATAGCTACAGGCAGGTTAAACACTGTTTAAACTACTGTTGTGAGTGAACTAAAAGCAGAGAGTTGGAGTGTGCTGAGGCAAATTATAATACAGGAGTGAATTGGTGTTGAAGTGATCGCAATCATTTAAAACAAAACAGTTTTTTGACCCAAGGTTTTTTGTGCAAATCCGTAACTGTTAATCCAAAGTTTTACCACGAGGTGGAGGTGAATGTTACTTTCACACATACATTTTATATATTCGATACAGATACATTTGAAAACTAGACAGGGCGGGTAAGGCCTGTTTGGAGGTGCAGAGAAGCACTTGGTAGTGGAACCTCATGGGAAATGTGAATAAAAACAATTGAGACTGTTGAATGGTTTGCTGTTATTGAATGTCTGGGAGATAAGTGATTTTAAGTTTTGTTGAATTCGAAGGATGCTAATACAATAAAAGTGAAAATATCTGCCAGTATTGTTGGACCTGGTGTAATTTGTTTGAGAGATGCTCACTGCTGTGTTGCCCCTGGCTGCCATTTTAGGGGTGCTATTCAATATGGGATAGAAATTAAGGTAATTTCAGATTGAGCCGACATGCAGCGTTTACCGTGAATGCGGTATCCACTAAAGCGTGACCATTACGTATAAATTTAAATCACGTTGTAAAACTGAACTTCCGCAATGTGGATTGAAAAGAGCCCTAGGCCTCCGTAAAAGTGCATCCCCAGACATTCAGGACAAACTCCCATCTGAAGGAATAACTGATATTGCACTGAACAAAAATATTAATGCAACAATTTCAAAGATTTTACTGAGTTACAGTTCATAAGGAAATCAGTCAATTAAAATAAATTAGGCCCTAACCTATGGATTTCACATGTCTGGGAATACAGATATGCATATGTTGGTCACAGATACCTTTAAAAAAAAAAAAAAAAAAGGTAGGGGCGTGGATCAGAAAACCAGTCAGTATCTGCTGTGACCACCATTTTCCTCATGCAGCGTGACATCTCCTTCGCATAGTTGATCAGGTTGTGGAATGGCCCACTCCTTCAATGGCTGTGCGAAGTTGCTGGATATTGCAGGAATTCTGTACAGATCCTTGCGACATGGGGCCGTGCATTATCATGCTGAAATTTGAGGTAATGGCGGCGGATGAATGGCACGACAATGGTCCTCAGGATCTCGTCATGGTATCTCTGTGCATAAAAATTGTGTTAATTGTCCATAGCTTATGCCTGCCCATACCATAACCCCACCGCCACCATGGGGCACTCTGTTCACAACGTTGACATCAGCAAACCGATGCCATCTGCCCGGTACAGTTGAAACCGGGATCCATCCGTGAAGAGCATACTTCTCCAACGTGGCAGTGGCCATCGAAGGTGAGCATTTGCCCACTGAAGTTGGTTAGAAGACCGAACTGCAGTCAGGTCAAGACCCTGGTGAGGATGACGAGCACGTAGATGAGCTTCCCTGAGATGGTTTCTGACAGTTTGTGCGCAAATTGTTTTGGTTGTGCAAACCCAGTTTCATCAGTTGTCCGGGTGGCTGGTCTCAGATGATCCCGCAGGTGAAGAAGCCGGATGTGGAGGTCCTGGGCTGGCGTGGTTACATGTGGTCTGCGGTTGTGAAGCCGGTTGGACGTACTGCCAAATTCTCTAAAACGAAATTGGAGGTGGCTTATGGTAGAGAAATTATCAAATTCTCTGGCAACAGCTCTGGCAGACATTCCTGCAGTCAGCATGCCAATTGCATGCTCCCTCAAAACTTGAGACATCTGTGGCATTGTGTTGTGTGACAAAACTGCACATTTTAGTGGCCTTTTATTGTCCCCAGCGCAAGGTGCACCTGTATAATGATCATGCTGTTTAATCAGCTTCTTGATATGCCACACCTGTCAGGTGGATGGATTATCTTGGCAAAGGAGAAATGCTCACTAACAGGAATGTAAACAAAATAAGAGAAATAAGCTTTTTGTGTGTATGGAAAATTTCTGGGATCTTTTATTTCAGCTCATGAAACATGGGACTAACACTTTACATGTTGCGTTTCTATTTTTGTTCAGTGTAGTATAACGGAGGTCAAATTAGACAAAGCTTATGTTTTTCTGACAGATGCTTTTGTGATGTTGATAAGAGTAATCTGGCATTTCATGAAGACTTGCACAATCAGTGCAATCATCTTTGAAGCATTCCACAACTTTCTGACCATACAATGTTCAGGTTTTTCGGGTGAATACATTTGATCAATGATCTCAAAAGGACTTTATTTGTTATTTTTCGTGGATATGTTGTATTGCTCAATAAACAGCACCCCTCTTTCATCTACCATTCTGTCTTTCTGTGGCCAGTTCCATTTTTAGACTTGCACGATTAAAGACCTTTGACCTGAATAAAGTTGACACTGGTCTAAGGGCAGCTTTTTGGGGGGTCAGAGGTGAGTCAGCGGGACAGGAGAGATGCCATGGCAGCCCCCAGTTTATACTATAGCATTATGTAATGTCAACCAACGTGTACAAGCCTTATCAACAACCTGTGCCAGCCAAAGTATTTTTAAATACAACAGCTAACAGTTTCTAATCTTCACTCAAAGATCAAATGTTTGATGATGGAGTTTTACACCATAGGGATTGAGAGTCCAACTCAATGATGGTTGTTGTTCCAACAAACCAGTTTTATTATTAATTCAAGATATGGAAAACTACAGCAAAGGCAATATAAAACAGTAGTTAATCATCTACAGAATGGCATTAATCATAAACATTGCACATTATTTCGATTTAGGCTACAGGGAATAATAACTACTTCAATAGCACTTTATATACATATATTATATATTTATATACAGAAAAGTGTCTAGCTATGCGAGAAGCCATGCTCCACACAAGGACGGATTAACAACAATAAAGCATGTGAAACCTGAAGACTCAGGTGTTCCAAGACACTGAAGGTTGTTTCACCTGGCACAGGGACACAGAGGAGCCATCCCAAAGAGTAAATCCTGGGTATAGAGGCTCAGAGAATGTGGTATGGAAGGTGTACAGGTGGGTCAATCCAGCAGAGACAACTCTGTAGAAGGACAGAGTGCCAGCCAGCCAGTCAAGATACACTCCTATTCTTTGAGAGAGAGAGGAGGGGACATGTATGTCAGTCATCTCGTCGCCATGGCAGGCATTGTAGTTGTAATGAGAGCAGTTCAGTCCCCAGGACTTGGCATTGCATCCATGCCATTTGTCATCAAACTTTCCTTTTCTATTGATTCCTTTGTATGCCACTCCTATACTGACCCTTTCCCCATTCCAGTCTGCCTCCCAGTAGCATCTCCCAGACAAACCCTCTCTACACAGCACTTGTTTCGAATGGTCAAATCTTTCAGGATGGTCAAGATATGGCTGCTCCTCCCTCACCATTGTCACCTTTCTGTTCCCCTCAGACAGCAAGAGCAGTCTGTGTGCTGTGTTCGGCTCCAGTGTGAGCTCACAGTAAACTGATTGAAAATATGAAATTGGTTTAGAAAAATACCATTCACAGAACGTCTATCAGTTTTCCACTCAACCCTGCACTGAATGTCGACTCTAAAATGTATAGTTTTTCCACAAGCGATAAAAAATAATTTGGTAAAATATGTTAGATTTATGCATATTCAACCAAATTGGTTCTCAGTTTGTACTCTTGTTTTGCTTACTTTACAGCCATATTGTCAACATCAGTCATGACTTACATTTCCTAAGCCCGAAGTTGAGCATGCTCTCTTCAGCAATGTCCATTCTATTGAAAAACAGACAATGATTTATTGGCACATGCAACCGGTAGGAAAAATGTAATTCATTCATCCAACCACATATTAATTTTTACTTTAGTTTCTCCAGTTTACAGCGCGGGTCATCCAGTAAAGCTGAGAACAGATTCACTCCTGAGTCTCCTGGGTTATTGTAGCTCAGCTCCAGCTCTCTTAGTTGCGTAGGGTTTGAATTGAGAGCTGAAGCCAGAAAAGTACAGCCTTCTTCTGTAATATTGCAACATGTCAACCTGCAAGAGGTAAAACAATCTGTAAAACGAATATTCCCTAAAAGCAAGACCAGCTCTGTTAGAGTCTCTCTTACACCCCATGGGTACTGACCTCAGTATCTCCAGTTGACAGTGTGGATTTTCCAGTCCAGCAGAGAGCAGCTTAACACCTGAATCCTGCAGGTCATTGTGACTCAGGTCCAGCTCTCTCAGGTGTGAGGAATTTGAGCTGAGAGCTGAGGCCAACTCTTCACAGCATCTCTCTGTGATGTAGCATCGATTCAGTCTAAAATACAAAATAATGGATGGAATGGTTTTTTTAACTTTTAAAATGACCATGATACTGTAAATATAATTATATATCCCAGAACTGAATGAATATCGACCGTAGTATCTGTAGTTTACAGTGTGGATTCCCTAATCCGACACAAAGCAGCTTCACTCCTGAATCCAGCAGGTTATTGTGACTCAGGTCCAGCTCTCTCAGGTGTGAAGAGTTTGAGCTGAGAGCTGAGGCCAACTTTTCACAGCATCTCTCTGTGAGGTTACACCGACTTAGCCTAAAATACAAAAATATGTTGAACATCAAACACATTGGGTACTCAATCTGAGCAAGTCATTAAAAAAAACAGTATAATTTCATATTCTGTGATTTTGATCTGGTACTTACAGAGCTGTTCTGGATGCTTTGACTACTGGCAGCAGCCTCAGAAGACCCTCCTCTGATGTGGAGTATTTCCTCAGGTCAAACACATCCGGCTCCTTTTCTGAAGTCAGCAACACAAACACCAGAGCCGACCACTGTGCAGGTGAGAGTTTGGCTCCTGAGAGACTTCCTGATCTCAGGTAGCTTTGGATTTCTTCCACTAGAGAATGGTCATTCAGCTCACTCAGACAGTGGAACAGATTGATGCACCTCTCTGGAGAGAGATTCTTTCTGGTCTTCTCTTTGATGTACTTGACTGTTCCCTCCAGGCTGGTTGAGCTGGTTACCGATTCTGTCAGTAGACCGCGTAGGATAGTCTGATTAGACTCCAGCGAGAGGCCAAGAAGGAAGCGGAGGAATAGGTCCATATCTCCGTTCTCACTCTCTAAGGCCTGATCAACTGCACTCTTGTGTAAGTCGGTCAAAGTTTTGTGTCCAAATAATGATTTTCTGAGCTTACTGGACAAGGATCTCTGTTTGACCAGTGGACTTTTGTTGCCATTCTTGAAAGTGAGAAACACATACAAAGCAGCAAGCAACTCCTGGATGCTCAAATGCACAAAGCAGTACACCTTCCCCTGGTACAGTCCAGACTCCTCTCTGAAGATCTGTGTGCACACTCCTGAGTAGATTGATGCTTCTCTGATATCAATTCCACACTTGTTCAGATCTTCCTCGTAGAATATTAGATTGCCTTTCTCTAACTGTTGGAATGCCAGTTTTCCCAGCGACAGGATGCTCTCTCTCATCCACAGAGGATCTCCACTTTGCTCTTCAACGTACTTCTGATTCCTCTGTTTGGTCAGAAAAATCAGGAAGTGAGTGCACATTTGAGTCAGAGTTTTGGGGATGTCGGCACTCACTGCTTCATCCAAAATTCTCTCTAGAACTGTGGCAGAGATCCAACAGAACACTGGTATGTGGCACATGATAAAGAGGCTCCTTGATGACTTCATGTGTGTGATGACTCTGTTGGCCAGGTTCTCATCACTGATTCTCTTCCGGAAGTACTCCTCCTTCTGAGGGTCGTTGAATCCTCGTACCTCTGTCAGAAGGTCAATGTACTGAGAATGGATCTGATTGGCTGCTGCAGGTCGGGAGGTTATCCAGAGAAGAGCAAAGGGAAGCAGATTCCCCTTGATGAGGTTTGTAAGCAGCACGTCCACCGTAGTGGACTCTGTGACATCACAACAGCTCTTATTGTTCTGGAAGTCTAGAGGAAGTCTGCACTCATCCAGACCATCAAAGACAAACAAAGCTTTGCACTTGTCATAGCCAGAGGAATCAATGTTTTTCATCCCCATGATAAAATGGCCAAGAAGCTCAATCAAACTGCACTTGTTTCCTTTCATCAAATTCAGCTCCCGAAAAGGGAGCGGGAATATGAACTGGATGTCTTGATTTGCTTTTCCTTCAGCCCAGTCCAGAATAAACTTCTGCACAGAGACTGTTTTTCCAATACCAGCCACTCCCTTGGTCATCACATTTCTGATTGGTCTGTCTTGTCCGGGTAACGATTTAAAGATGTTGTTGTATTTGATTGGTGTCTCTTGTGTTGCTGGTCTCCTGGATGTTGCCTCGATCTGTCTCACTTCGTGTTCACTGTTGACCTCTCCACTTTCACCCTCTGTGATGTAGAGGTCTGTGTAGATCTGGTTGAGACGTCTTGTTGGATTTCCTTGCTCCCCTATTCCCTCAAATACATTTTGAAACTTCTTCTTCAAGGTGGATTTGAGTTGATCTCGCCACACCATAGCAAGCTCATCTAAATAACCAAACAAGTCATAAAACATTTAGGCTACATGTCAACAGATATTTTATATGGTGGTTAAGGCTGCTCCAATCAGAGATGTATAGCGACTGTTAGTAACTCTTCTCATCTGTGGAACCACATGGACTAGATCAGGGGTTCCCAAAACTGTTTTGCGTCAGGGACCCATTTTGTGATAGCAAATTCATCAGGGACCCCTTCATAATATCAGAACACAACTCCTACTTTAGAGTGCGATAAAAATAGCATTCAAGCAGTTTTACTATGACTTCTGCAGTGCATGGCCGGACTTATCAAGTCTCAGGCCCTGGGAAATAACATTTTAAAGGCCCCACTCTGGAATCAGAGAGAAAATGTTGCAGTTTAATTGTATTACTTTGCCTTGGGGAAGAGAACATTTAGCCGTTTTATTCTACACATTTGGCAAGGTTAGCAAACTTAGGCATGACATGCGAACAACAAATTCTGAACCTACACATCCATGCATAACTGACCAAATTATGAAAGACAAGTGTTGTAACTTTGAATTCCGTAAAGTGAGTGTGGAAGAGGTGAAACATTTATTGTCTATCAACAATGACAAGCCACCTGGGTCTGACAACTTGGATGGAAAATTGCTGAGGATGATATTGCCACGCCTATTTGTCATCTCTTAAATTTAAGCATACAAGAAAGTGTGTGCCCTTAGGCCTGGAGTGAAGCAAAAGTCATTCTGCTACTCAAGAATAGCAAAGCACCCATTACTGGCTCGAACAGCTGACCAATCAGCCTGTAACCAACCCTTAGTAAACTTTGGGAAAAAATTGTGTTTGACCAGATACAATGCTATTTCACAGTAAACAAATTAACAACAGATTTTCAGCACGCTTACAGGGAAGGGCATTCAACATGTACAGCACTTACACAAATGACTGATGAATGGCTGAGAAAAATTGATAATAAAAAGATTGTGGAAGCTATTTTGTTAGACTTCAGTGCAGCTTTTGGTATTATCGATCATAATCTGCTGCTGGAAACACTTGTGTTATGGCTTTACATCCCCTGCTATACTGTGGATTGAGAGTTACAGAGGGTGTTCTTTAATGGAAGACTCTCCAACATAATCCAGGTAGAGTCAGGCATTCCCCAGGGCAGCTGTCTAGGCCCCTTACTTTTTTTCAATCTTTACTAATGACCTGCCACCGGCTCTGAGTAAAGCCTGTGTGTCTATGTATGCTGATGACTCAACACTATACACGTCAGCTACCACAGCAAGTGAAATCACTGCAACACTTAACAAAGAGCTGCAGTCAGTTTCAGAATGGGTGGCAAGATATACACTGAAAAATATAAACGCAGCATGTAAAGTGTTATTCCCATGTTTCATGAGCTGAAATAAAAGATCCCAGACATTTTCCATACGCACAAAAAGCGTATTTCTCTCAAATGTTGTGAACAAATTTGTTTACATCCCTCTTAGTGAGCATTTCTCATTTGCCAAGATAATCTATTCACCTGACAGGTGTGGCATATCAAGAAGCTGATTAAACAGCATGATCCTCACACAGGTGCACCTTGTGCTGGGGACAATAAAAGGCCACTCTAAAATGTGCAGTTTTGTCACACAACACAATGCCACAGATGTCTCAAGTTTAGAGAGAGCGTGCAATTGGCATTTTGACTGCAGGAATGTCCACCAGAGTTGTTGCCAGAGAATTTAATGTTAATTTCTCTACCATAAGCTGCCTCCAATTTCGTTTTAAAGAATTTGGCAGTATGTCCAACCAGCCTCACAACCACAGACCATGTGTATGGCGTCGTGTGGGCGAGCGGTTTGCTGATGTCAACGTTGTGAACAGAGTGCCCTGTGGTGTCGGTGGGGTTATGGTATGGGCAGGCATAAGCTACAGACAACGAACACAATTGCATTTTATCAATGGCAATTTGAATGCACAGAAATACTGTGACGACATTCTGAAGCCCATTGTAAGGACGATTTTTTAAAGGTATCTGTGACCAACAGACACATGTCTATATTTCCAGTCATGTGAAATCCATAGATTAGGGCCTAATTAATTGATTTGACTGATTTCCTCATATGAACTGTAACTCAGTAAAATCATTGAAATTGTTACATGTTAAGTTAATATTTTTGTTCAGTATAGTTGGTCCTAAATATTTCAAAAACTAAAAGCATTGTATTTGGGACAAATCATTCACTAAACTATTAAACCTCAAATAAATCTTGTAATGAATAATGTGGAAATTGAGCAAGTTGAGGAGACTGAACTTCTTGGCTTAACCCTGGATTGTAAACTGTCATGGTCAAAACATATTGATGCAACAGTAGCTAAGATGGGGAAAGGTCTGTCCAAAATAAAGCCTTCTTAACAACACTATCAACAAGGCAGGTCCTAAAGGCCTTAGTTTTGTCGCACCTTGACTACTGTCCAGTCGTGTGGTCAGGTTCCACAAAGAGGGATTTAGGAAAATTCCAATTGGCCCAGAACAGGGCAGCACGGCTGGCCCTTAAATGTACAGGGAGAGCTAACATTAATAATATGCATGTCAATCGCTCCTGGCTCAAAGTAGAGGAGAGATTGACTTCATCACTACTTGTATTTGTGAGAGGTTTTGACATGTTGAATGCACCGAGCCGCCTGTTTAAACTACTAGCACACAGCTCAGACACGCAGGCATACCCCACAAGACATGCCACCAGTCTCTTCACTGTCCAGAACAGACTATGGGAGGTGCACAGTACTACATTGAGCCATGACTACATGGAACTCTATTCCACATCAAGTAACTAATGCAAGCAGTAAAATCAGATTTTAAAAAAAGATTTAAAAAAAGTTATGGAACAGCGGGACTGTGAAACAACACACACATAGGCACAGACACATGATAACATACGCACTATACACATGTACACATGGATTTTGTGTTGTAGATATGTGGTAGCTGCCTTGGCAGCAGCTAATGGAAATCCATAATAAATACAACCCCTCTGAATCAGAGAGGTGCGGGGGGCTGCCTTAATCGACGTTCACCTCATCGGCGCCAGGGGAGCAGTTGTTGTTTGGTGTTAACTGCCTTGCTCAAGGGAAGAACGGCAGATTATTTATCCTTGCCAGCTCGGAGATTCGAACCAGCGACCTTTCAGATACTGGCCCAAAGCTCTTAACCGCTAGGCTACCTGTGTGGGTACGGATGTGGGTACACAGACCTGTGAACCACTGTGGCCCCTCACGATGAGTTTAGATTTTTCGTGGCCCCCACCCCCATCAAAGTTACCCCTCCCTGATCTAAGGGTATATTAATGTGGATTCATAACTTACATTGTATTGTTTTGCACCCTCTAAACTTTTTGTACGTTTATATTTTGAGATCTGGCCGTGGACCCCACTTTGGGAACCACCTACTAGATACAGTTGAAGTCGGAAGTTTACATACACTTAGGTTGAAGTCATTAGAACTCGTTTTTCAACCACCCCACAAATGTCTTGTTAACAAACTATAGTTTTGGCAAGTCGGTTAGGACATCTACTTTGTGCATGACACAAGTAATTTTTCCAACAATTGTTTACAGACAGATTATTTAACTTATAATTCACTGTATCACAATTCCAGTGGGTCAGAAGTTTATATACACTAAGTTGACTGTGCCTTTAAACAGCTTGGAAAATTCCAGAAAATGATGTCATGGCTTTAGAAGCTTCTGATAGGCTAATTGACATCATTTGAGTCAATTGGAGGTGTACCTGTGGGTGTATTTCAAGGACTACCTTCAAACTCACTGCCTCTTTGCTTGACATCATGGGAAAATCAAAAGAAATCAGCCAAGACCTCAGAAAACAAATTGTAGACCTCCACAAGTCTGTTTCATCCTTGGGAGCAATTTCCAAACGCCTGAAGGTACCACGTTCATCTGTACAAACAATAGTACACAAGTATAAACACCATGGGACCACGCAGCCGTCATACCGCTCAGGAAGGAGACGCGTTCTGTCTCCTAGAGATGAACGTACTTTGGTGCGAAAAGTGCAAATCAATCCCAGAACAACAGCAAAGGACCTTGTGAAGATGCTGGAGGAAACAGGTACAAAAGTATCTATATCCACAGTAAAACAAGTCCTATATCGACATAACCTGAAAGGCCGCTCAGCAAGGAAGAAGCCACTGCTCCAAAACCGCCATAAAAAAGCCAGACTACGGTTTGCAACTGCGCATGGGGACAAAAATCGTACTTTTTGGAGAAATGTCCTCTGGTCTGATGAAACAAAAATAGAACTGTTTGGCCATAATGACCATCGTTATGTTTGGAGGAAAAAGGGGAAGCTTGCAAGCCGAAGAACACCATCCCAACCGTGCGGCACAGGGGTGGCAGCATCATGCTGTGGGGGTGCTTTGCTGCAGGAGGGACTGGTGCACTTCACAAAATAGATGGCATCATGAGGAAAGAAAATTATGTGGATATATTGAAGCAACATCTCAAGACATCAGTCAGGAAGTTAAAGCTTGGTCGCAAATGGTCTTCCAAATGGACAATGACCCCAAGCATACTTCCAAAGTTGTGCCAAAATGGCTTAAGGACAACAAAGTCAAGGTATTGGAGTGGCCATCATAAAGCCCTGACCTCAATCCTATAGAAAATGTGTGGGCAGAACTGAAAAAGCGTGTGCGAGCAAGGAGGCCTACAAACCT
The DNA here is from genome assembly GCF_964263955.1 of Coregonus lavaretus. Lineage (NCBI taxonomy): Eukaryota > Metazoa > Chordata > Actinopteri > Salmoniformes > Salmonidae > Coregonus > Coregonus lavaretus. The sequence continues at coordinate 17,714,706 of NC_139988.1, forward strand.
GACTCAGTTACACCAGCTCTGTCAGGAGGAATGGGACAAAATTCACCCAACTTATTGTGGGAAGCTTGTGGAAGGCTACCCGAAAAGTTTGACCCAAGTTAAACAATTTAAAGGCAATGCTACCAAATACTAATTGAGTGTATGTTAACTTCTGACCCACTGGGAATGTGATGAAAGAAAGAAAAGCTGAAATAAATCATTCTCTCTACTATTTTTCTGACATTTCACATTCTTAAAATAAAGTGGTGATCCTAACTGACCTAAAACAGGGAATATTTACTAGGATTAAATGTCAGGAATTGTAAAAAACTGAGTTTAAATGTATTTGGCTAAGGTGTATGTAAACTTCCGACTTCAACTGTAGATGTATCATAATGCATCAGATTTTTTGCTGTAGGTCAAGAGGATCTAGCCTCCGACCAACAAAGGCTTGAATTCTTACGTTTCTCCAGCGAGTCAGCAAGCTCCTTCTGGTTCATGTTCCTCAGAACGTGCAGCGTGATCTTCAGAGCCCCTTCTCTGGCGCTGCTCTCCTGCTTCTCATCTTTAGTATGTTTATCTGTGTAATCTTTACAAAGAATCCTCTGTAACCTCTTCAATTCATTCTTCACAAAAGTGATGACATTGCCTTCAAGCAACTGCAACAAACAATTCAAAATGACATAGAGAACTAAGTCACAACAGTCTTGGAGGTAAAAATCAAGGTTTCGATTCGGTCAGTACTGGCAAATTAAGACGGCCCACCTCAAATATGGAGGACAGGTCCATTTCATGACTTGGGGCAGACTGACCATTCGGAATCTCTGACTCTGATTCTGACTTCTCATATTGGTCTCTGGGAACTCTGTGTAGGAACAAGGCAAATACCATTGCTAAGCATTTCTTTCTCTGGAAATTGCACTCAGATTTCTTAAAATGACGACAAGACTTCTTACCCTTGTTTTGGAGGAAAGTCTCCACTCCGGAATTCTATAGGCTCTCTCTTTGACTGTTCACTCTTCATGGATATACCACTGGGTAAAGGGGAGTCTGGTCTCTCCTGCTGGACCCTGTTAAACACCAGATCAGACATCTTAAATCAGGACAGTGGACCTACTTTTTAAATTAATAATTGGGTCTGTGTTAGTATGTCAACATTTTGAGAGAGACAATTAACCTTGTCCTGAAGCACTTACCTTTGGTCAGATTGAAAAGGTCCTTCTCTGAATTCTATAGGTTCTCTCTTGGACTGGTTACTCTTCATGGACACACAGCTGGGTACAGGGGAGTTGGATCTCTCCCTGTCAAAAGCATAATATCGACATCTGTTCAAGCTACAAAAAAGTCAAAAAAAACAATGACGAGGAAATAACAGGGTATTAAAATGTTTCAGAGATCTGAAGGAAACTAAACTACTTACCCATTTTTAGGAGTGAAGGGTCCCTGTCTAAATTCTCTAGATTCTCTCTTGGACTGGTCACTCTTCAAGGACACACAGCTGGGTACAGGTGAGTCTGGTCTCTCTGATTGGATTTTGCTTTGATACAATATGGAAACACTATTGATCACAAATGTATTTTCCATTATGATAAATAGTGAAGGATAGGGTACTTGGGGATATTATCAATACATAGAAAACATGCTAGAAACTCAATTTAATCCAGCATTTATGATTCATCACAATCAAAAACACTCCTCTCACCCCATGGGTTCATCAGAGTTGTTCTCCCCAGAGATACTCATTTTGGAGGCAGGGTTTCTCTCCTCTCCCCCGCCAGAGAGACTCCTGCTATTATCAGCCTACAGTAAGCACGAGTACAAACATGAAGACTTAAAAGTGAATAAAGGGTTTGCCAGAAAGTTAACCTGCAGTCATATTTCGCTCCTTAAGCAAAAAGTGATTATCTGAAGTTCACCATTTGTTTATTTGCACCATATTTGCCTATCATCTCTTTTCTTCAGGCAGTTGATTTCTCAGTGAGAAACCATATCTTGTGGTAGGTTCACCAACAAGTTTGTCAACATTCCATTCAGTGCCATCATTAGTAAGCATTAAAAACAAAAACGGATGACATCATGAGGAAATACCTTTGTATTACTGTAAGTCTAGTTTCCTTGAATATACCTTGAACCCCCTCCCCCCTCTCAAAAGACAAATTACCATATTTATGTACAGGTAGAAATCTAAGTGTAAATTAAATTCTTAATAGCATTTTTAAGACAGAGGATGATTGCTCTGTGTGATTGTTTGATGGCATAGGCCTACAAACAATGACAAGTGCTAAACCTCTGGATTTTTGTCTTACTTGGCATTTACATTAAGACTAGCCTGACATTTAACCCTTGTATGAGGTGCCTAACAAGTGAATCAGTCACTAATATGTAGACAAAAACACGCATACAAACAACAACTTACAGTCTCCCACTCTGCTTTGCTCTCCATTATGTCCCTGTCGCGAAGTGAGAATTGTATCACGATCTTGTGATGCCAGTATGACGATGCTCCTCTCTGTATGAACCGCTTTGTTCAGATGACATAGATAATAATAGCTACCACCTTGACAAATCACATGACTGCGCAGTTGTAATAATGGACCAATGGAGACACAGAATCCTCTCAGAGTTTACATTTATCACAAAGATGACACATATACAGTACCAGTCAAAAGTTTAGATACACCTACTCAGTCAAGGTTTTTTCTTTATTTTTACTATTTTCTACATTGAAACTATGAAATAATCATGTAGTAACCAAAAAAGTGTTAAACAAATCAAAATACAGTGCCTTGCAAAAGTATTCATCCCTCTTGGCGTTTTTCCTATTTTGTTGCATTACAACCTGTAATTTAAATGGATTTTTATTTGGATTTCATGTAATGGACATACACAAAATAGTCCAAATTGGTGAAGTGAAATGTAAAAAATAACTTGTTTCAAAAAATTATAAAAAATAAATAATGGAAAAGTGGTGCGTGCATATGTATTCACCCCCTTTGCTATGAAGCCCCTAAATAAGATCTGGTGCAACCAATTACCTTCAGAAGTCACATAATTTGTTAAATAAAGTCCACCTGTGTGCAATCTAAGTGTCACATGATCTGTCACATGATCTCAGTATATATACACCTGTTCTGAAAGGCCTCAGTCTGCAACACCACTAAGCAAGGGGCACCACCAAGCAAGCGGCACCATGAAGACCAAGGAGCTCTCCAAACAGGTCAGGGACAAAGTTGTGTAGAAGTATATATATTATTTTTTTTTATATCCGAAACTTTGAACATCTCACGGAGCATCATTAAATCCATTATTAAAAAATGGAAAGAATATGGCACCACAACAAACCTGCCAAGAGAGGGCCACTCACCAAAACTCACGGACCAGGCAAGGAGGGCATTAATCAGAGAGGCAACAAATAGACCAAAGATAACCCTGAAGGAGCTGCAAAGCTCCACAGCGGAGATTGGAGCATCTGTCCATAGGACCACTTTAAGCCGTACACTCCACAGAGCTGGGCTTTATGGAAGAGTGGCCAGAAAAAAAGCCATTGCTTAAAGAAAATAATAAGCAAACATGTTTGGTGTTCGCCAAAAGGCATGTGGGAGACTCCCCAAACATATGGAAGAAGGTACTCTGGTCAGATGAGACTAAAATTGAGCTTTTTAACCATCAAGGAAAACGCTATGTCTGGTGCAAACCCAACACCTCTCATCACCCCGAGAACACCATCCCCACAGCGAAGCATTGTGGTGGCAGCATCAAGCTGTGGGGATGTTTTTCATCGGCAGGGACTGGGAAACTTGTCAGAATTGAAGGAATGATGGATGGCGCTAAATACAGGGAAATTCTTGAGATTTGAGACTGGGACGGAGGTTCACCTTCCAGCAGGACAATGACCCTAAGCATACTGCTAAAGCAACACTCGAGTGGTTTAAGCGGAAACATTTAAATGTTTTGGAATGGCCTAGTCAAAGCCCAGACCTCAATCCAATTGAGAATCTGTGGTATGACTTAAAGATTGCTGTACACCAGCGGAACCCATCCAACTTGAAGGAGCTGGAGCAGTTTTGCCTTGAAGGATGGGCAAATATCCCAGTGGCTATATGTGCCAAGCTTATAGAGACATACCCCAACAGACTTGCAGCTGTAATTGCTGCAAAAGGTGGCTCTACAAAGTATTGACTTAGAGGGGATGAATAGTTATGCACGCTCAAGTTTTGTTTTTTTGTCTTATTTCTTGTTTATTTCACAATAAAACATATTTTGCATCTTCAAAGTGGTAGGCATGTTGTGTAAATCAAATGATACAACCCCCCCCCAAAATCCATTTTAATTCCAGGTTGTAAGGCAACAAAATAGGAAAAATGCCAAGGGGGGTGAATACTTTCGCAAACCACTGTATATTTTATATTTGAGATTTTTCAAATAGCCACACTTTGCCTTGATGTCAGCTTTGCACAATATTGGCATTCCCTCAACCAGCTTCACCTGGAATGCTTTTCCAACAGTCTTGAAGGAGTTCCCACATACGCTGAGCACTTGTTGGCTGCTTTTCCTTCACTCTGCCATCCGACTCATCCCAAACCATCTCAATTGGGTTGAGGTCGGGGGATTGTGGAGGCCAGGTCATCTGATGCAGCACTCCATCACTCTCCTTCTTGGTAAAATAGCCCTTACACAGCCATAAAGTGTGTTGGGTCATTGTCCTGTTGAAAAACAAATGATCATCCCATCTGGTTTGGCCTAAGTGGGACTGCGTATCGCTGCAGAATGCTGTGATAGCCATGCTAGTTAAGTTTGCCCTGAATTCTAAATAAATCACAGACAGTGGGAACTACACATGCGGAGATCATCCGTTCACCCACACCATGTCTCACAAAGACACTGCGGTTGGAACCAAAAATCTCCAATTTGGACTCCAGACCAAAGGACACATTTCTTCTGGTCTAATGTCCATTGCTCGTGTTTCTTGGCCCAAGCAGGTCTCTTCTTATTATTGGTGTCCTTTAGTAGTGGTTTCTTTGCAGCAATTCGACCATGAAGGCCTGATTCACACAGTCCCCTCTGAACAGTTGATGTTGAGATGTGTCTGTGACTTGAACGCTGTGAAGCATTTTTTTTGGGTGCAATTTCTGAGGCTGGTAACTAATGAACTTATCCTCTGCAGCAGAGGTAACTCTGGGTCTTCCATTCCTGTGTTGGTCCTCATGAGAGCCAGTTTCATCATAGCGCTTGATTGTTTTTGCGACTGCACTTGAAGAAACTTTCAAAGTTCTTGAAATGTTCCATATTGACTGAACTTCATAGCTTAAAGTAATGATGGACTGTCATTTCTCTTTACTTATTTGAGCTGTTCTTGCCATATGGACTTGGTATTTTACCAAATAGGGCTATCTTCTGTATACCACCCCTACCTTGTCACAACACAACTGATTGGCTCAAACGCATTAAGAAGGAAAGAAATTCCACCAATTCACTTTTAAGAAGGCACACCTGTTAATTGAAATGCATTTTAGGTGACTACATCATGAAGCTGGTTGAGAGAATGCCAAGAGTGTGCAAAGCTGTCAAGGCAAAGGGTGGCTTTTTGAAGAATCTAAAATCTAAAATATATTTTTATTTGTTTATAGTTTTGATGTCTTCACTATTATTCTACAATGTAAAAAAAGGTGAAAAAATTTAAATAAAAAAACTTGAATGAGTAGGTGTGTCCAAACTTTTGACTGGTAGTGTACATGTACACTACCATTCAAAAGTTTGGGGTCACTTAGAAATGTCCTTGTTTTCCATGAAAACATACATGAAATTAGTTTGAATAGGGAATATAGCAAAATTAATAGGAAATATAGTCATTGACAAGGTTAGAAATAATGATTTTTAATTGAAATAATAATTGTGTCCTTCAAACTTTGCTTTGGTCAAAGAATCCTCCATTTGCAGCAATTACAGCCTTGCAGACCTTTGGCATTCTAGTTGTCAATTTGTTGAGGTAATCTGAAGAGATTTCACCCATGCTTCCTGAAGCACCTCTCACAAGTTGGATTGGCTTGATGGGCACTTCTTACATACCATACGGTCAAGCTGCTCCCACAACAGCTCAATAGGGTTGAGATCCGGTGACTGTGCTGGCCACTCCATTATAGACAGAATACCAGCTCACTGCTTCTTCCCTAAATAGTTATTACATAGTTTGGAGCTGTGCTTTGGGTCATTGTCCTGTTGTAGGAGGAAATTGGCTCCAATCAAGCGCCGTCCACAGGGTATGGCATGGTGTTGCAAAATGGAGTGATAGCCTTCCTTCTTCAAGATCCCTTTTACCCTGTACAAATCTCCCACTTTACCACCACCAAAGCACCCCCAGACCATCACATTGCCTCCACCATGCTTGACAGATGGTATCAAGCACTACTCCAGCATCTTTTCATTTGGTCTGCATCTCACAAATGTTCTTCTTTGTGATCCAAACAACTCAAACTTCGATTAGTCTGTCCGTAACACTTTTTTCCAATCTTCCTCTGTCCAGTGTCTGTGTTCTTTTGCCCATATTAATATTTCTTTTTATTGGCCAGTCTGAGATATGGCTTTTTCTTTGCAACTCTGCCTAGGGTCAGCATCCCGGAGTCGCCTCTTCACTGTTGACATTGAGACTGGTGTTTTGCTGGTACTATTTAATGAAGCTGCCAGTTGAGGACCTGTGAGGCTTCTGTTTCTCAAACTAGACACTAATGTATTTATCCTCTTGCTCAGTTGTGCACTGGGGCCTCCCACTCCTCTTTCTATTCTGGTTAGAGACAGTTTGCTCTGTTCTGTGAAGGGAGTGGTACACAGCGTTGTACGAGATCTTCAGTTTCTTGGCAATTTCTCGCTGTCATGTGTCAGGTGTGTACAATCAAGACAAAACAACTGGAAAAAGAAACGTAGATCGGTGGCAGCTAGAAAACAGGTGACGACGACCGCCGAAAGCTGCCCGCTCAAGGAGAGGCACTAACTTCTGCGGATGTCGTGACAGTACCCCCCCGACACCGGCCTCGGGGATGACCCGGAGGACGAGGCGCAGGACGATCCAGGTGGAGACGGTGAAATTCCTGCAGTAAGGAAGGGTCCAGGATGTTCTCCACTGGCACCCAGCACCTCTCCTCCGGACCGTACCCCTCCCACTCCACGAGGTACTGAAGGCCCCTCGCCCGACGTCTTGAGTCCATGATGGCTCGTACAGTATACGCCGGGACCCCCTCGATATCCAGAGGGGGCAGAGGAACCTCCCGCACCTCAGACTGCTGGAGCGGACCTGCCACCACCGGCCTGAGGAGAGACACATGGAACGAGGGGTTAATACGGTAATCAGGGGGGAGCTGTAACCTATAGCATACCTCGTTCAGTCTCCTCAGGACTTTAAATGGCCCCACAAACTGCGGAACCAGCTTCCGGCAGGGCAGGTGAAGGGGCAGGTTTCGGGTCGAGAGCCAGACCCGGTCCCCCGGTGCATACACCTGGGCCTCACTGCGGTGGTGGTCGGCGCTCGCCTTCTGTCGCCTGATGGCCCGTTGCAGGCGTACATGGGCAGCGTCCCATGTCTCCTCCGAGTGCCTAAACCATTAATCCACCGCAGGTGCTTCGATCTGGCTCTGATGCCACGGTGCCAGGACCGGCTGATAACCTAGTACACACTGAAATGGAGACAAGTTAGTGGAGGAGGGAGTTTTGGGCCATCTCTGCCCAGGGGATGAAAACCGCCCACTCCCCCGGCCAGTCCTGGCAATAGGACCGCAGAAACCTACCCACATCCTGGTTAACTCTCTCCACCTGCCCATTACTCTCGGGGTAAAAACCTGAGGTCAGGCTGACCAAGACCCCCAGACGTTCCATGAACGCCCTCCAGACCCTCGATGTGAACTGGGGACCCCGATCAGACACTATATCCTCAGGCACCCTGTAGTGCCGGAAGACGTGGGTAAACAGGGCCTCCGCAGTCTGTAGGGCCGTAGGGAGACCGGGCAAAGGAAGGAGACGGTAGGACTTAGAAAACCGATCCACAATGACCAGGATCGTGGTGTTACCTCGTGACGGAGGAAGATCCGTCACGAAGTCCACCGATAGGTGTGACCACAGCCATTGTGGAACAGGTAGGGGTTGTAATTTCCCTCTGGGCAGGTGTCTAGGTGCCTTGCACTGGGCGCACACCGAGCAGGAGGAAACATTAACCCTCACGTCCTTAGCTAAAGTGGGCCACCAGTACTTCCCACTAAGACAGCGCACTGTCCGACCGATGCCAGGATGACCAGAGGAGGGTGACGTGTGGGCCCAACAGATCAATCGATCGCGGACATCAGACGGAACATACAGACGCCCAACTGGACACTGGGTGGGAGTGGGCTCCGTACGTAACGCCCGCTCGATGTCCGCGTCAACCTCCCATACCACCGGTACCACCAGGCAAGAAGCCAGAAGTATGGGAGTGGGATCCGTGGACCGCTCCTCTGTGTCATACATCCGGGACAGTGAGTCTGCCTTAGCGTTCTGGGAACCTGGTCTGTAGGATCGGATAAAAACACTGCCGGGCTGAGCTTCTTCGAAAAGAAAGAACAGGGGCGGAGCTTTGGTGCCATACCGAGCGCTGAGATAGCACAGCTCCTATCCCAGCCTCGGATGCGTCCACCTCTACTATGAATGCCAAGGAGGGATCCGGATGAGCCAGCACGGGAGCCAAGGTGAACAGAGCCTTCAGGTGACCAAAAGCCCTGTCCGCCTCAGCTGACCACTGCAGTCGCACCGGTCCCCCCTTCAGCAAGGAGGTAATGAGAGCCGCTACCTGACCAAAGCTCCGGATAAACCGCTGGTAGTAGTTGGCAAACCCTAAGAACCGCTGCACCTCCTTTACCGTGGTTGGAGTTGGCCAATTACGCACGGCTGAAATGCGGTCATTCTCCATCTCCACCCCTGACGCAGACAGGCACTACCCTAGGAAGGAGACGGACTGTTGGAAGAACATACATTTCTCAGCCTTGACGTACAGGTCATGCTCCAACAGTTGACCAAGCACCTTGCGCACCAGGGACACATGCTCGGCGTGTGTAGCAGAGTATATAAGAATGTCATCTATATACACCACTACACCCTGCCCGTGCAGGTCCCTGAAAATCTCGCCTACGAAGGATTGGAAGACTGATGGAGCATTCATCAACCCGTACGGCATGACGAGGTACTCATAGTGCCCAGGGGTGGTACTAAATGCCGTCTTCCACTCATCCCCCTCCCGGATACGCACCAGGTTGTAAGCGCTCCTGAGATCCAATTTGGTGAAGAAGCGCGCCCCGTGCAATGACTCTGTCACACTGGCTATGAGAGGCAGTGGGTAACTGTACTTCACAGTGATCTGATTTAAACCTCGATAGTCAATGCACGGGCGTAAACCTCCATCCTTCTTCTTCACAAAAAAGAAACTTGAGGAGGCAGGTGAAGTGGACGACCGAATGTATCCCTGTCCCAGAGGTTCAGAGACATATGTTTCCATAGCCACCGTCTCCTCCTGAGACAGAGGATACACGTGACTCCTGGGAAGTGCTATGCCTACCTGGAGATTTATCGCACAATCCCCCTGTCGATGGGGTGGTAGTTGAGTCGCCTTCTTTTTACAGAAGGCGAGAGCCAAATCGGCATATTCGGGGGGAATGTGCATAGTGGAGACCTGGTTTGGACTCTCCACCGTAGTTGCACCTATGGAAACACCTACACACCTCCCTGAGCACTGACGTGACCATCCCTTGAGAGCCCTCTGTTGCCACGAAATAGTGGGGTCATGAGAGGCCAACCAGGGAAGCCCCAACACCACAGGAAACGCAGGAGAATCGATCAGGAAGAGAGTAATTCTCTCCTCATGACCCTCCTGCGTTTTCATACATAGTGGAGCTGTGACCTCCTTAATCAGGCCCGACCCTAAAGGACGACTATCTAAGGCATGTACAGGGAAGGGCACATCAACAGGAACAATAGGGATCCCTAATCTACGTGCAAATGAACGGTCAATAAAGTTCCCAGCTACGCCTGAATCTACTAGCGCCTTATGCTGGGAATGCGGGAAAAACTCAGGAAATTCTATGTATACACACATGTGCGCAACAGGGAGCTCTGGGTAAGTCAGGTGCCTACTCACCTGGGATGATCCACTAGTGCCCTGCCTGCTGCCTCGGCTCCCTGGGGAACCTCCCCAGCACCGACCAGCAGTGTGCCCTCTGCGGCCACACTTGGTGCAGGAAACCCCCCCTCCGATCACCCTTAGAGCAGCACCTCCGAGCTCCATAGGGGTAGGGTCGGAGGTGCTGGGGGATGGAATGGACGGACCCTGATCCGGACGTCCGCGGGTGGCCAACAGGTTATCCAGCCGTATAGATAGATCCTCCAGCTGGTCGAGGGTAAGGGTGGTGTCCCTGCATGCCAGCTCCCGACGAACGTCCTCACGTAGACTACACCGGTAATGGTCGATCAGGGCCCTCGCATTCCATCCTGTGCTGGCCGCCAAGGTCCTGAAGTCCAGTGCGAAGTCCTGTGCGCTCCTCTTCCCCTGTCTGAGGTGGAACAAGCGTTCCCCCGCCACTCTCCCCTCAGGTGGATGATCGAAGACCGCCCGGAAGTGGCGGGTGAAATCCTCATAGCGAACCGACGCTGCGTCTATTCCTCCCCATTCGGCGTTGGCCCACTCAAGCGCTCTCCCCGACAGACAGGAGATGAGGGCGGACACGCTCTCGTATCCCGAGGGAGCCGGGTGGATGGTCGCCAGGTAGAGCTCCACCTGGAGCAGGAACCCCTGGCACCCGGCAGCCGTCCCATCGTATGCCCTCGGGAGCAAGAGCCGAATCCCACTGGGTCCAGGTGACGGAGGGGTGGACATCGGTGTGGGTTGACCTGAAGTTCATGGGGTTGTGGGAAAACCCCCTCTCTCCCATCGCTCCATGGTCTGCAACACGCAATCCATAACTGTGCCCAGATTCTGGAGCATCGTCGCGTGCTGCTGGACGCGCTCCTCCACTGGTACCGGAGGACTGACTGCACCTGCTGACTCCATATTAGGTGCGTGTTTCTGTCATGTGTCAAATGTGCAGCGGTAGGACAGAGTCAGGCGCAGGACACAGAACTGAGTAAATGACGTACTTTACTCAAAAAATAAACAAACAATCTCCACGCAGGGAAAACACACCAGCTCACATAAGTGAATGACACAAAACAAAGAACAAACACGCACAAAACCATGTGGGAACCAGAGGGTTAAATAGGGAAATAATAATAATAATGCAATGGGAACCAGGTGTGTACAATCAAGACAAAACAAATGGAAAAAGAAACGTAGATCGGTGGCAGCTAGAAAACCGGTGACAACGACCGCCGAAAGCCGCCCGCACAAGGAAAGGCACCAACTTCGGCGGAAGTCATGACACTCGCATGGAATAGCCTTCATTTCTCAGAACAAGAATAGACTGACGAGTTTCAGAAGAAAGTTATTTGTTTCTGGCCATTTTGAGCCTGTAATCGAACCCACAATTGCTGATGCTCCAGATACTCAACTAGTCTCAAGAAGGCCAGTTTTATTGCTTCTTTAATCAGCACAACAGTTTTCAGCTGTGCTAACATAATTGCAAAATTATTTTCTAATGATCAATTAGCCTTTTAAAATAATTAACTTGGATTAGCAAACAACGTGCCATTGGAACACAGGACTGATGGTTGCTGATAATGGGCCTATGTAGATATATATATATTTTTTTTAATCAGCCGTTTCCAGCTACAATAGCCATTTACAACATTAACAATGTCTACACTGTATTTCTGATAAATTTGATGTTATTTTAATGAACAAAATAAAATTGCTTTTCTTTCGAAAACAAGGAAATGTCTAAGTGACCCCAAACTTTTGAACGGTAGTATATGTATGTATGTATGTATACATAAATATGTATATATTATACATGTATGTAAACATTTCAAATTATTTTGGTATCTAATACATTGAACAGGAATTACTAATAGCACTTAAACAGTGGCTAGCTACATAAAGTGTCAGAAAATAACATCACTGTGTAAGTCTAAAGTGCATCTCATTACAATGTGATTTTACAGTGATGTCAACTAAGGAGGTGTCTATCATGATACATTAGGATAGCATGAGTTAGGCAGCAAAACCGATTAACCGGACAGTTTCTGACAAAGAATCGGAACAACACTTGGTTTATGAAATGTCAACATTGTATTCGGAAAGCACAACAATACCATAGCACTCCACAGAACATAGCCGATTTCTGGTATAGCCTCAGTAGATTATATTGCTAACTACTAAATCAATCATGTACATACAACTCAGTCTTCATACCCAATGACTTCAGTTTTTAAACTTCAGGATCATGCTAACTTTTTTTGAAGACATACAGTACAATTCTGAAGTGTAAATTCACATAATTTGTGTTTACTCAACACCAAGAGTGGCGTTTTTGAGGCACACAAAGACGACACAAAGTTACCGTTTTGACCATCAGGCTCAGACATGGTCACTTTAAAAGGATATGCAGCTTTTGATTTAACAGTGCATAGAGGTACCATGGAAAAGCACTAAGTCCACAGAAAGTTTCCCTGAGGTCCTTGGTTCCTGAGAGTAGAATAACATTGCCCCTAGACGCTAATCTAAGGGCAACATGGCTCGGGTAGGGCTGGGTGATTGAGGAAGAATGATGTAGACTGAATGTTAGGCACTGTTCTTTCAGTGCAAAAGAGCATCAGCTGGTGGTTCTTGCCTTTCTCTGGCTGCTCCAGTGTCCATAGATAAAGATGAGCCCTTAGAGATGGTAATCGATTCATCTCCAGTTCCACCGGATATAAACACAGTACATCAGTTACCAGGCCTTACAAATTGTTTGTGTAAGGTGCTTGCTTAATAGCTAGCATGTTCACCTCCAACGAGAAACAACGGCATGTCCAGCGCAAAAGCAGAGCCATTTTTGCTTGTTTACTACGAAAGCCATACTACTCCAACTGCCAGGGCTTTCCTCTGTTCTCACTCAGGTCCTCTTTGGTTTTCTGGATGCAGGTAAATATCTCCTTGAACAGGGCCTTGTAGTCAGGCTGGTGAAGTTCATCCTCCTGGCCCTTCATGTCTGTGCCTGCAGCCTTGCGAAGGGAGGCTGGGGCTGGGCTTTGTGGGCAGTCAGAGGGGGCTCCGCTGGGCGTCTGGACCTCCTTGTGGTTGTGCTGCTGACTTGGGTCTGGCTGCCCCTGGTGGCAGAGCCGCAGCAGCGCATCATATTTTACCTGCAGAGCGCTGTACTGAGCGTCAACCTCGTTGAGGAGGGAGATCCCACGCTGCTTCACCACCTCTGAACGGCGGATGCACGAACGCTCGTGGTCATGACTCTCGTCTACCTCTGACCCCTCATCCCACGGTGACCTCAGCTGCTTCTCGCTGTTGCATCGCTTCAGGACGTCACAACCTTTCAGCTTGGAAAGGTAGCTGACGTCCATCACGTCTCCCTCGCTCTCGCCATCCTCCCCTATCCCCCTCTCCTGGTTCAGGGGGAAGAAGAGGGTATTGGGCAGCATTGTCAGGCTGACCCTTGACCTCGAAGCTTTGGTGGCATGGTTGGCTCTCCACAGCTGACGAAGCTCCTCAGCCTCACACTCCAGCTCCGCTAGTCTGGCCTAGACAGAGAGTCAGAGAGAGAGAAGGAGGAAGAGAGAGAGAAGGAGGAAGAGAGAGAGAGAGAGGATTCAGTAACTCTTTACTTTACCATTTCACTACATACAGAAGGAGCAAACAGATTGCATTGGCTTGAAATTATTCTGTGTGTGTGTTGCTTCTCTTCCTCACCTGGCACCCCTCCATCATTCCCAGGCGCTGTTCCAGCGCCACATTCTCATTGGCTAGCAGGTCTGCATCTCGCTCCGCCCCCTCCCTCCGAGCACGTTCATTGACCAGCTGGGTCTGTAGGGAGCGGAGCGATCGCCGTAGCGACTCCTGCTCCTCCTCCCGCCACGAGAGGTCAGATGGAGACCAGCGGTCATCAGATTGGTCGCCAGAGTCGTAACTCGAGTATCTGGGAGGGGTCAGAGGAAAATCAAACGTTATTTTTTGGGAAACAACTTTTGTTCCAGTCCAGACCAGCACTTACACACCTAATTAGTCTTATCAAGTTACTGATAAGCTGCCAACAAGTTATTCAAGCATCCGTTTTATGAATTGGTAGCAAGACATCTTGTATCAAACAGACTAATCAGGAGTGATCTTTAGTGCAGGGCAGAGATGAGTGTCCTTACGAGTGGACTATGACCTTTGGGTGACAACTGTGACCACGGTTCAGTGAAGTCAGTAGGGAGAGAGTACTATAGTCTGCTTGGCGTGTGTGTTCATCAGTGACCTACGAGCTTTGACCTGGATTAAAGGAGGGGCCAAGACCTAACTGGATTACACAGTCTGAACTGCTATGGCCGCAGAGGGCAGGAAGAGGGCTAGAATACTAGCAGTAGTACTAGTCTCCTTAACCAGCAGTGGTACTAGTCTCCTTAACCAGCAGTGGTACTAGTCTCCTTAACCAGCAGTGGTGTACGGCAAGAGAGGTAACACAGAGACAGAGACAAATCACACTGCTAGAGCAGGGCCAAGAGGAATGAATGCCATCTAGAGTAGGGCTTAGGGCCTTAGGCCATCTAGAACAGAACTAATGGCAACTTCAGGTGGGCTAGTCTTCTCTACGTATTTTCAACAACAACAAAAATATCAATTTGCAGCTTAAAAACAATGAATAATTCACAAGCTATTGAGCTCTAAACGCATAAAATGTTAATCAATTGAGCGTAATTTTCCATTTGATGAATCTGACCTTATTGTGCCATGTCCATTTAACCCCATGCAGACCCGACTGATCTATATAGCTTTATATAACGTCAGAAAATTAGGTGAAGGAGAGAGGGTAGAGGAGAGTTCAGACAGGAAGTAACAGAGAGTAGCTAGACACCAGCTCCAGTAAGAGGATAGCACCGATTCTATCTTTGACAGACCAGTGCTGGCCCACTTGTTAAAGTAGGGGGTTCAATGAACAGTACAGATTGTCCAGATCTAAATTGGTGTGTTGTGTGGGTTATCTGTGTATTTCATGAGTGCTGTGATCTCACCTGTGTGTGGGTTGCTGAGTGCTGTGATCTCACCTGTGTGTGGGTTGCAGGTCATTCAGACAGGACACACTCTGCGCCCCGTAGGGCCGATATGACTCTGTAAGGGGTTGCCTATGGGGATTGGCAGGGGCGGTCTTCAAATTTTCGACCTGACATTGAAGATCCTCCATCTGGGTCTGCAGAGCCTCGATCATCTCTGTCAGCCTGAAGAGAGACAGAAAAGAATCCTCACACATTTAGCTCTCCTCTCACCAACACACAATGTTTACCATTCCATCTCTATTCTCTGGAGAAAGACTGTGTCCCGATTCTCCAACTCACCATGGATTTAGATGCATAGGATTTGCATAAGCATAGGCTGGAGGGAGTTTCCACCATTGTTAGATCCATGTGAGAAAGTGCACGAGAAGGGTGAAGAATTGGGACACAGCCTCAGGCTTTCAACCCAACAACAGGCTTACCCCTGGATCTTGTGCTGGGCGGCCCGGTTGTCCTGTACCAGGCGGGTGTTGCTTTGCTCCAGCTCTCTGGAAGACTGGTCTAGCTGCTCGTACACCTTAGCATGCTGGTCATTCACCTGCCTCAGGAGGTCCATCTGCTTAGTCAGGTACTGGAGAAGGAATATAGAGGAGTAGAAAACAGTACTCAATATCATCACATAACCCACCTTCAACTTCACATAACCCACCTTCAACTTCACATAACCCACCTTCAACTTCACATAACCCACCTTCAACTTCACATAACCCCACTTCAACTTCACAATTTTACGTTGAATCAAGATTACACCATGTACTTGTTCAAGTCAATACGATTGGTTTTAAGCCACTAGATTCAAGGCATACACATGATTTACTTCGGTTGCTTGTCCAACCATGAACGAGATCAAACTTGCCAGAATCAAATGACAACTACCTCCTGGCTGTGCGACTATTATTGCTTTGCGAGCAACATGTCTGTACTAGCGTCTGCGCTGTCTAAATGAGCATTTGTAAGAGCGCAACACCTCTGGTGAGATGCCGACTCCTGAGGAATGTAGAACGGCACCAACACAAAGTAAAAGGTCAGGCTCTTCTTATTAAGACATGATGATTCAGACTGAGGTGCTAAAGACATGAGCACAGTGGTGCTGGGATAACATAACTATCTCTCCCTCACACATTGTTTATCTCCTTCTCCCCCATACTCTTTTCTCTCCATCTTCCCTCTCTTCTCTCGCTCTGCCCTTTTCCTTTGAGAACAGTTTATCTTATCAGGGTAAAACAGGGAGAATGCCATACATTTTAGTCATTTAGCAGACGCTCTTATCCAGAGCGACTTACAGTTAGTGAGTGCATACATTTATTTTTATTATTATTATTTTATTTAAATAAATAGACAATAGAACAGTTTATCTTATCAGTGTGAAACAGGGAGAATGCCATAGACATAACAGTTCTATCTATGGAGAATGCTGTGAACCTTAAGCTCATTAAGATCCTGATCAGCCACAGCAAAACACCAATCCAAACCAATACTACAATAATACATTGGAGCTGTGCATTATCTTGTGATGCTATTCACTTACATAACGTATTCTTTGGAATTCTGAAGGTTAATCATAAAATTATGAAAAAGTGGCAATTATCTATAGTGTTTTTCCTAGAGTGAGAGAGGCCAATGTTCTCCTATAGGGAAGATAACATTATAATTCACAGCATCAGCTTCCTCCTGTGCCGTTTCTACATGCAGTCAGATCATGAAATGGATGGCACCGTTAGAGAGATTCATTCTGTCAGTCAGCAGTTTCAGAGACGAGGGGAAGGATTTAGGAGTTGACCCTACTCAGGGAAATTAAATCCAGAGCTCATATGGAAGTAAGTGGCTGCTGCTGACCATACAAGATGGTTTCACTAGTGATATAAGAGAGAAACCACAAAGACTGTGAATGTGATATTTAAATACAACTTAACTGGTTAAATATTTAGATTCTCTAGCATTGAGAGGCTATTTAATCTATAGTTACTTGGAGTCACAACAATTCAATGGCGGCAATGTGAGCGTTTTGGTACAAAGGTATGTCAGAAAAAAAAAAGAGGACAACTGATATGGGCCGTCTTTATCTTTCCTGGTCCTCTTAAAGTTCACTGAACAAGGTGAAAAGCAATGAGGTATGCTGTTTTCAAAGGAGTGAGATCCCCACGGTTCCTCTACTGTTTGATAATGGTGGTGTTGTAATCCTGTACACGGAAAAACTAAACGAAGGACCGTGTAAACACTTGTTCTTTGGGGCTTTATAGTATCGAAAAACAAAGACAAGGATTGGAATATAGATTTTGCAGCCTTGTCTTGACAAAACCATTTCAGTCAAAACGTATGCAATATACATTTCCCATTCTATTCCATTACCTTTGTGCTTCTAGGGTCATACCCTACATGGACCCATGGTAAACAACAGGTCCAGCAGAGAGATTAAGTAATCAATCAACCTGGAGCCGACCCTCTAATCTCTGCTCCAAAGTAAGTTAATGGTAGCCTGCCTTTTGTCAATCTGGAACACTTGATTTGATTTAGGAATTAAAGGAGCACAAATCTGAGGTGAGTTTCTCTTGTTTTCAACACGCAAGGAACATACTCTAGCCTAACAGAAAGACAGCCTAACAGACTGTAGCCTAACAGAAAGACAGCCTAACAGACTGTAGCCTAACAGAAAGAAAGCCTAACAGACTGTAGCCTAACAGAAAGACAGCCTAACAGACTGTAGCCTAACAGAAAGAAAGCCTAACAGACTGTAGCCTAACAGACTGTAGCCTAACAGAATGACAGCCTAACAGAATGACAGCCTAACAGAATGACAGCCTAACAGACTGTAGCCTAACAGAATGACAGCCTAACAGACTGTAGCCTAACAGAAAGACAGCCTAACAGACTGTAGCCTAACAGAAAGACAGCCTAACAGACTGTAGCCTAACAGAATGACAGCCTAACAGACTGTAGCCTAACAGAATGACAGGCTAACAGACTGTAGCCTAACAGAAAGACAGCCTAACAGACTGTAGCCTAACAGAAAGACAGCCTAACAGACTGTAGCCTAACAGAATGACAGCCTAACAGACTGTAGCCTAACAGAAAGACAGCCTAACAGACTGTAGCCTAACAGAAAGACAGCCTAACAGACTGTAGCCTAACAGAAAGACAGCCTAACAGACTGTAGCCTAACAGAAAGACAGCCTAACAGACTGTAGCCTAACAGAAAGACAGCCTAACAGACTGTAGCCTAACGGAAAGAAAGCCTAACAGACTGTAGCCTACCAGAAAGACAGCCTAACAGACTGTAGCCTACCAGAAAGACAGCCTAACAGACTGTAGCCTACCAGAAAGACAGCCTAACAGACTGTAGCCTAACAGAAAGAAAGCCTAACAGACTGTAGCCTAACAGAAAGACAGCCTAACAGACTGTAGCCTAACAGAAAGACAGCCTAACAGACTGTAGCCTAACAGAATGACAGCCTAACAGACTGTAGCCTAACAGAATGACAGCCTAACAGACTGTAGCCTAACAGACTGACAGCCTAACAGACTGTAGCCTAACAGAAAGACAGCCTAACAGACTGTAGCCTAACAGAAAGACAGCCTAACAGACTGTAGCCTAACAGAAAGACAGCCTAACAGACTGTAGCCTAACAGAAAGACAGCCTAACAGACTGTAGCCTAACGGAAAGACAGCCTAACAGACTGTAGCCTAACGGAAAGAAAGCCTAACAGACTGTAGCCTACCAGAAAGACAGCCTAACAGACTGTAGCCTACCAGAAAGACAGCCTAACAGACTGTAGCCTAACAGAAAGACAGCCTAACAGACTGTAGCCTAACAGAAAGACAGCCTAACAGACTGTAGCCTAACAGAAAGACAGCCTAACAGACTGTAGCCTAACAGACTGTAGCCTAACAGAAAGACAGCCTAACAGACTGTAGCCTAACGGAAAGAAAGCCTAACAGACTGTAGCCTAACAGAAAGAAAGCCTAACAGACTGTAGCCTAACAGAAAGAAAGCCTAACAGATTGTAGCCTAACAGAAAGACAGCCTAACAGACTGTAGCCTACCAGAAAGACAGCCTAACAGACTGTAGCCTAACAGAAAGACAGCCTAACAGACTGTAGCCTACCAGAAAGACAGCCTAACAGACTGTAGCCTAACAGAAAGAGAGCCTAACAGAATGTAGCCTAACGGAAAGACAGCCTAACAGACTGTAGCCTAACGGAAAGACAGCCTAACAGACTGTAGCCTAACGGAAAGACAGCCTAACAGAATGACAGCCTAACAGAATGACAGCCTAACAGAATGACAGCCTAACAGAAAGGCCTCAGGTTCGTCAACTAGTGCTTGATTACCTGGATAGTGTGCTAGTGCTGGGCTTGAAGAAAAGCCTGCAAACACTACAATAACTCTCCGAAAGCACCTATAGCTGTACACTGACTTCTGATTGGTCAAACCGAGTTACCGCTACCCTTGTAGCTACAGCCTGATTGGTTAAAACCCTTACCTCTATCTCCTGTAGCTGTTCCTGATTGGTGGAGTACATCTGCTGAAGACCCTGCTCCAGCTCACTGTTCCTGTCCAGCAGGGTCTTCCCCAGCTCAGCAGCCAGGTGGAGGTCTGCATGGGAGGAAAGAGAGATCACAGAAGAGGTTCTATAAATGACTTATCAAATGAAAGATTGGGAAAAGATGCAGCCATTGGTGTGACAAGAACTGGCAGAGACACCTAGTGCATCTATGGCTGTGTCTGTGCCTCAATTCTCAATGTTAGGTGGATAAATCTATCTTGCAGACATCCTACCTGGGTTCGTGGGTCAAATACATGTTACTTGTGCTGCCCTTGATTTACAGTAGTTTGCCTACAATGGAACCGATGGATCATGGTCCCAAAAGGGATAAATCAAGCGCACCTCTAATATATTTGAGATATTTAGTCTATTTGACCTAAGTCAGGACATTTACAATCAGAAAGGTAAAGAATATGTCTACCTTCATCACTGTGGCCTAATTCATACATTTTAGTCATTTAGCAGACGCTCTTATCCAGAGCGACTTACAGTTAGTGAGTGCATACATTTTTCATGCTGGCCCCCCGTGGGAATCGAACCCACAACCCTGGCGTTGCAAGCGCCATGCTCTACCAACTGAGCTACACAGGGCCATACGTTGTGAAACGGTCTCTCATTTACAGGATGTGGGATGGGGAGTTTATCTCTGAGCATGAAATATAAACTGAATATCTTCTAATCTAGAGAGCACCACTATATATTTCCTGATTTCCTTTCCTTATATTTCTATTCCAGAATTAATTAATAAATAGTCAATGAAAGATCTTGAACAATGCAAATTTGTGGAATAAAACCTTATTATATGCAAAGTAATCTCTGCAGCATGCGTAAAAGAGTCTGCCCACATCTGGTTTTCAGCGGAAAAGAAAGCTACTGTAGGTTGAATTTAGCTGCCTTGAAAACCGTATGCATCTGGTTGTTGGAAACTCCACTAAGGGTGTGTTAACCATAGACGATAGAGGACTCATCTTTGGATCTGTGCCATTATTGTGCCTGTGACAGCACCATTGAGGCCATCTCCATTTTGAAGTAGTCAGTTTTCTTCACGATTGGCTGATCCCTCCTGATGACCCGGTGGGACATGACTCCAACAGGGTCACCAGGAGGGATCAGCCAATGAAGTTGGAAGTCCCAACCAGTTGACTACACATTAAAATGGTGGAATCCTCAATGGCGCTGCTCATGCTAATACAGCCTTTTGGCCACTAGAGGCCTCTATCATTCTCTATGGCGGTAACCCATAAATAAAATATCGTATAATTTGGTCAAACGCGTAATTAACTCCCTTGGTATACGTCCCTAAACCTTAACCATTTAACATTTCAACTGCAATGGGGTAGGGACGTCCCAAGGGGCCCGGATAGCAGGTACTCTTGGTCTACACGCAGAATCTGCACACGGGAGAATACATGCAGAGAAGAACATTTACAAATGTGTAGAAAATCTAAGACAAAGGATGCATTGTTTTAAATGGTTGGTTATATCCGTGGCAGTGGAATGATAGCATCGGGTGTGCCAATTCTGCTTGAGATAACCTTGAAATATTTGGCTGAAATCCAACAGTGTTTAGTAGGTTAGAGTTAAACCTACCGATGTGTCCTGTAAAGTACATTCGTTAGTGACACCTGCACTATGAAAGAGGGTGCACCAAGCGCTCATTGATTCCACACCTGCTTGAAAATAAATTATTAGCCTAACGCTGCCTGAGTGTCAAATTGTAGTCACTGCCAGGTTGTAGCGGTCATTTGATACGCACAGCACAGGTGAGCCCGCGCTTTCACAGTCTCGGTCATCATGGATAGAATCATCATATTTACCATGCTCAAGGTCCTGGTTGTCATACCAAGGTTCTTCCTCCTTAATTTCGAATTCTTCCACCTCAATCATATCTGTAAGCATCTTTGGTCACAACGACTCACCGACATCAATAGCCTTCAATGGAATAGGAAGCTATTTTCGCGAAAAATGCATTAATCTGCATTTGAGGTGTTCAAATTGCAACCACAAATACACCAAGTGCGTTACCCCTCATCAGCTGGCGCTGTCCAAAGCCGATGTCTACTCACCGGCTACAACTACAGTATGATGAAACTGCCTAACCATCCCACAGCACATATTACCGGTGTGGTGAGATATCTCTATCGGTTGGAATACGACGATACGAGCGTTAATTTCAAAGAGCGCTCGGTAAGCCACGCCCAAGTGGGCAGAGCTAGGCATGTTGCCCTGCGACACGTTTAAATTACGTTTTACATTTTAGTCATTTAGCACACGGCACACGCTCTTATCCAGAGCGACTTACAGTTAGTGAGTGCATACAGTTTTTTTTTCTTCATAATATGGAGAAAGGCCTCTGATTTTACAATGGGTCCGCCGTGGTTCTGTGTAGCCTAGTTATGCTAATATATTTGAGACCAGTGTATCGCAGTTAATTTTGACTTTGACTCCACAAGTAAAATATATTTGAATTGTAAACAGGGAAACAACTACGAGTCCCAGACAGTATATGTATACTATTTAAAAGGTTCCTCAGGCAAAAGGTTCCTGCAGGCACCTTTAGGGGTTCCGCCCGTTTTGCAATCTCAGGAACCCCTAAAGGTGCCTCCAGGAACCTTTTCTTTTTGGAGTGTAGAACATACCAGAGGGGTGCATCGTTTACTACCAAAATTATTGGGATCATCTGGTTACCACCAGTGTTTGAAATACATTGAGCTCGTTGACAAAACGCCTTTTCACACGGAGATATATTTGTCAAAGTTCCGCAGTGGGTCTGTGTAAACTATGCGATTATATTGGAGACAGGTTTATAGCAGTGAATGTCGTCTATTAATGTATTGTTAAAGTACTTAACAACTAGGGAAAGTAATTGTTCTGGCTTTATGATAGAACATTCTGATTTTTTAGCCTGACTGTGGCGCTCTTTACCTCATTTGTTAAGATTTTTTGTGATCATCACAAAGCTACTTATTTTTACTCAAATAGAGATAGAATTATATTGTTTTCTTTGAAAAGTTCGAGCCCTGAATGCTGATTGGCTGACAGCCGTGGTATATCAGACCTTATTCCACGGGTATGACAAAACATTTATTTTTACTGCTCTAATTACGTTGGTAACCAGTTTATAATAGCAATAAGGCACCTCTGGGGTTTGTGATATATGGCCAATATACCAGGGGTAAGGGCTGTGTCCAGGCACTCCAAGAACATCCCTTAGCCTGGTATATTGGCCATATACCACACCTCCTCGGGCCTTATTGCTTAAATGTAACTGTCAATCTGCTCGAACATAATCTTTTCCATGACCTTCGATAAAACACACAGGATTGAGACAGGCCGATAGTTTCCATGATATAACTTATTCCCTTTTTTATATAAAGGAATGACCCTTGTGAGTTTTAGTTCACTGGGAAAACACCCTAGTCTGTGAAAACAAGTGCACATGATTCTTTCAGTGATGTCTACTCCAGCCAACCTTTATGGGCTATCCTCTGAATATAGCCTACCTATTAAAGACAGTTATCACAGACATTATACATAAAATATTCAATACTTTTTATTTACACTTGAAACAAGTGGGCCATATGCACGAGAACAGGCCGGGGGGTCTCATAGGGATCAATTAAAGCACAAATGTTTTGGGTGTGATTGGCGGAAAAAACCCTACCATTGTAGAATATACTACACTACAGCATACATATAATAGTCTAGTATCTATCTGACAGTAGCCTATATATAACACAGTGCCACAATTGGCACAGCGTCGTCCAGGGTAGGGGAGGGAATGGCCGGCAGGGATGTAGCTCAGTTGGTAGAGCATGGCATTGGCATTGCCAGGGTTGTGGGTTCGATTCCAGTATGGAAAAAAATTAAATAATGTATGCACTCACTAACTGTAAGTCGCTCTGGATAAGAGCGTCTGCTAAATGACTAAAATGTAAAATGTAGAGCCTTATCTTAGAAACCCCTGAACATGAACTTTGAGCGCCACATTTGTGATGTGACGCTCCTGACAATCACTGTTCAAAAACAGACACTGCCCTAACGTTCTCTCCAATTATTTAACATACAAAATAAATGAAAATATAATTTTCACCATACGTTTCAGAATGCACAATTTATTCTGACTGACAAAAACAAGGTACAGTATGTCCTTAATATACAGCGTGCTGAACGATCCGAAGACGAACTCTAGATCCACATTCAGAACGATCCAAAGACGAACTCTAGATCCACATTCAGAACGATCCGAAGACGAATGCTAGATCCACATTCAGTGCAATGTGTGGGAGACTTTAGACAGCAAACAACAATATTTAATTTAAGATCCAGCAAAAGTTAAATCAAATAAAATTGTACTGGTCGTAAACACATTTTCTATTTGTTATCACAGGTGTAGCAAAATGCTTATGTTTCTTGTTCCAACACTGCAGTAATACCTAACAATACAAAGAAAGGAATTAAGAAATGTCAGTCCGGAAAATAAATATATACTAAACAAAAATATAAACGTAAGCAACAATTTCAAAGATTTTACTGAGTTACAGTTCATATAAGGAAATCAGTCAATAGAAATGAATGAATTAGGCCCTAATCTATGGATTTCACATGACTGGGAATACAGATATGCATCTGTTGGTCACAGATACCTTAAAAAAAAAAAAAAAAAGTAGGGGTGTGGATCAGAAAACCAGTCTATCTGGTGTAACTACCATTCACCTCATGCAGCGCGACACATCTCCTTCGCATAGAGTTGGTCAGGCTGTTGATTGTGGCCTGTGGAATGTTGTCTCACTCCTCTTCAATGGCTGCGCGAAGTTGCTGGATATTGGCGGGAACTGGAACACGCTGTCGTACCCGTCGATCCAGAGCATCCCAAACATGCTCAATGGGTGACACGTCTGGTGAGTATGCAGGCCATGGAAGAACTGGGACATTTTCAGCTTCCAGGAATTGTGTACAGATCCTTGCGTCATGGGGCTGTGCATTATCTTGCTGAAACGAGGTGATGGCGGCAGATGAATGGCACGACAATGGGCCTCAGGATCTGGTCACAAAATCTCTGCGCATTAAAAGATATCAAATGCAATTGTGTTCGTTGTCCGTAGCTTATGCCTGCCTATACCATAACCCCACCACCACCATGGGGCACTCTGTTCACAACGTGACATCAGCAAACCATTCGCCCACACGACGCCATACATGTGGTCTGCGGTTGTGAGGCCGGTTGGACATACTGCCAAATTCTCTCAAACAACGTTGGAGACGGTTTGGTGGACACAGCTCCAGTGGACATTCCTGCAGTCAGCATGCCAATTGCACGCTACCTCAAAACTTGAGACATCTGTGGCATTGTGTTGTGTGACAAAACTGCACATTTCTGAGTGGCCTTTTATTGTCCCCAGCACAAGGTGCACCTGTGTAATGATCATGCTGTTTAATCAGCTTCTTGATATGCCACACCTGTCAGGTGGATGGATTATCTTGGCAAATGAGAAATGCTCACTAAAAGGGATGAAAACAAATTTGTGCACAAAATATGAGAGAAATACGAATTTTGTGCGTATGGAAAATTTCTGGGATCTTTTATTTCAGCTCATGAAACATGGGACCAACACTTTACATGTTGCGTTTATATTTTTGTTCAGTGTATATGTATATGATGGTGTGTATAGACAGTTTATGAATAGTAAAGGTGTATACAGCAGTAGCTATATAGGATGAGCCTTGACTAGAATACAGTATATACATATAAAGTGGGTACAACAGTATTTAAACATTAAAGTGACCAGTGTTCAATGACTATGTACATAGGGCAGCAGTCTCTAAGGTGCAGGGTAGAGTACCGGGAGGTGGCCGGCTAGTAACAGTGACTAAGTTCAGGGCAGGGTCCTGGGCGGAGGCCGGCTGGTGGTGTCTGTTTAACAGTCTGATGGCCTGAAGATAGAAGCTGTTTTTCAGTCTCTCTGTCCCAGCTTTGACGCACCTGTACGGTCTTAGCGTTTCCCAAACTCAGTCCTTGGGACCCCAAGGGGTGCACGTTTTGGTTTTTGCCTTATCACTACACAGCTGATTCAAATGATCAAAGCTTGATGAATAGTTGATTATTTGAATCAGCTGTGTAGTGATAAGGCAAAAACCAAAACGTGCACCCCTTGGGGTCCCGAAGACTGAGTTTGAGAAACCCTGTTGTAGATGGCAGGGGGGTGAACAGGCCGTGGCTCGGGTGGCTGAGGTCCTTCATGATCTTCTTGTCCTTCCTGTGACACCGGGTGCTGTAGATGTCCTGGAGGGCAGGCAGTGTGCCCACGGTGATGCGTTTGGGCTGACCGCAACACCCTCTGGAGAGCCCTGCGGTTGCGGACGGTGATACAGCCTGACAGGATGCTCTCAATGGTGCATCTGTAGAAGTTTGTGAGGGTCTTAGGGGCCAAGCCAAACTTCTTCAGCCTCCTGAGTTATTTTCCTGGCACCACTCCACCAGGGCTCTCACCTCCTCCCTGTAGGCTGTCTTGTCGATGATTGAGTTGGAGACGTGTGTGGAACAACATTTTTAATTACTAACATCTATACCAAAACAATTCTAAGCTAAAAAATAAATCTCGACTTGAATTTGCTCAGTGTTCTTTCCTGTCATGTGCTTTCAAAAGTTCTGTCCGACTGAAAGCTTTCTCGCATTTTAAACATTTGTAGGGCTTCTCTCCAGTGTGAGTCATCATGTGTCTTTTCCGTTTCCTAGAGTCAGAAAAGTTTCTCCCACAGACAGAACACGGATACGGCTTCTCCCCCGTATGAGTTCGCATGTGTCGAGTAAGATAACAGTTTTGAGTAAAACCCTTCCCACAGACTTTACACTGAAATGGCCGCTCTCCAGTATGGTATCTCATGTGTACCTTCACTTCAGATTTCGATTTGAAACTTTTGCCGCACTCAGACACGTTGCATTTAAAAGGCCTTTCCTGAGTGTGAATCAGATCATGCCTTGTCAATGAGGACATGCTGAGAAACAGCTTACCGCAGTATGTGCAGGGATAACGCACCCCAGCATGATGTCTCGCCACATGGCCTTGTAACGTCCTTTGTAACGCATAAGATTTGTCACACTGAGAGCAGGAGAAGTGTTTATCTTCAGGTTTTCTGTGAACACATAGCATGTGCATTTTCAGTTTTGCATTGTTGATAAAGCCCTTTCCACACTCCCAGCAAAGGCATGGTTTCTCTCCTGTGTGTATTCTCTCGTGTTCGACAAGAACCGCTGATAAGTTGAACTTCCTTGGACAGTGGGAGCACTGGTATGGGAGGTCTCCGGTGTGAGTCCTCTCGTGTCTGAGGAGTGCTGCTAAATCAGTGTAGCTTTTCTCACAGTAGGTGCAGAGGAATGGCCCGCTGAATTTATGAACATCCAGATAGTGTTTCTTGAGTGGCTGGACACCGTTGAAGCTGTTTTCACACATGGTGCATTTCAAAGGCTTGTGCACCAACTTATGCCTGTCCAGCTTTTCTGGGTCTGCAAACATCCTACTGCACTCAGTGCAGTGTAGAGGGCTGTGGGTGAGTGCATGTACCTGGGCATGGGCCTCTTCAGGCTTAGCTCGCAGCACCTTGCACACTATCTTTACAATGTGCTTTCTCATATCATAGATGTTCTTGAACATCTGCCCACAATGAGGACATTTGTGAGGGCGCAGATCTGAGTGGGATCTCATGTGAACTTGCATGCTGTAAGATTTTGGCAAAAGTTTTTTACAAATGCAGCACACTTTTGACTGTTTGCGTTTTTCAGTCTGGCTAGGTTCGTAAGATGGGTCTTGGGGTGTACTGGTAGAGGATGAGTCACTGTCCTCAGGTGTTGCCTCGAGAGGAGTTCCACTGGACGGCTCTGTGTCAACTCCCTCAGGTTTCTGGACTGTTTCGCTGGACATCTCAGAGTCCTTCTCACCACTAGCTGGAGATCTGCTACGTCTTTTCTTTAAGTCTTTTTCCCGTTTTCCTCTCAGCTTCTCCGAGCTCTGCGGGTCCTTGTAGCTCTTATTCAACATTTCAGGTCTTTCATCATTTCCTTCGAACTGCTTGTGTGTTTCACCTTTAGGTTTTGACACAACTACTTTACACACATTTTGCTGATGTCTCGTCTGATCAAAATGGCACTGGAAGCGCTTCCTACACTGGAGACACTGAAATGGGCGCACCCCTGTGTGGATTTTCTGGTGCCACTTCATTTCTGCACCTCGACTGAAAGTCTTCCCACAAATTGGGCATTTCTTTAATGTTTTTTCTTCTAACAATTCTGTTTCGGTTTGTTTCCGTTCTCGTGCTAGCAACGTTTTCATCTTACGCCCCCTGTTTTGTCTAACTGGTCTACAGGGCAACATCAGGTTAGTTGTGTCAATCCTTTGTAGCTTCACTGAAGGCTTGTGAAGCATGGAGGATATTATTTTAATTTGTTCTTCATGACTTCCCCTGGCTTTATGTGTCTTTAGTTTGGGCTTTCTGAAAGATCTCTTCCTTTTGACTCTTAAATCTTCATAAGGCTGTGCCACCCCATCTGCCCCGATAACCATCACTGTTTCGTACCTGGAGTCCACCTCTTCAACAATATCTTCCGTCTCATCTTTTACTGGTCCAATCCCCACAACATTCTCTTCTTCATTACCGGCATGAACCTCCATGTCCTCATGTTCCACAGGGTCAGCGAACTCTATAGATAGTTTGTTGTTTCTCTCACATTCCACGCTCTCCTCTCTTTCTACTACATCCATACTTGTCCCCGGTTCCATCTCTGTGTACTCTGTCAGTGTTGCAGAGTCCACCTCCAACTCTTTGGTGAATGTATCCATGAAGACATTCAAGGATGAAACCTGTGTTTCTGATTCTGTCTGTTCTGTTGCAATCACCACCCTTTCTACAGGAGGGAGACAGAGAGCTGAGAGAATGCAGTCCCCATCGGTGGAAGACAGAGTATCTAGAAAAGGAAGAGGATAAATGAAAGACAATGGTTGAATAGAGAATAAATGTCACTGTCCCCAACAGAAGATTGGCCAACATCATGCATGGGTCCTGTGAGAGATGCCTACCATGGTTGTCCAGCTGGCCGAGGTCTCTGTGGTATTGAAGCAGGGTTTTCAGCTGTTGAGGGTGAGACACAGACTCAACACATTCTTCCAGAACAGAGGGGACATCGCTGAGCAGGAACGCAGCCTGACACAGAAGGGAAATAGATAGGATTTAGGGGTGATTCAAAAGATACTATATGAAACTTTGTGAATAGTGATCCTTCACTGAAGTGATGAAGGTATTATTCTAATTTCAGTACCTGTTGAAAGTTTGATACTGGAAGTAGCTTCTCAAGTCTTGAAAGAAACTGACACATGAGTTTCTCTATTGCTGCATCATATTTGGGACCAAATTCCACAGGAAAAACATCCTGAGAAAGAATAAGAAATTAGTATAAAATAAATCACATCTGGTATAAGAAAAAGTGTTATCTGCAACTCACATGGAAACATACAGAATAAAAGGAGACCTTGGCAAAAGGTCAACATTGGTCAGCATTGTTTATAAATAAGATCAATGGTCACCAACCGGTCGATAGCAATCGACTGGTCGATCTCCAAGGCATTCCTAGTCGATCACCAAACAGGCCTCCTGTAGCTCAGTTGGTAGAGCATGGTGCTTGCAACGCCAGGGTTGTGGGTTCGATTCCCACGGGGGGCCAGTATGAAAAATGTATGCACTCACTAACTGTAAGTCGCTCTGGATAAGAGCGTCTGCTAAATTACTAAAATGTAAAATGTAAACATTTCTGTAAAAAACCCAACGATAAAGCCTCTTTTTTACATTAGTTTTGCGTTGACAGCAGGTGCACTTGATTCAGCAGCCCTAGCCTCGGACAGGCAAAGTGTTCCCATTTTGAACCATTTCATGTGTCTGAAGGTAGAACTCCACCTACCTGGCAGGCCCAGACAGCAAATCAAATGCACCTATAGGCCTACCGCTAGCCAATCAGATAGCTCAAATCACTGTGTCTGCACAGTTTCCTCGCTCCATAGATTGTAAAAAGCCTTGAAAGCACAGCAAAGTTGATACTGTGAGATTTAAAAACTGTTAAAACCATGACTAGAGAAAGACTCAACGAATACAGCAAAGAGCTGCTGTTTTTATCAGTAAGTTCATGTTTCAGTTATTATTCAGCACTGTCAACACTTTGTTCAACACTTTTATAAGCCATAAAATGCACGTTCTCCCTACTTCCATTCACGCTACAACCAGCACTGCAGCTGTAATGAATGAGTATAGCAAAGTGTTCCGTTAAGCTTGCGTTGTTATTATTAGCGGCATGTGTCTTTTTTAATATCAAGGAATATTTGACTTTCTCTGTTCATAGGAGTATTTTTTATTTAACCTTTATTTAACCAGGTAAGCCAGTTGAGAACAAGTGCTCATTTACAACTGCGACCTGGCCAAGATAAAGCAAAGCAGTGCGATAAAAAAACAACAACACAGAGTTACATATGGGGTAAAACAAAACATAAAGTCAAAAATACAACAGAAAATATATATACAGTGTGTTCAAATGTAGCAAGTTATGGAGGTAAGGCAATAAATAGGCCATAGTGCAAAATAATTACAATTAGTATTAACACTGGAATGATAGATGTGCAAGAGATGATGTGCAAATAGAGAAACTGGGGTGCAAATGAGCAAAATAAATAACAATATGGGGATGAGGTAGTTGGGTGGGCTAATTTCAGATGGGCTGTGTACAGGTGCAGTGATCGGTAAGCTGCTCTGACAACTGATGCTTAAAGTTAGTGAGGGAGATAAGAGTCTCCAGCTTCAGAGATTTTTGCAATTCATTCCAGTCATTGGCAGCAGAGAACTGGAAGGAATGGCAGCCAAAGGAGGTCTTGGCTTTGGGGATGACCAGTGAGATATACCTGCTGGAGCACATACTACGGGTGGGTGTTGCTATGGTGACCAATGAGCTAAGATAAGGCGGGGATTTGCCTAGCAGTGATTTATAGATGGCCTGGAGCCAGTGGGTTTGGCGACAAATATGTAGTGAGGACCAGCCAACAAGAGCGTACAGGTCACAGTGGTGGGTAATATATGGGTCTTTGGTTACAAAACGGATGGCACTGTGATAGACTACATCCAATTTGCTGAGTAGAGTGTTGGAGGCTATTTTGTAAATGACATCGCCGAAGTCTAGGATCGGTAGGATAGTCAGTTTTACGAGGGCATGTTTGGCAGCATGAGTGAAGGAGGCTTTGTTGCGAAATAGGAAGCCGATTCTAGATTTAACTTTGGATTGGAGTTGCTTAATGTGAGTCTGGAAGAAGAGTTTACAGTCT
Organism: Coregonus lavaretus; assembly: GCF_964263955.1. Classification (NCBI taxonomy): domain Eukaryota; kingdom Metazoa; phylum Chordata; class Actinopteri; order Salmoniformes; family Salmonidae; genus Coregonus; species Coregonus lavaretus. Next base: position 17,745,764 of record NC_139988.1, read on the forward strand.
AACCAGACACCTAGGTATTTGTAGTTGTCCACATACTCTATGTCATGTTTTTTTTCTCAAATCTGAGCGGTAGATCTCGGCTTGCATTTTGACTCAGAAAGTGATCTTAACTCAGAAAAGGTTGGTGACCACTGAATAAGATGTACTGTGAGAATGCACTTCTGTACTATTATTATACACACAGCCACACTGACCTGAAAGAAGTGTTCCATCTCATCTGGGTCTTTCAGCAGGGTTTGAATCAAACCCAGAAAGTTGGATTCTGATAAATCTCCATCATCAGCCTGCAAGAAAGAAAACACTTTTGTTATAATGATAATAAGAGAGTTATGTCTAGGACTGACTGATTGACTGACGTAAACATTAGCTAAGCCTATGCCCTTTGGACCTCACCTGTGTCCCCCAGAGAGGTGTGAGGGTCTGTATCCTGTCCAGGTGTGGCTGAATGGTCTGGAGGTCTGTGATCGGCTTGGAGCAACACAACTCCAGGACCAGCTGAAAGCAGAGCAAACCAGTCAGGAGACTTATTTGACACAGTAAAGATGACTAAATATGATCATATGCCATCGTTCCCCACATAATGAGCACTAGCTCCACCCCCCTCTCTCACCCGTGCTCGAAGACCCAGAATAAGTTGGGCCCTCTGACTGTTGTTCAGAAGCTCTGGAACCATCTCTGTGACCATGGTAACAAACTCTTCCAGCATCCCATAATCCATCACCTGTCTTTGCTGGACCGTTTGCCAGATGGCTGCTGAGACCAGCCGTAGTGGTGGGACCATGAGGCGCAGAGAGGGGAGAGGAAGAGGGGGACCTGAAACACAGATACTGACTTAGTTGTTCACAAATCAATTTATAAGCACCTCTTATTGCACATCACATCAAACTCTAGCTTGTTGAACTATTTTTTAAAACGAGTTTACTATTAATACTGTGTTACTATGTATTTCATTTTCAATAATGGTGTGCGAGAGAGAGCGAGAGAGAAAATCAATGCGTGGATCTACAATAAAGGGGACAGGTAGTAAGGGTTGTTTCTGGACGGGCTTAGAGAAATAATAATAATAATAATAATAATATGCCATTTAGCAGACCCTTTTATTCAAAGCGACTTACAGTCATGCGTGCATACATTTTTGTGTATGGGTGGTCCCGGGGATCGAACCCACTACCCTGGCGTTACAAGCGCCATGCTCTACCAGCTGAGCTACAGAGGACCACAGAGAAGCAGTGAAACGACTACAAAGGCAAAGCGATTAGCTTGTTAACTAGCAAGGGAACACTTCTAGGAAGTGTGTTTCTTCAACTGCCTTATTCAATAAAATAACGGGAAAGAAATCAGAAAGGAATAGAAATGCTGCACATCTGCAATAACTAACAAAAACAGACCCGTAAAACATATGTTAGACGTTCTGGAACGAGTCCTATTCCCGCACAAAACAATAGGAAGTTAGCCATACTTACCTAGCTATGTCCTATCTAGCTCTAGAATCGTATGCATAGCTTTAAATATGTTACCTTTCCCCACAGACATTTGTTTTTGCATGTCTCTCCACTGCAGTCACCTGGAACTGTGATAAGGTGATCGAAAATGCCAACAATTTTTGCCGATGTGTGCCACTGTGTGTGTACGTTGTCGAACAAGACTGTGGGGGACCTATTTAGATGTAACACATCAAATCTAAGTTTGTCGCGTACACATATGAGCAGGTGTAGCGAAATGCTTACTTCTAGCTCCAGCAGTGCAGTAAGTATACAATACTAATACACAAATAACCCACCCCCCAGAAAAATAAGAAACAATGAATGAACAAATATCAGAGCGAGAGCAAATACTTTTATAACTAAACTAAGATAGACCACAGCCTGTCGTTTCAAATGGGAACAAATGACTTCTTCTTCTTCTTCAGTGCGGTTTATCGGCGGTTGGCATCCAACGTTATGGTGCATTACCGCCACCTACTGTACTGGAGTGTGGGCCAAAGACAGGGAGAACTAAATCCTACCTGCCAGACCCGTTGCTGTTAAAAAAGACTGGGAACAAATTTGCCATTGTGGGCAGAACAAGTAAGTATGTGGGCAGAGCCAAGCACGAGCTAGCAAGATCCTATTGGCGCGTTGTAGCATTATTTGCACATTTCAGTTGGGGAACGCCTACTCTGTGAAGAGTGGTTGTGCAATAACTCAATTTATCTTTGCACTCCTTCTAAACAATGCAAGTTTTTGAAACTTTGGCAAAGGGTAAAGTCTACAAAACTTAGTACACTCTGTTAGTAACAGATTGTAGTTTTGGAAACAGAAAACTGTATTGAGATCAAATGTTTCATCGATGAGTAAATTATCAGAATGTCATACAAAATCCATCTTCTCTCACTGCTGGCCACTAGGCTTCAATTCAATTCAAGGGGCTTTATTGGCATGGCAAACATATGTTAACATTGCCAAAGGAAGTGAAATAGATAAACAAAAGTGAAATAACCAATAAAAAATTAACAGTAAACATTACACTCACAAAAGTTCCAAAAGAATAAAGACATTTCATATTATGTATATATACAGTGTTGTAACGATGTGCAAATAGTTCAAGTAAAAAAAGGGAAAATAAATAAACATAAATATGGGTTGTATTTACAATGGTGTTTGTTCTTCACTGGTTGCCCTTTCTTGTGGCAACAGGTCATAAATCTTGCTACTGTGCTGGCGCCAGGTAGCTTAGTGGTTAAGTGTGTTGTGCCAGTAACCAAAAGGTTGCTGGTTCTAATCCCCGAGCCGACTAGGTGAAAAATCTGTCGACGTGCCCTTGAGCAAGGCACTTAACCCTAATTGCTCCTGTAAGTCGCTCTGGATAAGAGTGTCTGCTAAAATGTCAATGTGATTGCACACTGTGGTATTTCACCCAATCAATACGGGAGTTTATCAAAATTGGATTTGTTTTCTAATTCTTTGCGGACCTGTGTAATCTGAGGGAAACATGTATCTTATATTTGTACATTCTGTATACCCCCCTACCTTGTCACAACACAACTGATTGGCTCAAACGCATTAAGAAAGAAATACATTTCACAAATTAACTTTTAAGAAGGCACACCTTTACATTGAAATGCATTCCAGGTGACTACCTCATGAAGCTGGTTGAGAGAATGCCAAGAGTGTGCAAAGCTTTCATCAAGGCAAAGGGTGGCTATTTGAAGAATCTCAAATATAAAATATATTTTGATTTGTTTAACACTTTTTTGGTTACTACATGATTCCATATGTGTTATTTCATAGTTTTGATGTCTTCACTATTATTCTACAGTGTAAAAAATAGTACAAATAAAGAAAAACCCTGGAATGAGTAGGTGTGTCCAAACTTTTGACTGGTACTGTACATATAATAAATACACAAATGAGCTAGCTACTATAAGCGATAAGGTTATTTAAAAAATCACACTCATTCAAGGCTTTTTATTTACACTTGAAACATCAAACTCATGCATGAGAACGGGGCCCAGGGTTCTCATATGGACCAATTAAAAAAATTAACATTATTGGGTGTGATTTCATGTGGTTAAAATAATTAAGTTGTATATGAATAGGTATATATTCAACAAACACATTGACTAAACTACCATGCGATGTGTTACATCACAGTGTTTATAGTTTGCCCCTAAAAGCATTGCAGGGATAACTGTTCCCCACTATGTTATAAATTCAGAACACAGGGACAACATTTTTCATTACTAACATATATATATATATATATATATATATATATATATATATAGTCTCGGAAATCCGAGACCTTGGAGCACATTACAATGGAACATTGCAGGAGGCAACCCGTCTGTCTAGAGACTATAACATCTATACACAAAAAAATGCTATCAAAGCCCAAAAAAAAGAATCCCTTGATTTGAATTTGCTCAGTGTTCTTTCTTGTCATGTGCTTTCAAAAGTTCTGTCCGACTGAAAGCTTTCTCACATTTTAAACATTTGTAGGGCTTCTCTCCGGTGTGAGTCATCATGTGTCTTTTCCGTACCCTTAAGTCAGAAAAGTTTCTCCCACAGACAGAACACGGATACGGCTTCTCCCCCGTATGAGTTCGCATGTGTCGAGTGATATAACAATTTTGCGTAAAACCCTTCCCACAGACTTTGCACTTATATGGCCGCTCTCCAGTATGATATCTCATGTGTACCCTCAGTTCCTTTGGAGATCTGAAACCCTTGCCGCACTCTGACTCGGTGCATTTAAAAGGCTTCTCCTGAGTGTGAATCAAGTCATGCCTTGTCAATGAGGACATGCTCAGAAACAACTTACCGCAGTATGTGCAGGGGAAACGCACCCCTGCATGACAGATCTTCACATGACTTACTAATGCCCTCTTCTCCCCGTATGATTTGTCACACTGGGAGCAGGAGTGTTTATCTTCGGGTTTGCTGTGAACATTTAGCATGTGGTTTCTCAGCGTTGTTTGGTTGATAAAGCCTTTTCCACATTCCCAGCAAAGGCATTTCTCTCCTGTGTGTATTCTTTCATGTTCGGCAAGAGTCGTTGATGATTTACATTTCTTTGGACAGTGGGAACACTGGTAAGGGAGAGTGTGAGTCCTCTCGTGTCTGACGAGATCTGATAACTCAGTGAAGCTCTTCTCACAGTAGGTGCAGAGGAATGGCCCGTTGAATTTATGGACATCCAGATAGTGTTTCTTGAGGGGCTTGACACCGTTAAAGCTGTTTTCACACATGGTGCATTTCAAAGGCTTGTGCACCAGCTTATGCCTGTCCAGCTTTTCTATGTCTGCGAACATCCTTCCGCAAATGCAGCACACTTTTGACTCTTTGTGTTTTGGGTTCTGGATAGGCTCCCCTGTGTGGATTTTCTGGTGCCGCCTCATGTCTGCACTTCGACTGAAAGTCTTCTCACAAATTGGGCACTTCTTGAATGTATATTTTTCAGAAAATTCAGTTTTGGTTTGTTTCTGTTCTTGTGCTAGAAATGTCTTCATCTTCAGCCCTCTGTTTCTTCTTACTGGTCTTAAGGGCAATAATATCAGGTTGGTAGTGTCAATCCTTTGTAGATCCACTGAGGGCTGGTAAAGCATGGAGGATATGATCACATTAGACTTGCTGTTGAATATGCTAAGCATTTGTTCTCCATGACTTCCACTGGCTTTGTGTGTCATTATTTTAGGCTTTTTGAAATAACTATTTTTCCCAACACTTAAATCTTCAAAAGGCTGCACCATCCCGTCTTCCCCGATAACCATCACCGTTTCGTACTTTGGTTCCACCTTGTCTGTCACTTGGTCAGCAAACTCTGCATCATCCTCATCACTAACAGAGGAAGTTTTGTTTTTCTCACATTCCCCTGACCTGCTTTCCACCCCTTCTCTTTCTTTTACATCCATACTTGTTCCTTCTCTCTCCACCTCTGTTGAAATCACCACCCGTTCCACAGGAGGAAGACAGAGAGCTGAGAGAATGCAGTCCCCATCGGTGGAAGATGGAGGGTCTGCGAAAAAAGGAATAAGGGGACCAAAACTCAACACAGTAATGCTCGATAGATGTAATTTGCCATTGGGGTGTAAGAAAACGAATCCATGATATAGCATGAAAATGATGGGTCCTGTGAGAGATGCCTACCATGGTTGTCCAGTGGGCTGAGGTCTCTGTGGTATTGAAGCAGGGTTTTCAGCTCTTGAGGGTGAGACACGGACTCAACACATTCCTCCAGAACAGAGGGAACATCGCTGAGCAGCAAGGCAGCCTGACACAATGAGGAATACAGAGTTAGAAGGAATATAGGTAGAATTCACACAATGCCTAAGTGTCAAGTCCATGGTTCCTCTATTTCAGTGGTCTCTTTTCTAGCATGAGAAAAATGTAGCTGGCTACTCTTTTTCCCCTAGCTTCTCCTCTCCTCTGCAACCCTTCCCCAGGTCCTTAGTCTACAAGAGAAAGTAATGCACTATGTTTTCTGTCAATATACCTGGTAAAATAAGGGTTAATAAACAACTTCCACCTGCGATTTCCCCCCCCAAATCAAGTTATATATTTTCCCAAATTATGTTCTCAGTGAAAATAATTCCAGGTTTTTGATTTTTACAGTTTTTCACTCTCAAAATTACAATCGTTCATAGAAAAACAACAACATTTGATGTTCTGAGTACATATCAATGCTTAAATCACATCAGAATACCATTTATTTTTAGGTCTGGAAGAAAACTAACAAATGTGGTTATTCAAGTGTAATTCCCCTTTAATTGCACATCTAGCAAGTGAGGAATGTGCCAAGGTTCTGTACTGCTGCTGCTCAGTTCATGGCAGTGTGCAAATAACAAATAATAGATACAAATGATATACTTCCTCATGATATACTTCTGCCAGGTAAGCCTACTTTGCAGTTAACATTTAATTGAGAAGGTTTTGGGGAAAGTATTTCTCTCAACCCACAAGACTGGCTATACATAGTAATAGACAAACGCACCACACAGACGGGCAATATTGCTGGAAATTAATATATTGTGTTCGGTTTGGCTTGGCTTTTTAAGCCAATAGTGGCTAACTAGGGGTGGGATCATGTTAATTTTGCGTTGATTAATAATAATAATATGCCATTTAGCAGACGCTTTTATCCAAAGCGACTTACAGTCATGCGTGCATACATTTTTTTGTGTATGGGTGGTCCCGGGGATCGAACCCACTACCTTGGTGTTACAAGCGCCGTGCTCTACCAGCTGAGCTAGATAGTAGCTAGGAGCTTGCGGTGTCTGATACTTGTGAGATTTGTTTGACAGTTTGCGGTGGAACACGTGAAAATTGCATGTGCTTTCAGAATTGTTTGGCGAGCTACTCATTAGGTGGGCTGCGATCGACCTGTTGAAGACCCCTCTATGACTCAAGTTTATTTATACTAGTACCTGTTGGAAGTTTGATACGGGAAGTAGCTTCTCAAGTCTCGAAAGAAATTGCCACATGAGTTTCTGGATGGCTGCGTCATAACTGGGACCAAATTCTACAGGAAAAACATCCTAAAACAGAGTAATGAAATATGAGCTATAAAAACCTCTCAGAAGATATTATTATTTAAATTGTTGAAATATACAGCAGTCGTGGAAATGACCCAAGGATATTCCATACCCACATACTCACTGACCTGGAAGAAATGTTCTCTCTCATCTGGATCTTTCAGAAGGGTTTGAACCAGCCCCAGGAAGTTGGATTCAGATAATCCTACCTCTGCATCAGTCGCCTGAAAAACAGAATATAAACATGTTGACTTATTCAGGACATCTAAATGACAGCTTGTCATTTAGGCTGCTAATGTTTTTGTCATATCATTGTCATTTCAGAAATACACTAAATGACCAAAATTATGTGGACACCTGCTCGTCGAACATCTCATTCCAAAATCATGGGCAATAATATGGAGTTGGTCCCCCCTTTGCTGCTATAACAGCCTCCACTCTGCTGGGAAAGCTTTCCACTATATGTTGGAACATTGCTGCAGGGACTTGCTTCCATTCAGCCACAAGAGCATTAGTGAGGTCGGGCACTGATGTTGGGCGATTAGGCCTGGCTCGCAGTCGGCGTTCCAATTCATCCCAAAGGTGTTCGATGGGGATGAGGTCAGGGCTCTGTGCAGGCCAGTCAAGTTCTTCCACACTGATCTCGACAAACTATTTCTGTATGGACCTCGCTTTGTGCACGGGGGCATTGTCATGCTGAAACAGGAAAGGGCCTTCCCCAAATTGTTGCCACAAAGTTTGTCTAGAATGTCAATGTATGCTGTAGCGTTAAGATTTCCCTTCACTGGAACTAAGGGGCCTAGCCCGAACCATGAAAAACAGCCCCAGACCATTATTCCTCCTCCACCAAACTTTACATTCGGGCAGGTAGCTTTCTCCTGGCATCCCAGATTCGTCCGTTGGACTGCCAGATGGTGAAGTGTGATTCACACAGTGTTTCCACTGCTCCAGAGTCCAATGGTGGCAAGCTTTACACCACTCCAGTCGACGCTTGGCATTGCACATGGTGATTTTAGGCTTGTGTGTGGCTACTCAGCCATGGAAACCCATTTCATGAAGCTCCCGACGAACAGTTCTTGTGCTGACGTTGCTTCCAGAGGCAGTTTGGAACTCTGTAGTGAGTGTTGCAACTGAGGACCAATGATTTTTACGCGCTGCGCGCTTCAGCACTCGATGGTCCCATTCTGTGAGCTTGTGTGGCCTACCACTTCGCGACTAAGCCGTTGTTGCTAGATGTTTCCACTTCACAATAACAGCACTTACAGTTGACCGGGGCAGCTCTAGTGGGGCAGAAATTTGACTTACTGACTTGTTGGAAAGGTGGCATCCTATGACGGTGCCACGTTCAAAGTCTGAGCTCTTGAGTAAGGCCATTTTACTGCCAATGTTTGTCTATGGAGATTGCATGGCTGTGTGCTCGATTTTATACACCTGTCAGCAACAGGTGTGGCCGAAATAGCCGAATCCACTAATTTGAAGGGGTGTCCACATAATTTTGTATATATAGTGTATGTCTATGACTGATGTAAACATTTGCTGAGTCTCTGCCTTAAGGAGCTCACCTGTGTCCCCCAGAGAGGTGTGAGGGTCTGTATCCTGTCCAGGTGTGGCTGAATGGTCTGGAGGTCTGTGATCGGCTTAGAGCGACACAACTCCAGGACCAGCTGAAACCAGAGCAAACCATTTAGGATACTTATTTGGGACAATAAACATGACTAAATATGATCATATGCCATCGTTCCCCACATAATGATGAGCACTAGTTCCGTCTCTCCTTCTCACCCGTGCTCGAAGACCCAGAATAAGTTGGGCCCTCTGACTGTGGTTCAGAAGCTCTGGAACCATCTCTGTGACCATGGTAACAAACTCCTCCAACATCCCATAATCCATCACGTGTCTTTGCTGGACCGTTTGCCAGATGGCTGCTGAGACCAGCCGTAGTGGTGGGACCATGAGGCGCAGAGAGGGGAGGGGAAAAGGGGGACCTGTTCACAAATCAATTTATAAACACCTCTTATTGCACATCACATCAAACTCTAGCTTGTGGAACAATTTTTTCAATACTATGTGATTCATTGTCAAGAATGTTGTGTTGTGTGTGCGAGAGAGAGAGAGAGAGCGACATCATCCATCCAGAAACAACCCCTAGCTCTTTCCCTTCTTAGAATCATTGAGTCTTCCTTTTGATTAACTACAATAAAGAGGACAGATAGTAAGGGTTGTTTCTGGACAGGCCTAGAGATGCGGTGAAACTACTGTGCAAAGCAGCAAAGGAATGTTAGCTAGCTAGCAATCCAACACTTCAAGGAAGTTTATTTCTTAAACTGCTTAATGCATTCAATAAAAGAACGGCCATGAAATCAGAGGAATAGATATGCTGCACATCTGCACTAACAACAACAAAACTGACACGCAAAACATATTTTAGACGTTCTGGAACGAGTCCAGTTCCCGTACAAAACAGTGGGAAGTTAGCCATACTTAGCTAGCTAACATTAGCAAGTATGTCCTATCTAGCTCTAGTATCGTAGCTATGCATAGCTATAAATATGTTACCTTTCATCCCAGACATTTGTTTTTGCATATCTCTCCACTGCAGTCACAACAGACGCCTGGAAATGTAATAAGGTGTGCCACTGTGCGTGCGTTGTCGAACAAGACTGTGGGGGATCAATTAAAATGTAACACGTGAGGTGCCTGTAAACGTATAGTTCCCATTGAGCTATAAACTCATTTATGTAGTTCCTCAGCGTAACCACTAAGCAAGGGGCAGCACAGACTTTTACATCAAACTAAGGTGTTTGGTGCAGTATTTCTCAAGTAAAAACATGCTTGACGTGTTGTCTTAAGTAAACAAAGTCGGAGCTGCTGGGCAGGTCGGTCTCACTGTCTACGCTATAGAGCTCGCCAGCTTGTAGTCCTAAAACCTGGAAATGTGTTACAAGTGTCGTGCTCTACCAGCTGAGCTACAGAGGACCACACGACTTACAGTTAGTGAGTGCATACATTATTATTATAATAATTTTTTCACACTGGCCCCCCGTGGAAATCGATCCCACAACCCAGGCATTGCAAGCGCCATGCTCTACCAACTGAGCTACATGGGGCCGTGATAGTTTTTCTTGAGGGGTTTGACACTGTTGAAGCTGTTTTCACACATGGTGCATTTCAAAGGCTTGTGCACCAGCTATGCCCGTCTAGCTTTTTGGGGTCTGCGAACACAGAGCGCAGAAGAGTGTGTTGTGGGTGAGTTCTTGTGCCCTCAGTGTTATTATGAACATGAAATTCTTCTCAAAATGAGGACGTGTGTGAGGGCGCAGATCTGAGCGGGATCTCATGTGAACTTTCTTGCTGCTAGATTTTGGCAAACGCTTTTTGCAAATGCGGCATACTTTTGACTGTTTGTGTGTTTTGGTCTGGCTAGGTTGCTAAATTGGATGTAAGATGTTAAATGTAAAATGTAAAGATGTGTCCTGAGGTGTACTGGTGGCCTCGATGAGTTCCACTGGATGGCTCGGTATCCTCTCCCTCAGGTTTCTAGACTGTTTCGCTGGACTGAGTCCATGTCATCACTAGCTGGAGATCTGCTATGCGATTGTTTGGAGTCTTTTTCACATATAAGTCTGTGTTTCTCCGAACTTGTATATCTTATCACACATCAAACAATGACGGGGGGCGCTCTTCTGAGGTTATGTGGTTCGGGGGAATCTTATCGTGTGTGACAGCTCCTGCTCAACAGTGGTGTTGATGGAGGACGAACTCTGAGGTTCGCTGATGAAGATTGTGAGATTTCTGCTTTTCTGGTTTGCCCTGGACGACTCATGTATTTTTCCCCCTGCATATGGTTGCTGCTGTGTACTGCCAGATAGCTCTGAGTATTTCTGTCCCGTAGCTGAAGGACTAACGCTCTCTCCAGAGGGAACCTCCCCTGGTTGCTCTTTCTCAATCAGACAAGCCTCTTTGTGAACAATCATATTGTTTAAGTACTTACTGTAAGTTATTGTACAATTACTATAATGGTATAGGTGATCCTGGGAATGGGTCTTCAAGTGCCTTGACATGTCTGAAGCACTTGTTCGAAATTTCAGGTCCTTCATCTTTGCCTTCGAGCTGCTTGGGTGTTTCACCTTTAGGTTTTGACACAACTACTTACACACATTTTGCTGATGTCTCGTCAGATCAAAATGGCACTGAAAGCACTTCCTACACAGGAGACACAGAAATGGATGCACCCCTGTGTAGATTTTCTGGTGCCACCTCATGTCTGCACCTCGACTGAAAGTCTTCCCACAAATTGGGATTTTAATGAATGTATAATCTTCAGAAAATTCTGTTTCTGTTTGTTTCTGTTCCACACTGAACAAAAGTTACAGTTCAAAAAGTTACAGTGTGGATGGGGATTGGACCAGTAAAAGATTAGACTAAATTGTGTTGTTGAAGAGGTGGACCCCAGGTGCGAAACAGTGATGGTTATTGGCGAAGATGGGATGGCACAGCCTTATGAAGATTTAAGAGTCAAAAGGAAGAGATCTTTCAGAAAGCCCAAAATAAAGACACATAAAGCCAGGGGAAGTCATGGAGAACAAATGCTTAGCATATTCAACAGCAAGTCTAATGTGATCATATCCTCTGTTGCTTTTTGGTAAGCTTCGTTCCCTTTATGAATTACCCACACTGCACTGCAGTCTCTTCATTCACAAGGCAATTGATAATATTGTCACCTATCAGACTATTGTCAATTTAATCTTGTCTTTAGGCTACATCTGTTATTGTAGACCAATGTTGGAAATTAGTTTTTATATAGTTTAGGTGTAGTTTTGATTGGACATTTGACTGAGTTACAGTTCATATAAGGAAATCAGTCAATTGAAATAAATTCATTAGGCCCTAATCTATGGATATCACATGACTGGGAATACAGATATGCATCTGTTGGTCACAGATACCTTAAAAAGGGCCTCCCGAGTGGCACAGCAGTCTAAGGCACTGCATCGTAGTGCTTGTGGCATCACTACAGACCTGGATTCGATCCCAGGCTATGTCACAGCCGGCTGTGATCGGGAGACCCATGAGGTGGCGCACAATTAGCCCAGCGTTGTCTGGGTTAGGGGAGAGTTTGGCATGCAGGGGTTTCCTTGTCCCATCGCGCTCTAGCGACTCCTTGTGGCGGGCCGTGCGCCTGCAAGCTGACTTCATCGCCAGCTGTACGGTGTTTCCTCCGACACATTGGTGCGGCTTGCTTCCGGGGTAAGCGAGCAGTGTGTCTAGAAGCAGTGCTTGGCAGGGTCGTGTTTCAGAGGATGCATAGCTCTCGCCTTCGCCACTCCCGAGTCCGTACGGGAGTAGCAGCGATGGGACAAGACTGTAACTACCAATTGGATATCACGAAATTGGGGAGAAAAAGGGGTAAAAAATGTATAACAGATACCTTAAAGAAAAGGTAGGGGCGTGGATCAGAAAACCAGTCTGTATCTGGTGTGACCACCATTTGCCTCATGCAGCGTGACACACCACCTTCGTATAGAGTTGATCAGGCTGTTGATTGTGGCCTGTGGAATGTTGTCCCACTCCTCTTCAATGGCTGTGTGAAGTTGCTGGATATTGGCGGGAACTGGAACATGCTGTCGTACACGTCGATCCAAAGCATCCCAAACATGCTTAATCCAACCACCTGACAGGTGTGGCATATCAAGAAGCTGATTAAACAGCAGGAAAATTACACAGTGCACCTTGTGTTGGGGACAATAAAAGGCCACTCTAAAATGTGCAGTTTTGTCACACAACACAATGCCACAGATGTCTCAAGTTTTGATGGAGCGTGCAATTGGCAGTCATGTGAAATCCATAGATTAGGGTCTAATGAATTTATTTCAATTGACTGATTTCCTTATGAACTTTAACTCAGTAAAATCTTTTAAATTGTTGCATGGCATCCCTAGCCGCATCCTCAGAGCATACGCAGACCAGCTGGCTAGAGTGTTTACGGACATAATCAATCTCTCCCTATCCCAGTGTGCTGTCCCCACTTGCTTCAAGATGTCCACCATTGGTCCTGTTCCCAAGAAAGCAAAGGTAACTGAACTAAATGACTATCACCCCGTAGCACTCACTTCTGTCATCATGAAGTGCTTTGAGAGGCTAGTTAAGGATCATATCGCCTCTGTACCTTACCTGACACCCTAGACCCACTTCAATTTGCTTACCGCCCCAATAGATCCACAGACAATGCAATCGCCATCGCACTGCACACTGCCCTATCACGTCTGGACAAGAAGAATACCTATGTAAGAATGCTGTTCATTGACTATTGCTCAGCATTCAACACCCTAGTACCATCCAAGCTCATCATTAAGCTTGGGGCCCTGGGTTTGAACCCCGCCCTGTGCAACTGGGTCCTGGACTTCCTGACGGGCCGCCTCCAGGTGGTGAAGGTAGGAAACAACACCTCCACTTCGCTGATCCTCAACAGGGGCCCCACAAGGGTGCGTTCTCAGCCCCCTCCTGTACTCCCTGTTCAGCCATGACTGCGTGGCCACGCACACCCCCAACTCAACCATCAAGTTGACAGATGACACAACAATAGTAGGCCTGATTACCAACAATGACGAGACAGCCTACAGGGAGGAGGTGAGGGCCCTGGGAGTGTGGTGCCAGGAAAATAACCTCTCACTCAACGTCAACAAAACAAAGGAGCTGATTGTGGACTTCAGGAAACAGCAGAGGGAGCACACCCCTATCCACATCGACGGGACCGCAGTGGAGAAGGTGGAAAGTTTCAAGTTCCTCTGTGTACACATCACTGACGATCTGACATGGTCCACCCACACAGACAGTGCCTCTTCAACCTCAGGAGGCTGAAAAAATGTGTCTTGGCAGCTAAAATCCTCACAAACTTTTACAGATGAACAATTGAGAGCATCCTGTCGGGCTGTATCTCCGCCTGGTACGGCAACTGCACCGCCCTCAACCGCTGCACTCTCCAGAGGGTGGTGCGGTCTGCCCAACGCATTACCAGGGGCAAACTACCTGCCCTCCAGGACACCTACAGCACCCGATGTCACAGGAAGGCCAAAAAGATCATCAAGGACAACAACCACCCGAGCCACTGCTTGTTCACCCTGCTATCATCCAGAAGGCGAGGTCAGGTCCGGCCCAATGGGAAATCCACAAGCAGTTGTCTGGATTTCACAGAATTTTTCAATTGCAATGTATTTTCCATGAACCGCAACTGATATTGATATAGATTTTCCATATCGGTGCCCATCACTACTTTAATGGATTTATTCAATGAGTGATTGTAGTGACTGAATGTATCAAAGACTGTGTCAGACCATTAATTTTTAACTGACACATTTATTGAAATGGGTGATTGAAACGAATGAATGTATCAAAGTGTGTTAGATCATGAATTCTTTGCGAAAACATTTTATGAAATGGGGGACCGTAATGAATTAATGTATCCTAGAGTGTGTTTGACCATGAATTTTAACTGACACGTTTTATAAAATTGGTGACTAGTGACGGCTGACCTATAGCCTGGTTGATAATCACTACGAATGAATTGTAAATAACCGAGATTTTCGTTTTGACTAAAAAGTTTGCCTTATGTGTTAGCTTTTTGTGTTGCTAGTTTAGTGTGTATATAATCAAATCAAAATCAAATCAAATGTATTGGTCACATACACATGGTTAGCAGATGTTATTGCGAGTGTAGCGAAATGCTTGTGCTTCTAGTTCCGATAGGCATTGATGTTAGGACCATGGATGGCACCGGGTCATTTGAAGGTGATTTCTAATGACCGTACTGAGTACTCCCAACCACACTTTTACCTCTGCACATAGAATAGTTTTTTCCCTCTATAAACCAATATGTAATCTATAGGTCTATAGTGTATTGCATTGGGACCAATGGAGTGGGTGGAGTAGAAAGTGTTGATGGGCAGATAGACCTCAGTCTCCTATGAAAGAACACCATATATAGATTCTACAGAACCTAGTGAGTAATCCCAACCCCACTTTTACTTCAGCACCTAGAATAGTTTTCTTTATATTAACCAATATGTATTTCATATACAGTGTATTGCATTGGGGGAATTTATTTGACCTTGGAATTTTTTTAAAAACCCAAATGTAATGCAAATATCACTTAAATATGAACAAATATGTATCATTGTTAATGTATAGACAATTTTTCATATCATGAATAAATACAGGTTAATGACGCTTTTCTACTATTACATGGGGAACTTTTATCTAGAAAATGTCCTAAATTCCGTAAACAGGAAGTACATTTATAGTGTTGCTGACGAAACCGTCAAAGAAACATTTCTATAACCACCCCAAGATAGACCAGAGCCTGTCGTTTCCTATTGGGGAAAAATTTATCATAGTGGGCAGAACAAGCAAGGAGGTGGTCAGAGCCAAGCACGAGCTAGTGAGATGCTATTGGCGCGTTCTAGCATTATTTGCATATTTGCGTAAGGGAACGCCTATGCTGAAGTGCGCGTTTGCAATGTCTCAAATCGTCCAAGCACTCCTAAACAACGTACTTTTTTTGAAACTTTGGCAAACGGTAAAATATACAAATCGCAGAGCACTCTGTTACAGATCCTAGTTTTGGAAACTGATATTGTATGCTTTTCTACAATTACGTGGGGGACTTTTATCTAGAAAATGTCCTAAATTCCGTAAACAGGAAGTACATTTATAGTGTTGCTGACGAAACCGTTAAAGAAACATTTATATAACCACCCCAAGATAGACCAGAGCCTGTCGTTTCCTATTGGGGAAAAATGAATCATAGTGGGCAGAACAAGCAAGGAGGTGGTCAGAGCCAAGCACGAGCTAGTGAGATGCTATTGGCGCGTTCTAGCATTTATTTGCATATTTGCGTTAGGGAACGCCTATGCTGAAGTGCGCGTGTGCAATGTTGCAAATCGTCCTTGCACTCCTAAACAACGTAATTTTTTTGAAACTTTGGCAAACGGTAAAGTATACAAATCGCAGAGCACTCTGTTACAGATTCTAGTTTTGGAAACTGAATATTGTATGGAGATCAAATGTTTAATCGATGAGAAAATGAACAGAATGTCGCCCAAAATCCATCTAGCGCCATCTTCTCCCACTGAGCTTCCTCTGGTCGTGAGTGGAAACGCGAACCGGATGCTTCACATTTATACATCCGGTGAAGTATCTGGCTCATTGGTGTATCTGTGGTGAAAGTGGACGAGACGCTGGATCTCTTCCCGTCTGTACTAGTGAGGGCCTTGTGCTGACGAAACATTGCCGGCACTCTTTTGACATTTTAGTGTTGCTGCACTAAATTTGACTTCGAGGCGTCGGCATCTATACTTTTCTACAGCCTATTTCTTCTACACTTCATCCATTAACAATTACTTATTCTGAGGGCATTTTCGCTCCAATAATGGCAAAATCCGTTGCCTTTCACACTCAGCTAGCCTCCATCATGGAGGTTTTGGCTAACGCGGCCGTGGCTGAAATCTGCGAGCTTGTTGACAATGGCTATGCGGTCCTGCATTTGGAGATATCTCAAGGGCAGAAGGAGAATGAAGCATTGAGGAGAAAACTACGGATGATGGACCTGAAAGTGTCTCGTGCGAGTGCTCTGAGAGCGGGAATGGGAAGCTCAATCCTCGCGCACAGTCGCTCTCGAGCTCACGTTGGCATGGAATCGAAAAGGACATCAAGCAGTAAGATTTGGGCGTTTCAATAGAGAACAATTAGTAATGGCGTCTTTTTGTAGGCACTTACTCCGCCTATGGGAGATGAATAGCGTTTTTGTAGGGTATTTGGATAAACGCCGAAAATGTCTACAGGCGTAGACATTATACGTTTTGTTCTATGAGATCATCTTCATCAGCTAAAGACACTTTTTGTGAATTTTGAAGCGTTTATGTAATAAAATAAAAAGCACAAAGGCTTCGTAATTCATAAAGGTAATGTTAACTGACTGATATTTTCTCATAGAATAAAACGTATAATATCTCCTAAACCTGTGTTAACGAGCGTCTGCTAAATGACTAAAATGTCATGTAAATGTTAACCTCGGGCCTTATTTTCAGAGTTTATCCCAAAACCCAATAATTTCCCCATTAATTTCCCTCATAGGAATAGAGCCCCACAGTAGACACCTCATAATACATATAAGACCTAGTGGTCAACACGGAAATAGTTCCAGTCGTTTTTTCACCATTCATTTTTCGCATAGGGGATTTTAGAACCACTTCAAACAAGATCTGTGTTTCATGTAGGCTTTCCCTGGTGTGACGTTATGATAACCGTGTAAATTCCTCGCCGACTATTTGACTTTTATCAATATGTTCGGCACGATTTACTCTCAGATTCGAAAATGCTAATTAGCATCAAAGTTGACACCATGCATTTACATTTTAGTCATTTAGCAGACACTCTTATCCAGAGCAATTTACAGTTAGTGAGTGCATACATTTTTTCATACTGGCCCCCCGTGGGAAACGAAGCCACAACCCTGGCGTTGCAAGCGCCATGCTCTACCAACTGAGCTACAGGGGACTACAAATCTCTGCACACTCCTGCACATCATCTCAAGCTGACACCTTTGCTGTCTGCTAGTAACTACTAGCAACCTTGATTGAAATGTAAATTATTGTTACAGATTTTAACTAATATTTGTTGTCTTATTTATGCATTTTTTTATTTAACCTTTATTTAACAAGGCAAGTCAGTTAAGAACAAAATCTTATTTACAATGACGGCCTACCAAAAGGCAAAAGGCCTCCTGCGGGGACGGGGGCTGGGATTAAAAATATTTGGTCTTGTGTTTTGTACAGAATACTTTGCAAATAAGCTAGCTAGCTACCTACCCAACTAGATGATATTAGCAACATATCCTTATTTTAACAGATCTTTCAGCCTGTGGAGGTCTATATTTAATCCCTGCCAACTATATGAACTAGGTGAAATCTGTTTCAATTTATAGTGTCAGAATGCACTGCTGTATAAAGCAATTCAGAACTAACTTGTTGACATGTTCTGTTGCAGATTCGAAGCCAGATTAACTAATTGCAGATTGTATCCATAATCATGAATGAATAAGCATATTTATTTGACAAGAATGCACCTAGTCACTCATCAATCACGTCAAACACCTGAACTCCAACAATTACATTGTTTTAAAGAAATCGAAATGGGTAACAATGCATACATATGCCTTTCATACATAACATATAAACATCTGACTTGAAGTAAAGATTAAATTATTTATTCATCAATGCCACAAACCTGGGACATCGAAGAGCACCATATTCACTGTTATTACTATCTGAAGGCGCACAGATTCTTCTGCTTGTCCATTTTAGGAATTAGACCAGCACAAATAACACAATGTAAAACAGCATATTGTGATTTATGGTGGGTGAGTTACAAATGGAGAAAAAACTGGCTACGGTAGGTTTAATATTAAATACTAGGTCAACTAAAGCAGAATGAGAAACGCACTTAACAGACTCAAAACAAGGAAGCCATGCCTAAATGCCGCTATATCAACGCCCATGTCAATTTAACAGGTCCATGTTGCTGCTGTCAATTGTGACCAGAACATTTAACACTGCAGCAGGAAAGCATTACACAGGTGGAAAAAAAAAGTAGAAAAACAGTAGTACACAGCAACACTTTTAATTGTGTTACTGAGTCTAGATGATATCAAATCAGGAGAAGAACAAGTAAAGGAAGCAGCATAGGGAAGATGGGTGAAGGTAGGGTAGGTTTATAGCGATAAAATGGGTGAAGATAGGGTGGGTTTATAGCGATAAGATGGGTGAAGGTAGGGTGGGTTTATAGAGATAAGATGGGTGATATTAGGGTGGGTTTATAGAGATAAGATGGAGAGGTCCGAAGTTGAGGGACCGTGGGGCATAAAAGGCAATGTGGAATAAGGGGTAGCTAGAGGGATGGTTGGCCATGGAATAAATATAAAATGGTGTGCTTCTGCACCCCTTTTATGTCGTTGTCACAGTCTGAGTATGTCCAGTCATACTCAGGGTCTCAGCGCGTGTCCCTCGACATCATTCCATCTCCGTTGCAGCATTCAAATCGTGGTCATTGTGTGCCTGTGAATCACATTAAAGACTATGAGTGTTCACAGCATTTCCACAAGTAGAGCCATTGACAATACAACTTAAGCATTGAGGACAGCATTTTGTTGACATGGTGGTTTACACTATGTCTACTATGTGTGAATAATGGAAGAATCTTACCCCAGCTGTAGGTCCATTTGAGTGTGTGTGGTCACTTAGGGCTGCACGTCAACCAGTACTGGGACCATTGGAAACTTGGGACGCTTGCTCTCAAAGTACTGCTTGAATGTCAGTATGAAAATGTATGCACTCACTAACTGTAAGTCGCTCTGGATAAGAGCGTCTGCTAAATGACTAAAATGTAAATGTCTTCGGGTGTGGGTCTATAAAGGTCAAGTGTAAAATGAAGGAAGTTAATATGTGGCTCCGATTGACTTGAAAGTTGACACAAATGATAAACTAAGCAACAAACTACTACACATATGAAAGACTGTTCCACACAGGCCAGTACAATAGCCTACACATGGATAGGAACCTAAAAGCACACAGTACCAACCAACAGACAGGGCATGTGTGGATCAGTGCTGCCTTGGCTGCAGTCTTCTGGTCCGCAACTGCACCTTTTTTCTCAGCAGCCTCCTCCTTGGCATCAGTCAAGTTCAACTTCAACTTGAGAGTGGAGCATGCGTTATATTAGTTGAGCGGAGACTAGTGTGAGGGGACTGGAGCTCCGTTAATTGCGGGCTATTCTTTGGATGCTGAAATCAGTCGTTTTTGATAAAAACGTCATTTTATGTGATGTCAGAGCTCCAGTCCGCCCACACTAGTTGCTGCTCAACTCCATCGTAATTCGTGGAATTGAGTCGGCTAGGCTCAAGACTAACTTTTTTCACCATGTCCCAGAATCATCCGGAAGTGCAATTTAAACCGGCCCAAACTCCAGATGAACCGTCCCATAATAAAATACTAATTGAAAAAAGAAATATGTTTTGATATGCCAACATGGGCCTACTCTAGGACCTAGGTCATTCACAATGATTTAAAATGCTAATAAGAGCCTACTACTGAAATAGATCACCTAAAAAAAATAGCCTCTAAAAAGGCCAACATTGGAATAATATTTACATCTATTTTACATAAATGTAGATACATAATTAGCCTACATGTAAAAATGTAGCCTACGTTATATGCATATAGGCTACAGCCTCTCATGTCCACACTGACGCTGACATGATGGAGGCGCCAGAACATTTTGCCAAACTTTAATGAGACTTAAATTTAGGCTAAACGACAGTTATGTTTGACAATTATAAAGTAGGATAATTAACACATTAACGTCTAAAGGTTTGATTCTGTTGACATAGCCTACTCGAGGCACAGTTAGTTTAGATCAAATGGTCACAAGAGCAGAGAGTGAAGGACAGTGCCTGCTGCGCACCGCACACATCACACACCTTGCAATCTGAGCGGAGGCAGTCAGCATTTTGAAACTATTTAACCATAAACGTAATTGTGTAAAACCTGGAAGTTGTCATTTCTTTAGGCATAGCTTACCTTGTTTCAAAGTACCCTATAGCCAAAACCATGTTCTATTGGTTTTCAAATCAACTTTATTTCATAGTCCAGAAGGCAAAGACAAAATCCTAGTCATATTAGCAACCCATGCTAGTTGTTGCATCTTTAGATCTCCCCTCTTTCTAAATTTCTAACAGATATTTTCATCTTTGTCACATGAAACCATTCACATGTGCAGTGCATTTTTTATTATTATTATAATAATTTTTTAGAACTGTGTGTTCCCCCTAATTGCATTTTGGAACATTTGCGGGTAGGCTACTGCCATGTGTGCATTGCTGCGCTTATAATGTCAATAAATAATAGTTGAGTTCATTTTAAGCTAAACGTTCTGATCTGTTACATTAGCCTCATTGCTTTTAGAATTGTTTTGATGTACAGTAGTTGTATGCATTTTGGATCTATCGTCCCAGAGTCTGTTTGAACCGCCCCATACATATTTTTTTATCGTCGACGGGACAACCTTAATTTCGAGCCCTGGCTTACCCAGAGAGAAAGCACATCGTTCGATCCACTCTCCCTCTCTCTTAAACTGTTGGATGATTATTTTTCAGTTTCTCTACTTTCCTGTGTTGGCTCTAGTAATGATTCGTAGGACTGGGGGCGGTCAGGATACAATGAACGACGCAAACAAGAATTATGAGGGCGAAGTATGTAGCTAGCTAGTGCTAGTTAATTAGTTTGTTTTTCTCTCATCACTTGTCATGACTACCTGCTGCAGCACTCTCTCAACACCAATGACTGTGCTCAACACACACACACCCCTACGGCCCACCCCTCCCTCCCCACCACTCAATAACTCACTCGGCAACAGCCTGCCTCACTGCCTGATTGTCAGCAGTAACAATTAAATTAATCTGTTTGTTTTTTTTAAGAAAGAAATGCAATTTAGAAGTAGCACAAAAACCTGCAACCCGCGACCAATACATTTTCACCCACAACATCGTTTTTAAAGTAGCTCAATTTTGCTAGGAAACCGCAGACATGGCAACCCTGCTCGTTGGCCAAACCCTATGGGGAAATTAATTAGATGTTTTTGTTGCAATTACTGTATATATATTTTTTGGGATAAACACCGAAAATAAAGTATGTGGTAAACACAGGCTTAGGAGATCTGATACGTTTTGTTCTGAGATAATCTTCATCAGCTAACGTACATTTTTGTGAATTTGAAGCATTTATGTAATCAAAACAAGCACATAAAGGCTTCATAATTCATAAAGGGCATGTTCACTGACTGATATTATCCCATAGAACAAAACATATAAGATCTCCTAAGCTTGTGTTAACCTCAGACCTTATTTTCGGCGTTTATCCCAAAACCCCATTCTTTCCCCATTCATTTCCCCAATGGGAATGTCTGACGAACCAGAGGTAAATCATTTCTGTTTTTTTAGGACTACATGCTGGTGAGTGCTATAGAACACATACTAGCTACATTTATTGGTTACATCATTTAAGAAACCAACTTATCAAGACACCATTGATAAAGTGTGTTGTGTGTGAATGTAAACAATTTCCCTTGTCTGCTCATTTTAGGTGAGGTACAATGTCGGAGAGCAGTTGATTCCCAGTTGGTCACCAGCCTGTTTAGGGACGGAATTTCCTTAGGTGACACTGGACAGACTACCACACCCAGAAAGGTAAGCATTTCTCCACACTTGTTTCAAAAAGGGCAGCTAATATTTCAGTGGTTATCAAAACAACCTGAGTCTGAAAGCAAATATGACCTATAGCCTACCCATACTAGTGGTAATCTTGCGTTCAAGTGATGCTGTTGGACCTGTTTACTGTTCTGTTAGTGTTCTTGTGTTACATCTTTTTTCAGTTGTCTTTGACTGTGACATGTGTTCAGAGTACATTTTCTCACAGTTAGTGGATTATTCCCAGTTATATCTTGCATCCCAACCTTGTGTCCAACAGCCTGCAGCGTTAGATGAGATAAAGCTCAAATCACCTACCATCAAAGAGGAGAGGCTGGAGGAAGCCTGGGACAATTATGACCAACGAGAGAGACTGAGTACCGGTAAGTAAATGGGAGACGGGCTTAATCAAGTGTTTTCATTATGCCTTTTGGGAAAAAAAGTTTTTTGTATTACACACATCTCATTGCACTTAGGTTCTGGGTCATACCATTTGGCCTTTTCCCATAAATATGAATAAATCACAATGTTATATTGGGGAAAAAAACATGATAAATTATTACGGTCATGTAAAATGATTGCAATAATGTTAAACTGCGTACTGTATACAATTCATGAATTGATTTAATTATAAGTGCAACAGATTTCATGCCAATATTTTTGGCTTTCATATAGACTAGAAATTGCTCATATCCTTTGACTGATTTGTAATATTTGATGATTACCTTCATGATCATCCAGTTCATAGTGATTCACACACTGTGTTGTTCATTTTGTAGGAGCTTTAAATCACAGTGTTGATGGAGGAGAAAGGCATTCCAACATCGAAACAGAGGCTGCTCAACCAATCAGCAAACAGGAGAACGCCAGCTCTTGTAAATGGGTGAGTGGCGAAACAGACAACAATGAAAACCTGAGTGTGAACAAAAGATCTCAAACCCCAGCATTGGAAGATGGTGATGGAATACTTGACCATGCAGGCTTTGATTGTATGATGTTTGAGCCCCCCAGACAACTTGGGACACTTAGCACCCAGGGTCCTGGGGCTGATCTTCCCGAGTGCTCTTACTCTCATGTGGATGTTGTACCTATTCACTCTGATTCAGAGAATGGTTTTCCCTTTTCGATGTACAAGGTGAGTCACTCCATAACTGAGCACAAACAACCTGTAGCTTACAGAGACAATAGACAGAGGGCGCCGTTGCCCTCAGATGAGCCTCACATGACTGTGCGAAAAGGCATTGAGACTGGATCCAGTGCCTTGGTAATGATGGATGGTTGGGTCTCCCATGACAGTCATAATAATGACGCTGTGAATTACAACCGAGATGGCACAGCAGGTAACCGGTTCATTTGTAGTTTCTGTGGTAAGACTTTGGCTTGTCTGAAGAACCTCAAGACACACCTGAGGGTTCACACCGGGGAGAAGCCGTTCAGCTGCATGCGGTGCGGGAAGCGCTTCTCCGACTCCAGCAACCTCAAGCGACACCAGAGCGTTCACACGGGGGAGAGACGCTACGGCTGCAGCCACTGCGGCAAGCGCTTCGCCCAGTCGGGGCACCTCAAAGTTCACCTGAGCGTACACACAGGATGCAAGCAGTTTAGATGCCCACAGTGTGGAAAGACTTTCATATCGGCCAATCATCTCAAGAGACACATCAGTGTCCACGATGGAGAAGAAAGTATTTTACCAACCACTTTTCAGTGAGTGAAAGTGTACACAAACGTTCTTCAGCCCAGCTTGAACAAAAAAGGAATTGCGTCTTGACTGAGGGAATTCATAATCCAAAAAGTATTCTATACACTTTTGAATTAGTGTCTTTGTAACTCTCATTGAAGTTGTTTATCACTTATCCTCAGCCCACTGTGTGGAAAGCTGTTTGCGGACTCAAGTAGTCTCATCAGATACAAGTGTTCACACAGGAGAAATACCCTCCATCTGCATACAGTCTGGGGAGGAGCTTGCTGCGAAACACAACCTTACACTTCACCTATAGAGAAACCATTCTGCTTGCTCAAGTGCTGGAGATGTATTGTCACTGACTATACTATGAACACGATCGTGAATAATTCTACTTTTTAACATTTTAACTGAACACATTTTTGTCTGTAGGCTATTTGAAATTTACAGTTGAGGACTAGTCTTATAACAAAACAAAAAGAATGGAATCAACAAATAATTTGTGTGCCGCCATTACTATTAATATTTCAAAAGTGCTGCAGGCAATATATGAAAGGTGCAGTACAAACAGCGATTGTTACAACTATTATTATTAATATAAAAAATACTACCTCTCTTTAGGAAAAACACTCCTCCAAGCCAATCACTCTAGTCAAATGATATCTCGCAAAGGCTCACATATGACATTTTTGTAATATGTATTCTGTTGCACACATTCTTTTTTTTTTCCAGAATTGCCCTTGAAAATTGATGTTTTTGTGAAATAAACAATTTTAAGAAAAAGGCCACCACATTCCTGACTTTCTTGACTCTCATCCAGTAGGATGCAGAACCAGCTACTCATCAGCAACACTAAAGAAGCACTTCCGGGTCACGGAATTTCAGAAATCTTCATAAGTCTCCCACGTAATAGTAGAAAAGTGTCAATAACCTGTATTTATTCATGATATATGAAAATTGTCTAAACAATAACAATGATTCATATTTAAGTGACATTTGCATTATAGTTGGGTTTTAAAACATGTTCCATGGTCAAATAAAGATAACACATTTCTGTATACAGCACAGCACTTACAAATATTGCACTGTACAGGAAAAACTATTGATTGTGTGTCCATAAAACCAGGGTCCTGTCTACTCACTATAGTCCCATAGAATACAAGACAGATGAGTTTGAACAAAAAGCTAGTTCATAGGAAGTGTTGCTGGCTTTTTACTCCGCCCCCTCCAAATCCCCCAATGCAACACACTGCATGTGGCCAGCCAGCAGCATACCACACTGCATCCCACTGCTGGCTTGCCACTGAAGCTAAACAGGGTTGGTCCTGGTTGTTCTCTGGATGGGAGAAGTGGTGTTGGTGGGCCAGTAGGAGGCATTCTTTCCTCTGGTCTAAAAAAAAAGATCCCAATACCTCAGTGTAGTGATTGGGGACATTGCCCTGTGCAGGGTGCCTTCTTTCGGATGGGACGTTAAACGGGTGTCCTTCCTCTCTGTGGTCACTAAAGATCCCATGGCACTTATCGTAAGAGTGTCCTGGCTAAATTCCCAATGTGGCCCTCATACCATCATGGCCACCAAATCAACCCCAGCTTCCAATTGGCTCATTCATCCCCTCTCCCCTGTAACTATTCCCCAGGTCATTGCTTTAAATAAGAATGTGTTCTCAGTCACCTTACCTGGTAAAATAAGGGTTATAAAATATATATATATATATATATATATATATATATATATATATATATATATATATATACACACACAGTGGGGAGAACAAGTATTTGATACACTGCCGATTTAGCAGGTTTTCCTACTTACAAAGCATGTAGAGGTCTGTAATTTTTATCATAGGTACACTTCAACTGTGAGAGACGGAATCTAAAACAAAAATCCAGAAAATCACATTGTATGATTTTTAAGTAATTAATTTGCATTTTATTGCATGACATAAGTATTTGATCACCTACCAACAAGTAAGAATTCCGGCTCTCACAGACCTGTTAGTTTTTCTTTAAGAAGCCCTCCTGTTCTCCACTCATTACCTGTATTAACTGCACCTGTTTGAACTTGTTACCTGTATAAAAGACACCTGTCCACACACTCAATCAAACAGACTCCAACCTCTCCACAATGGCCAAGACCAGGGAGCTGTGTAAGGACATCAGGGATAAAATTGTAGACCTGCACAAGGCTGGGATGGGCTACAGGACAATAGGCAAGCAGCTTGGTGAAAAGGCAACAACTGTTGGCGCAATTATTAGAAAATGGAAGAAGTTCAAGATGACGGTCAATCACCCTCGGTCTGGGGCTCCATGCAAGATCTCACCTCGTGGGGCATCAATGATCATGAGGAAGGTGAGGGATCAGCCCAGAACTACACGGCAGGACCTGGTCAATGACCTGAAGAGAGCTGGGACCACAGTCTCAAAGAAAACCATTAGTAACACACTACGCCGCCATGGATTAAAATCCTGCAGCGCACGCAAGGTCCCACTGCTCAAGCCAGCGCATGTCCGGGCCCATCTGAAGTTTGCCAATGACCATCTGGATGATCCAGAGGAGGAATGGAAGAAGGTCATGTGGTCTGATGAGACAAATATAGCTTTTTGGTCTAAACTCCACTCGCCGTGTTTGGAGGAAGAAGAAGGATGAGTACAACCCCAATAACACCATCCCAACCGTGAAGCATGGAGGTGGAAACATCATTTGGGGATGCTTTTCTGCAAAGGGGACAGGATGACTGCACCGTATTGAGGGGAGGATGGATGGGGCCATGTATCGCGAGATCTTGGCCAACAACCTCCTTCCCTCAGTAAGAGCATTGAAGATGGGTTGTGGCTGGGTCTTCCAGCATGACAACGACCCGAAACACACAGCCAGGGCAACTAAGGAGTGGCTCCGTAAGAAGCATCTCAAGGTCCTGGAGTGGCCTAGCCAGTCTCCAGACCTGAACCCAATAGAACATCTTTGGAGGGAGCTGAAAGTCCGTATTGCCCAGCGACAGCCCGGAAACCTGAAGGATCTGGAGAAGGTCTGTATGGAGGAGTGGGCCAAAATCCCTGCTGCAGTGTGTGCAAACCTGGTCAAGACCTATAGGAAACGTATGATCTCTGTAATTGCAAACAAAGGTTTCTGTACCAAATATTAAGTTCTGCTTTTCTGATGTATCAAATACTTATGTCATGCAATAAAATGCAAATTAATTACTTAAAAATCATACAATGTGATTTTTTGGATGTTTGTATTAGATTCCGTCTCTCACAGTTGAAGTGTACCTATGATAAAAATTGCAGACCTCTACATGCTTTGTAAGTAGGAACACCTGCAAAATCGGCAGTGTATCAAATACTTGTTCTCCCCACTGTATATATGGAATACATATTTTACTGTAGAGAATTGTTTTACTGCCTGTCTAAACTGGGGTGGAAAATACTACTACTACTACTACTACTAACCAAACAAAAATAATCCGTTTTGGAGGGGGACTTTGTCGTACAGACTGTTGCTGGCTTTCACTCCGCCACCTCCATTGCTGCCAGTGGATAGATGCAGCTACATGTTGCTATAACTGGAGTCCTGTGGGCAAAGAGTTGAACAACGTTTGCAGTGATGGGGAGCATCCAAGCAAAGAAGATTAAGATTCTGTAAAACAGTATTATGCTGTTCTGAAGGTAGATGACTAATAATGTGACAAAATATATAATATCTCTTATCTGGGAAATGTTTACTACGGTTTCAGGCACCCTAGTTAAAATGCAGTACGTTACAGCCTTATTCTAAAATGGATGGAAGAAAAAAAATCCTCATCAATCTACACAATACCCCATAATGACAAAGCGAAAACAGGTTTTTAGACATTTTTGCTAATTTATATAGAATAAAAAACAGAAATCCCTTATTTACATAAGTATTCAGACCATTTGCTATGATACTCAAAATTTGAGCTCTGGTGCATCCTGTTTCCATTGATCATCCTTGATGTTTCTACCATTTGATTGGAGTCCGTGTAGCTCAGTTGGTAGAGCATGGCGCTTGCAATGCCAGGGTTGTGGGTTCGATTCCCACGGGAGGCCAGTATGGGAGAAAAAAAAATTATGCACTGGATAAGAGCGTCTGCTAAATGACTAAAATGTAAATGTCAATGTAAATTCAATTGATTGGACATGATTTGGAAAGGCACACACCAGTCTATATAAGGTCCCACAGTTGACAGTGCATGTCAGAGCAAAAACCAAGCCATGAGGTCGAAGGAATTGTCCGAAGTCAGGATTGTGTCGAGGAACAGATCTGGGGAAGGGTAGCAAAAAATGTCTGCAGCATTGAAGGTCCCCAAGAACACAGTGGCCTCCATCATTCTTAAATGGAAGAAGTTCGGAACCACCAAGACTCTTCCTAGAGCTGGCCGCCCAGCCAAACTGAGCAATCGGGAGGGGGGAGGGCCTTGGTCAGGGAGGTGACCAACAACCAGATGGTCACTCTGACAGAGCTCCAGAGTTCCTCTGTGGAGATGGAAGAACCTTCCAGAAGGACAACCATCTCTGCAGCACTCCACCAATCAGGCCTTTAAGGTAGAGTGGCCAGACGGAAGCCACTCCTCAGTATGGCACATGACAGCCCACTTGGAGTTTGCCAAAAGGCACCTAAAGGACTCTCAGACCATGAGAAACAAGATTCTCTGGTCAGATGAAACCAAGATTGAACTATTTGGCCTGAATGCCAAGCGTCACGTCTGGAGGAAACCTGGCACCATCCCTACGGTGAAGCATGGTGGTGGCAGCATCATGCTGTGGGGATGTTTTTCAGCGGCAGGGACTGGGAGACTAGTCAGGACCGAGGGAAAGATGAACGGAGCAATGTACAGAGAGATCCTTGATGAAAACCTGCTCCAGAGCGCTCAGGACCTCAGACTGGAGCGAAGGTTCACCTTCCAACAGGACAACGACCCTAAGCATACAGCCAATACAACGCAGCAGTGGCTTCAGGACAAGTCTCTGAATGTCCATGAGTTGCCCAGCCAGAGCCTGGACTTGAACCCGATCGAACATCTCTGGAGAGACCTGAAAATAGCTGTGCAGCGACGCTCCCCATCCAACCTGACAGAGTTTGAGAGGATCTGCAGAGAAGAATGGGAGAAACTCCCCAAATACAGGTGTGCCAAGCTTGTAGCGTCATACCCAAGAAGACTTGAGGCTGTAATCGCTGCCAAAGGTGCTTCAACAAAGTACTTAGTTAAGGGTCTGAATATTTATGTCAATGTGATATCTGTTTATATTTAATACATTTTCAAAAAATTCTACAAACCTCTTTTTTATTTGTTATTATTGGGTATTGTGTGTAGATTGATGAGGGAAAAAAAACAATTCTATCAATTTCAGATTAAGGCTATAACGTAACAAAATGTGGAAAAAGTCAAGGGGTCTGAATTCTTTCCAAATGCATTGTATATATTTTCCATGTCCTTGTTCAGCCATGACTCTGAGAAACATGGGATATTACAGTTCTTCAGATCACGTTGATAAGATAGTCTCGAAACTGAGCTCGTCCAGTTTATTCTCCAGTGATTGCACGTTCGCCAATAGAACGGAGGGTAGAGGCGGTTTATCCACTCGCCGACGTAGTCTCGTCAGTATCCCGCATGCCGTCCTCTATAACAATACAAACCGTACTAACATAATTATCTATGAGACGTCATATTATTCAAAGCTTTTAAGAAAGGATTAATTTGGTTCCCTTACAGTATATGGTGAAGGAGATGGGTAAGCCTGAGTGCATCCAAATCAAAGAGGAAAGACAGGAGAACACCATAAGCCTACAGAATGACCCAAGGATCAAAGGTGGGTGCTTATATTTGTCTTATTTCACATATGTACAAGTGTGTATTAATACGCATGTGTGAATTGGAAATGTGTTTTTTTGCATATCCCACTCTCCCTGAGACACCCTCGGCGAGTGGGGTCATGGCCAGGGTCTGCCATTCAACTGCGACCCTGGAGCAATTAGGGTTAATTGCCTTGCTCAAGGGCATATCGACAGATTTTTCACCTTGTCGGCTCAGGGAGAGTAAGTGCAATGGAGGCCTATAATGAAATGTAAAATGCCAGTCATATGGAGTGGATGGTTTATCTATAATTTAAAAAAACAACTCCATCTTAAAATGATTTCTCAAAGTCAAGGAAAGGCAATTATCCACTATTTTATATTTCATCAATTATTTCCTCTCTATAGGCAGTGTTGAATCAGGTGCTGATGAAGACCAAAGGGATGTGATTGGACACACTCAGACTGACAGTCTCTTTGAGGACAATGATCCGCACATCAACGCAGACCAAGAGAGGGAGCGCACGATCCAGAAGTTTCAGCATACGAAAGTTGCACACTGCGTACGGAGGCAGGGATACTCTGGCTTGTGGACACCAAGAAGCACTGAAACAGATTCTGAGGATCCAGCTTGTTCTTATTCTGAGGAAATTAGCCCCACTCGTGTCAAAGCTCACACAAAGCAACAACAGACTTCCTTAGCTGAGGAAAGCACTTTGTTCGCTGTTGAATCTCACAATGTGAAACCAGTGGCTGCAATACTTGATTCTGAACCCTATGAAGCAAAATATCAATCTAGCAGTAGTGATAATGATTATTATGATAATGATAGCAGTAAAAACAGCATGTCTTACGAGGCTAGTGAAAACTGTTTCTCTAACAGTCAAGTAAATATGAGAGGGAACACAGCAAGGCTAAAGGTGGGCATAGTCCAACGCTACATAGCAGGACATAAAATGCAACACAGGGTTGGCAAGCGAGAAAAACGGTTTGTTTGTGGCTTCTGCAGAAAACATTTCACTTGTCCAAAGTATCTTCAGTCTCACCAGCGGGTTCACACGGGAGAGAAACCCTTCAGCTGCTCTCAGTGTGGGAAGAGGTTCGGCCAATCTGTTTATCTGAAGAAACATCAGACCGTCCACACTGGAGAGAAACCATTTGTTTGCCCACTTTGTGGAAAGCAGTTTGCGGATGCAAGTAATCTCATCAGACACAAGAGTGTTCACACAGGAGAAAGACCCTCCATCTGAATACAGTCTGAGGAGAGGTTTGCTGCAAAGCACAACCTTATTATTCACAGAGAGAGAAACCATTCAGGTTGCGCAAATGCTGGAGATTGTTTTGTCACACAGAGTACACCATGAACACAATTAGTCATGAATAATTCTACTTTTTAACATTTTGACTGTAGGCTATTTGTCATTTTACAGTTGAGGACTAGTCTTGTAACAAAACAAAATTAATGGAATTAAAATATGTGTGCCTCCATTAAAGCAGAAATATGTAACTTTTTGGGCGACCTGACCAAAATCACATAGAAATCTGAGTTATAGATCTGTCATTCGCATTGAAAGCAAGTCTAAGAAGTGGTAGATATGTTCTATGTGTGCTATTTCTATGCTTCCTGTTAAGCTTCGTTTTTTTGTCTTTAATTTTATTCCAAGGTCAAATAAAGAATAACACATTTCTTTATACAGCACATACAAATATTGCACTGTACAGGAAAAATCTTATATAAAGTAAAAACTCTTTAGTTAAGATTTTTCCCCAATGTAGTTATACTTTTGTAACATAATTTTAACATCACGCACTATGCAAAGCTCCAAAAAATATTTATTTCATATCATCAGTGATGGGAAAAGTACCCAATTGTCATACTTGAGTAAAAGTGAAGATACCTTAATAGAAAAGGACTCAAGTAAAAGTGAAAGCCAACCAGTAAAATAATACTTGAGTAAAAGTCTAAAAGTATTTGGTTTTAAATATACCGCAGACTTTACCGCAGACTTTTATTTTGAAGGCTGAATCTGAAAACCGGAAGTCTTATTGTGGATAGATGAAGCTACATGTTGCTGATATAACTGGAGTCCCGTGGGTAAAGAGTTGAACCCCCCCAAAAAATCCCTCCTTTATATAGTTTTTTCTCACCCATCCACACACAGTACCCAATAATGACAAAGTGAAAGCATATTTTTAGAAATTGTAGCAAATGTATTGAATATGAAATACAGATTACAGTTTTGAGTCGTCTTGGGTAAGAGTCATCAATTTTGCAAATCTGGATTTGGGGATTTTCTCCCATTCTTCCCTGCAGATTTTCTCATGCTCTGTTAAATTAGATGGGGAGCGGCGGTGAACAGCAATCTTCAAGTCTTTCCACAGACTTTCAATGGGATTCAAGCCTGGGTTTTGGCTGGGCCACATAAGGACTTTCACATTCTTGTTCTGACGCCATTCCAGCGTTGCTTTGGCTGTATGCTTGGGGTCATTGTTCTGTTGGAACGTAAATCTTTGCCCCAGTCTAAGATGAGCTGTGCTTGGTTTTCTCCAGACAGCGCTTTGCATTCAGGCCAAAGAGTTACATTTTTGTCTCATCAGATCACAGAATCTTTTGCCTTATGATCAGTCTTTCACGTGCCTTTTTGCAAACTCCAGGCGTGATGTCATGTGCCTTTTTCTCAGGATTGGCTTCCTTCTGGCCACTCTCCCATAAAGCCCAGATCGGTGAAGTGCTGAAGAAACTGTTGTCCTTCTGGTAGGTTCTCCCATCTCAGCCAAGGAACTCTGTAGTTCAGTGGAGGCTGGTCGGAGGAGATATAGGAGGACTGGCTCATTGTAATGGCTGGAATGGAATTAATGGAACGGCGTCAAATGTGGTTTCCATATGTTTGATACCAGTCCATTTATTCCATTCCAGCCATTACAATGAGCCTGTCCTCCTATAGCTCCTCCCACCAGCCTCCACTGCTGTAGTTCTGTCAGAGTGGTCATTGGGTTCTTGGTCACCTCCCTGACCAAGGTCCTTCTTGCCCGGTTCCTCAGCTTGGTCAGACGGCCAGCTCTAGGCAGAGTCTGGGTAGTTCCATATTTCTTCCATTTCCCAATCATGGAGACCTCTGTACTCTTGGAAACTTTCAACACTCTAGAAAATTGTTTTATACCCTTCCCCAGATATATGCCTCATCACAATTATATCTCGGAGCTCTACGGACAGTTTCTTGGACTTCATGGTATAGTTTCTGCTCTGGCATGCACTGTCAACTTTGGGACTGTATAAAGACAAGTGTGTTTCTTTCTAAATCATGTCCAAACAATTGAATTGGCCACAGGTGGACTCCAATCAAGTTGTAGTGACATCTCAAGGATTATCAAAGGAAATTGGATGCACCAGAGCTCAATTTGGAGTGTTATAGAAAAGGGTTGTGAATACTTGTGTAAATGAGATATTTCTGTATTTCATTTTCAATAAATGTGCTAACATTTCTAAAAACATGTTTTCACTTTGTAATTATGGGGTATTGTGAGTAGTGTAACTACATTTAATAAATTTTGAATTCAGGCTGTAACACAACAAAATGTGGAATAAGTCAAGGGGCATGAATATGATCCAGTATGTGTATAATTATAATGGACACTTCATGTTTTGTGGATAATATTTACATTTCCAGTGGGTGAAAGAGGGCTGTTAAGGTCACAAAATTTCATCAGCCGGTGATTGTCAAGCAAATAACTGCTGGTCTCACGGTAATTGACCAATAATTAACATAAACACATTTAGCATCTCCTGGCTTCCACACATAGCCTACAAGCCACTGATGCAGACCTTTGGAACATCTACAAGTCTAATAAATCCATGTAATACTGTGCCTTCGGTAAGTATTCAGACCCCTTGACTTTTTCCACATTTAGTTATGTTACAGCCTTATTCTAAAATTGATTAAATAAAAACAAATCCTACACAATCTACACACAGTACCCATAATGACAAAGCGAAAACAGGTTTTTAGACATTTTTGCAAAAAAAATAAAAATATATATATACGTATTCAGACCCTTTGCTATGAGACTCAAAATTAAGCTCAGGTGCATACTGTTTCATTGATCATCCTTGAGCCGTTTCTACAACTTGATTGGAGTCCACCTGTGGTAAATTCAATTGATTGGACATGATTTGGAAAGGCACACACCTGTCTATAAAAGGTCCCACAGTTGACAGTGCATGTTGGAGCAAAAACCAAGCCATGAGGTCAAAGGAATTGTTTGTAGAGCGCCGATACAGGATTGTGTCGAGGCACAGATCCTTGGAAGGGTACCGAAAAATGTCTGCAGCATTGAATGTCCCCAAGAACACCGTGGCCTCCATCATTCTTAAATGGAAGAAGGTCGGAACCACTCTTCATAGAGCTGGCTGCTCGGCCAAACTGAGCAATCAGGGGAGAAGGGCCTTGGTCAGGGAGGTGACCAAGAACCCGATGGGCACTCTGACAGAGCTCTAGAGTTTCACTGGAGCTTGGAGAATCTTCCAGATGGACAACCATCTCTGCAGACGTTATTCCAGTAGATTTACATTTACATTTTAGTCATTTAGCAGACGCTCTTAACCAGAGCGACTTACAGGAGCAATTAGGGTTAAGTGCCTTGCTCAAGGGCACATTAACGTCATTTAGCAGACGCTCTTAGCCAGAGCGACTCACAAATTGGTGCGTTCACCCTATAGCCAGTGGGATAACCACTTTACAATTGGGGGGGGGGTTAGAAGGAATACTTTAGCCTATCCCAGGTATTCCTTAAAGAGGTGGGGTTTCAAATGTCTCCGGAAGGTGGTGAGTGACTCCGCTGTCCTGGCGTCGTGAGGGAGCTTGTTCCACCATTGGGGTGCCAGAGCAGCGAACAGTTTTGACTGGGCTGAGCGGGAGCTGTGCTTCCGCAGAGGAAGGGGAGCCAGCAGGCCAGAGGTGGATGAACGCAATGTCCTCGTTTGGGTGTAGGGACTGATCAGAGCCTGAAGGTACAGGGGTGCCGTTCCCCTCACTGCTCCAAAGGCAAGCACCATGGTCTTGTAGCGGATGCGAGCTTCAATTGGAAGCCAGTGGAGTGTGCGGAGGAGGGGGGTGACGTGAGAGAACTTGGGAAGGTTGAACACCAGACGGGCTGCGGCATTCTGGATGAGTTGTAGGGGTTTAATGGCACAGGCAGGGAGCCCAGCCAACAGCGAGTTGCAGTAGTCCAGACGGGAGATGACAAGTGCCTGGACCAGGACCTGCGCCGCTTCCTGTGTAAGGCAGGGTCGCACTCTCCGAATGTTGTAGAGCATGAACCTGCAGGAGCGGGTCACCGCCTTGATGTTGGCGGAGAACGACAGGGTGTTGTCCAGGGTCACGCCTAGGCTCTTCGCACTCTGGGAGGAGGACACAGCGGAGTTGTCTACCGTGATGGCGAGATCATGGAACGGGCAGTCCTTCCCCGGGAGGAAGAGCAGCTCCGTCTTGCCAGGGTTCAGCTTGAGGTGGTGATCCGTCATCCATACTGATATGTCTGCCAGATGGCCTAGTATAGGCTTGGGCCTTCAGCAAGTGACTTGTGTGAGAATGAGACACAAAGAGCCTTCTCTAGAATAACCGCCTGAGCTGCAAAATAAAAAGTAAATACTATTTAGGCTAGGCCTATTCCGCTATCTAAATATGCCATGCTGTTGTGTGTTCTTTAATGGCCATATAATTGCATAATTTATTTTTATAGCCACGTGGGGCTACTGTGGTGATCATGTAACCTAATGAATCACACTTTTTCCAGTATTTGGGAGCACGGACTGTAGGCCTTATATTAGGCAGTTTGATGGTTGTATTAGTGAATTCCACTCTGTATGTAGGCTTGTTATAGCCATTTGCATTGCACAACCCCATCACGCAGAGGCTATATCCATATCAATAAATGGGTCAAAACAAAATATTGATTGTCTTGGCTATAACCTGTCCTGAGCGACATAGCCAAGTGGTCCCAAATGTTCAAGACTATCTATAGCCTATTCTTATTGTCAGATCTGTTTTCCCTATCAGCCACTCCATGTGCTTCAGCTATTTTGTTTAACATTTATTTAGAGGCTATATTTAGAGGGCCGTGAGCTAGGGTATCTTTTTAATGGGAGCCCTATAATAAAAAGTTATAAAACACAAATAGAGTTCAAAAATTATTCCGCAAGAATCCAGTACCCAAAATGATAGCCTAAATTGCAATGCCTACAAGTTGAATGCCTAATTTTCATTTGGATAGGACTAAATTAAACATTGACTGAACTGAATGGATGAATTAAATGTTCAAATATGTTGGAATGACGAGTTGCACGCATCATGCATGCTCTGCACTTTATGAAGTAAACTCATCGGAGTAATAGAGAATGGAGACTTTTAACTTGAAAATGTGCAGGATACATCTTTTCGTTTTCCTTGACTTCAGTTTTGTTTACTGTGTTATGCTTGTTCTGGTAGCACTTCTCACAGGTCGTTTCAAATCAAATCAAATCTAATTTTATTTGCCACATGCGCCGAATACAACAGGTGTAGACCTTACAGTGAAATACTTACTGACAAGCCCTTAACCAACAATGCAGTTTTAAGAAAATAAAAAAAGTGTTAAGTAAAAAATAGATAAATAAAAAATACAAATAGCAAATAATTCAAGAGCAGCAGTCAAATAAAATAACAGTAGGGAGGCTAAATGCAGGGGGTACCGGTACAGTGTGCGGGGCACCGGTTAGTCGA
This sequence comes from Coregonus lavaretus, assembly GCF_964263955.1. Lineage (NCBI taxonomy): Eukaryota > Metazoa > Chordata > Actinopteri > Salmoniformes > Salmonidae > Coregonus > Coregonus lavaretus. The sequence continues at coordinate 17,782,322 of NC_139988.1, forward strand.
GGTCATTGAGGTAATATGTACATGTGGGTAGAGTTAAAGTGACTATGCATAGATAATAAACAGAGTAGCAGCAGCGTAAAAGTGGGGGTGGGGTGGAGGGGCAATGCAAATAGTCTGGGTAGCCATGATTAGCTGTTTAGGAGTCTTATGGCTTGGGGTAGAAGCTGTTAAGAAGCCTTTTGGACCTAGACTTGGCGCTCCGGTACCGCTTGCCGTGCGGTAGCAGCGAGAACAGTCTATGACTAGGGTGGCTGGAGTCTTCGACAATTTTTAGGGCCTTCCTCTGACACCGCCTGGTATAGAGGTCCTGGATGGCAGGAAGCTTGGCCCCAGTGATGTACTGGGCCGTACGCACTACCCTCTGTAGTGCCTTGCGGTCGGAGGCTGAGCAGTTGCCATACCAGGCAGTGATGCAACCAGTCAGGATGCTCTCGATGGTGCAGCTGTAGAACCTTTTGAGGATCTGAGGACCCATGCAAAATCTTTTCAGTCTCCTTAGGTTTTGTTGTGCCCTCTTCACGACTGTCTTGGTGTGCTTGGACCATGTTAGTTTGTTGGTGATGTGGACACCAAGGAACTTGAAACTCTCAACCTGTTACACTACAGCCCGTTGGTGAGAATGGGGACGTGCTCAGTCCTCTTTTTTTCCCTGTAGTCCACAATCATCTCCTTTGTCTTGATCCCATTGAGGGAGAGGTTGTTGTCCTGGCACCACACGGCCAGGTTTCTGACCTCCTCCCTATAGGCTGTCTCATCGTTGTCAGTGATCAGGCCTACCACAGTTGTGTCGTCGGCAAACTTAATGATGGTGTTGGAGTCGTGCCTGGCCATGCAGTCATGGGTGAACAGGGAGTACAGGAGGGGACTGAGCACGCACCCCTGAGGAGCCCCCGTGTTCAGGATCAGCGTGGCAGATGTGTTGTTACCTACCCTTACCACCTGGGGGTGGCCCGTCAGGAAGTCCAGGATCCAGTTGCAGAGGGAGGTGTTTAGTCCCAGGGTCCTTAGCTTAGTGATGAGCTATGAGGGCACTATGGTGTTGAACGCTGAGCTGTAGTCAATTAATAGCATTCTCACGTAGGTGTTCCTCTTGTCCAGGTGGGAAAGGGCAGTGTGGAGTGCAATAGAGATTGCATCATCTATGGATCTGTTGGGGCGGTATGTACATTTGAGTGGGTCTAGGGTTTCTGGGATAATGGTGTTGATGTGAGCCATGACCAGCCTTTCAAAGCACTTCATGGCTACTGACGTGAGTGCTACGGGTCGGTAATCATTTAGGCAGGTTATCTTAGTGTTCTTGGGCACAGGGACTATGGTGGTCTGCTTGAAACATGTTGGTATTACAGACTCAGTCAGGGACATGTTGAAAATGTCAGTGAAGACACTTGCCAGTTGGTCAGCGCATGTACACGTCCTGGTAATCCGTCTGGCCCTGCGGCCTTGTGAATGTTGACCTGCTTAAAAGTCTTACTCACATCGGCTACGGAGTGTGATCACATAGTCATCCGGAACAGCTGATGCGCTCATGCATGCTTCAGTGTTGCTTGCCTCGAAGCGAGCATAGAAGTGAATTAGCTCATCTGGTAGGTTTGTGTCACTGGGCAGCTCGCGGCTGTGCTTCCCTTTTGTAGTCTGTAATAGTTTTCAAGCCCTGCCACATCCGACGAGCGTCGGAGCCGGTGTAGTACGATTCAATCTTAGTCCTGTATTGACGCTTTGCCTGTTTGATGATTCGTCGGAGGGCATAGCGGGATTTCTTATAAGCGTCCGGGTTAGAGTCCCGCTCCTTGAAAGCGGCAGCTCTACCCTTTAGCTCAGTGGGGATGTTGCCTGTAATCCATGGCTTCTGGTTGGGGTATGCACGTACGGTCACTGTGGGGATGACGTCATCAATGCACTTATTGATGAAGGCAGTGACTGATGTGGTGTAATTTACGTATGGATTTTCTTACGAGCGTAACGATACGTACGTTCAACCTTTTGGCAGGTATCTCGCTCCATACAGATATTTCACCAGATGTATAAATGTGAAGCATCCAGTTGGCGTTTCCACTCACTACCTAATATGGTGGTGAGAGGAAGCCCAGTGGCCGGCAGTGGGAGAATATTGCGCAAAATAGATTTAGGCCATTCTGATAATTTACTCGTCAATGAAACATTTGATCTCCATACAGTTTTCAGTTTCCAAAACTAGAATCCGTAACAAACAGAGTGGACTGCGTTTTGTAGACTTTAACCTTTGCCAAAGTTTTTTTTTATGTGCGTTGTTTAGGAGTGCAAAGGCCAATTTAGTAATTGCACACTCGCATTTCACATAGTAGGTGTTTCCTATGGAGGACTAAAAGTGCCACAATTAAATAAATAAATACACCATTAAATAATTACTTAAATGTGTCATTAATTAATTCAAATTAGAATTAAATACATAAATGTGTAATTAAATGTATCATTAATTAATTCAAATACCGATTCATTTTATGTAAAATACATATATAATTATTTCACTATTTACATTTACATTTCATGATCCTGCATTGCAGTGATTCATGAATTACTTAAAACTGTCAAACTGACCCATCAAAGTCAGTGGGCGGGGCTAACGCGAATCTAGTCTGATCCATTGCTTTGGTCTGAAGTAGAGTAGGCCAACCTGGATAGAGACAATGGAGGATCTCCGTGAACTTTCCAGGGAGTTGGTTAGAGACATTTTAAACTTAGCAGAGGATGTAGAAGCAGGACCTGCTGACATTATCCGGAATTGATTTGTCTTGGCTTGATGCAGAGGGTAACCAATCAGGCGTTAGGTTCCGCCTACCAACTTTTGATGGGTCAGTTTGACAGTTTTAAGTAATTCAGGAAGCACTCCAACGCAGGACCATGAAATGTAAATGTAAATAGTGAAATTATTATATATGTATTTTACATAAAATGAATCGGTATTTGAATTAATTAATGACACATTTAATAACACATTTATGTATTTAATTCTAATTTTAATTAATTAATGACACATTTAAGTAATTATTTAATGGTGTATTTATTTATTTAATTGTGGCACTTTTAGTCCTCCATAGTTTCCTAACGGAAATATGCAAATAAATGCTAGAACGCGCCAATAGGATCTCACTAACTCATGCTTTGCCCTGCCCACCTCCTTGCTTGTTATTGTTCTGCCCACTATGATTTAATTGATTTGCTCCCATTGGAAACGACAGGCTCTGGTCTATCTTGGGTTAGTTATAAAACATATTTGGTATAGCCTCTCCCTGGTGCTAACAAGAGACGCTTATGGTCGCTGTGGATAAAAAATAATAATAATCCCACTACCCGTACAGTAGGTGGCGGCAATACACAGTATCGGTTGTAGTTTGCCAATAAAGCTAAACGAAGAAGAAGAAGAGAAGAAAAGAAGGAGATTGAGACGCTGGTTGTACTTTGTTTACATTTTAGTGAACTACACTAAATTTGATTACGAGGTGTCTGCATCTAGCGGTTGCTTCTACACTACACTTCCATTAAAATTACACATTCTGAGGGCATTTTCGGTCTAATAATGGCAAATGCCGTTGCTTTTCACACTCAACTAGCCTCCATCATGGAGGTTTTGGCAAACGCGGCCGTGGCTGAAATCTGCGAGCTTGTTGACAATGGCTATGCGGTCCTGCATTTAGAGATATCTCAAGGGCAGAAGGAGAATGAAGCATTGAGGAGAAAACTACGGATGATGGAGCTGAAAGCGTCTCGTGCGAGTGCTCCGAGAGCGGGAATGGGAAGTTCCATCCTCGCGCACAGTCGCTCTCGAGCTCACCTTGGCATGGACTCAAAAAGGACATCAAGCAGTAAGATTTGGGCGTTCCAATAGAACACATACTAACTACATTTATTGGTTACATCATTTTAGAAACCAACTTATCAAGACATCATTGATAAAATGTGTTGTGTGTGAATGTTAACAATTTCCCTTGTCTGCTCATTTTAGGCGAGGTACAATGTCGGAGAGCAGTTGATTCCCAGTTGGTCACCAGCCTTTTTAGGGACGGAAAGTCCTCAGGTGATACTGGACAGACTACCACACCGAGAAAGGTAAACATTTTCCCACACTTGTTTCGATAAGGGCAGCCTAATATTTCAGTGGTTATCAACACAACCTAGGTCTGAATGTAAATATGACCTATAGCCTACCCATGCTAGTGGTAATCTTGCATTCAAGCGATGCTGTTGGACCTGTTTACTGTTCTGTTAGTGTTCTTGTGTTACATCTTTTTTCAGTTGTCTTTGACTGTGACATGTGTTCAGAGTACATTTTCTCACAGTTAGTGGATTATTCCCAGTTATATCTTGCATCCCAACCTTGTGTCCAACAGCCTGCAGCGTTAGATGAGATAAAGCCCAAATCACCTACCATTAAAGAGGAGAGGCTGGAAGAAGCCTGGGACAATTATGACCAACGAGAGAGACTGAGTACCGGTAAGTAAATGGGAGACGGGCTTAATCAAGTGTTTTCATTATGCCTTTTGGGAAAAAAAGTTTTGTATTACACACATCTCATTGCACTTAGGTTCTGGGTCATACCATTTGACCTTTTCCCATAAATATGAATAAATCACAATGTTATATTGGGAAAAAAACATGATAAATTATTACGGTCATGTTAAATGATTGCAATAATGTTAAACTGCGTACTGTATATAATTCATGAATTGATTTAATTATAAGTGCAACAGATTTCATGCCAATATTTTTGGCTTTCATATAGACTAGAAATTGCTCATATCCTTTGACTGATTTGTAATATTTGATGATTACCTTCATGATCATCCAGTTCATAGTGATTCACACACTGTGTTGTTCATTTTGTAGGAGCTTTAAATCACAGTGTTGATGGAGGAGAAAGGCATTCCAACATCGAAACAGAGGCTGCTCAACCAATCAGCAAACAGGAGAACGCCAGCTCCTATATATGGGTGAGTGGCGAAACAGACAACAGCCTCTTGCCAGAATCAAATGAAAACCTGAGTGTGAACAAAAGATCTCAAACCCCAGCATTGGAAGATGGTGATGGAATACTTGACCATGCAGGCTTTGATTGTATGATGTTTGAGCCCCCCAGACAACTTGGGACACTTAGCACCCAGGGTCCTGGGGCTGATCTTCCCGAGTGCTCTTACTCTCATGTGGATGTTGTACCTATTCACTCTGATTCAGAGAATGGTTTTCCCTTTTCGATGAACAAGGTGAGTCGCTCCATAACTGAGCACAAACAACCTGTAGCTTACAGAGACAATAGACAGAGGGCGCCGTTGCCCTCAGATGAGCCTCACATGACTGTGCGAAAAGGCATTGAGACTGGATCCAGTGCCTTGGTAATGATGGATGGTTGGGTCTCCCATGACAGTCATAATAATGACGCTGTGAATTACAACCGAGATGGCACAGCAGGTAACCGGTTCATTTGTAGTTTCTGTGGTAAGACTTTGGCTTGTCTGAAGAACCTCAAGACACACCTTAGGGTTCACACCGGGGAGAAGCCGTTCAGCTGCATGCAGTGCGGGAAGCGCTTCTCAGACTCCAGCAACCTCAAGCGACACCAGAGCGTTCACACGGGGGAGAGACGCTACGGCTGCAGCCACTGCGGCAAGCGCTTTGCCCAGTCAGGCTCACTCAAAGTCCACCTGAGCATACATAAAGGATGCAAGCAGTTCAGATGCCCACAGTGTGAAAAGACTTTCATATCGGCCAATCACCTCAAGAGACACATCAGTGTCCACGATGGAGAAGGAAGACTTTTACCAACCACTTTTCAGTGAGTGAAAGCGTACCCAAACATGCTTCAGCCCAGCTAGAACAAAAAAAGGAATCGGGTGCTCGACTGCAGGAGTTGATAATCTAAAAAGTATTCCATACACTTTTGAATGAGTGTCTTTGTAACTCTCATTGAAGTTGTTTATCACTCATCCTCAACCCACTGTGTGGAAAGCGGTTTGTGGACTCAAGTCATGTCATTAGACACACCGGATACTACATACAGTGTAAGGAGAGGTTTGCTGTGAAGCACAACCTTAGAATTCACCTAGAGAGAAACTATTCTGGTTGCTCTAGTGCTGGAGATTGTATTGTCACCGAGTATACCACAAACACAATTATTCATGAATAATTTTACTTTGTAACATTTTGACTGTAGTGGGCTATTTGTTATTTACAGTTGAGAAGTAGTCTTATAACAAAACAAAATGAATGGAATTAAAACAAGTTATTTTGTATGTGTGCCTCCATTATTAATATTTCAAAAGTGCTGCAAGCAATATATGAACAACACAAACAGCGATTGTTGTTATTATTATAATAAAAAATACCACCTCTCTTTAGGAAAAACACTCCTTCAAGCCAATCACTCTAGTAAAATGATATCTCGCAAAGGCCCACGTATTACATTTTGAAATATGTATTCTCTTGCACACATTGTCGGAAAATGTGTTTTTGTGAAATAAACAATTGTAAGAAAAAGGCCAGTACATTGCTGACTTTCTTGACTCATCCAGTAGGATGCGGAACCAGCGTCTCGTCTTCAACACTATGTAAGCACTTCCGGGTCACGAAATTTCTGAACATTTCCAAATAAAAAGTCCCCCACGTAAAAGTAGAAAAGTGTAAATAACCTGTAATTAGTCATGACATATGAAAAGTTATTGCCTAAACATTAATAATGATTCATATTTGTTCATATTTAAGTGAGATTTGCATGTCACGTCTGTCACGTGTTCAGTGTGAACCTGCTTTCAGGGCGCCAGTGGCGAATTTGCCAATCTTGGTGTTCTCTGGCAAATGCCAAACGTCCTGCACGGTGTTGGGCTGTAAGCACAACCCCCACCTGTGGACGTCGGGCCCTCATACCACCCTCATGGAGTCTGTTTCTGACCGTTTGAGCAGACACATGCACATTTGTGGCCTGCTGGAGGTCATTTTGCAGGGCTCTGGCAGTGCTGCTCCTCCTTGCACAAAGGCGGAGGTAGCAGTCCTGCTGCTGGGTTGTTGCCCTCCTACGGCCTCCTCCACGTCTCCTGATGTACTGGCCTGTCTCCTGGTAGCGCCTCCATGCTCTGGACACTACGCTGACAGACACAGCAAACCTTCTTGCCACAGCTCGCATTGATGTGCCATCCTGGATGAGCTGCACTACCTGAGCCACTTGTGTGGGTTGTAGACTCCGTCTCATGCTACCACTAGAGTGAAAGCACCGCCAGCATTCAAAAGTGACCAAAACATCAGCCAGGAAGCATAGGAACTGAGAAGTGGTATGTGGTCACCACCTGCAAAACCAGAGCTTTATTGGGGGGTGTCTTGCCAATTGCCTATAATTTCCACCTGTTGTCTATTCCATTTGCACAACAGCATGTGAAATTTACCTAACTTCCATTGACCTAGCTTTTTGTTCAAACGGTTTTGTATACTAGGAACTCTAGTGAGTAGACTGGACCATGGTTTTATGGACACACCATCAATAGTTTTTCCCTGTACAGTGCAAGTTGTTTGTGCAATACAACAAAAATACAGGAAGACTTTGCTTAAACATTACATTTCAAAATTGCATCCTTGAACAATAGCACCATTAAATTAACAATAATTATACAATAAAAATAATGCTTTTTTATTTTTTTACCAGTAGACTATTATGTTCCTTACATTCATTTACTTAAGCTCCAACCATTTCTCAATGTGCTCCACCTTTATAATATTATTGATCTTATATAAAGTAGTAATTATCTTTAGTTCCCTGATGAAGTTGGCTATCATTTTGTAACAATTCTAGCAATGTGCAAAGCTGCAAAAAAGATAGCGTTTTACAGTGGACTTTTAATCTGGAAGTTTTAATTTGGATAGATGCAGCTACATGTTGCTGATTATAATGGAAGTCCTGTGGGCAAGGAGTTGAACAACTTTTGCAGGGATGGGGAGCATTCAAGCAAAGAAGATGAAGATTCTGTAAAACAGTCTTGTTCTGTTATGAAGCTAGATTACTAATAATGTGACAATGCATAATATCTCTTACCTGGGAAATGTTAACTACGGTTTTAGGCACCCTAGTTAAAATGCAGTACTGGTATGATAGAGTAGGACAGGGATGGGCAACTTTGATGGGGGGTGGGGGACACAAAAAAACTGAACTCCTAATGAGGGGCCGCAGTGGGTCTGCGATAACTAATTCGACCATGCTTACTACAAGCTAGACTATCTTACCAATCTTAAAGAATTTAGCTGACATGGTCTAATTGAGTGACTGCTGATGCACAACAAAATTTCGAAATTGCATCTTGTGTATTCTATTATTCTAACTCTCAACAGTAAGTTGAGTCCCCGACTGATCCCCCCCCCCCCCCCCCCCCCCCCCCCCCCCCCCCAAAAATAAAAATAAATATGTTTTGTTTTGAAATTGGTCCGCGGGCCTACAAAAGGGCAGCCACCAGTTGCCCATCCCTGATCTAGATCATGCATTCTATTGTACTAGGTATTGATTTTCTGATGTATTTTCTTGCTTGATCATGTGACATGCAATTGTCCTTGAAATAGAAGCCACGTGTGTGTGCTGACGATTTACACTGAGGATGGCCTGAGGCCGAAACCTTTGTTTTGTTTTCACCTTTCTTGCGCTATGATTTTTTGGGCACCATGTTCTAATAAACATCTTGATTTTTCAGTCAAGCCTGATTTTTGGATTTATTCCATTTTTCGACAGTGTGCGGGTCTCCATCTCTCCCAGGACATAAAATGGAACACAGGGTTTGCAAGCAAGAAAAACTGTTTGTTTTTCTGCAGAAAAAGTTGAATTTGTTCAAAGTATCATCAGTCTCACCAGCGGGTTCACACAGGAGAGAAACCCTTCAGCTGCTCTCAGTGTGGGTAGAGGTTCGGCCAACCTGGTTATCAGAAGAAACATCAGAATGTCCTCACAGGAGATAAACCATTTGTTTACCCACTGTGAGGAAAGCAGTTTGCGGATGCAAGTAATCTCATCAGACACGAGTGTTCACACAGGAGAAAGACCCTTCATCTGAATACAGTCTGGGGAGAGGTTTGCTGTGAAAGCACAACCTTAGAATTCACCTAGAGAGAAACCATTCAGGTTGCTCAAGTGCTGGAGATTGTATTGTCACAGAGTATACCATGAACACGATTAGTCATGAATAATTCAATTTTTTTACATTTGGACTGAACACATTTTGTCTGTAGGCTATTTCTCATTTACAGTTGAGGACTATTGTAACAAATGTGTGTGTGTGTGTGTGTATATAAAGTCAGCAATAAAAGAAACGTCCCTTTTTCAGGACCCTGTCTTTCAAAGATAATTCGTAAAAATCCAAATAACTTCACAGATCTTCATCGTAAAGGGTTTAAACACTTTCCCATGCTTGTTCAATGAACCATAAACAATTAATGAACATGCATCTGTGGAACGGTCGTTAAGACACTAACGGCTTACAGGTAGGTAATTAAGGTCACAGTTATGAAAACTTAGGACACTAAAGAGGCCTTTCTACTGACTCTGAAAAACACCAAAAGAAAGGTGCCCAGGGTCCCTGCTCATCTGCGTGAAAGTGCCTTAGGCATGCTGCAAGGAGGCATGAGGACTGCAGATGTGGCCAGGGCAATAAATTGCAATGTCCGTACTGTGAGACGCCTAAGACAGCGCTACAGGGAGACAGGACGGACAGCTGATCGTCCTCGCAGTGGCAGACCACGTGTAACAACACCTGCACAGGATCGGTACATCCAAACATCACACCTGCGGGACAGGTACAGGATGGCAACAACAACTGCCCGAGTTACACCAGGAACGCACAATCCCTCCATCAGTGCTCAGACTGTCCGCAATAGGCTGAGAGAGGCTGGACTGAGGGCTTGTAGGCCTGCTGTAAGGCAGGTCCTCACCAGACATCACCGGCAACAACGTCACCTATAGGCACATTGTTACAGTTGAAGTCGGAAGTTTACATACACCTTAGCCAAATACATTTAAACTCGGTTTTTCACAATTCCTTACATTTAATCCTAGTAGAAATTCCCTGTCTTAGGTCAGTTAGGATCACCACTTTATTTTAAGAATGTGAAATGTCAGAATAATAGTAGAGTGATTTATTTCAGCTTTTATTTATTTAATCACATTCCCAGTGGGTCAGAAGTTTACATACACTCAATTAGTATTTGGTAGCATTGCCTTTAAATTGTTTAACTTGGGTCAAACGTTTCGGGTAGCCTTCCACAAGCTTCCCACAATAAATTGGGTGAATTTTGGCCCATTCCTCCTGACAGAGCTGGTGTAACTGAGTCAGGCCTCCTTGCTCGCACACGCTTTTTCAGTTTTGCCCACCAATTTTCTATAGGATTGAGGTCAGGGCTTTGTGATGGCCACTCCAATACCTTGACTTTATTGTCCTTAACCAATTTTGCCACAACTTTGGAAGTATGCTTGGGGTCATTGTCCATTTGGAAGATCAATTTGCGACCAAGCTTTAACTTCCTGACTGATGTCTTGAGATGTTGCTTCAATATATCCACATAATCTTCCTTCCTCATGATGCCATCTATTTTGTGAAGTGCACCAGTCCCTCCTGCAGCAAAGCACCCCCACAGCATGATGCTGCCACCCCCGTGCTTCACTGTTGGGATGGTGTTCTTCGGCTTGCAAGCTACACTCTTTTTCCTCCAAACATAACAATGGTCATTATGGCCAAACAGTTCTATTTTTGTTTAATCAGACCAGAGGACATTTCTCAAAAAAGTACGATCTTTGTCCCCATGTGCAGTTGCAAACCGTAGTCTGGTTTTTTTATGGCGGTTTTGGAGCAGTGGCTTCTTCCTTGCTGAGCGGCCTTTCAGGTTATGTCGATATAGGACTAGTTTTACTGTGAATATACAGTGAGGGAAAAAAGTATTTGATCCCCTGCTGATTTTGTACATTTGCCCACTGACAAAGAAATGATCAGTCTATAATTTTAATGGTAGGTTTATTTGAACAGTGAGAGACAGAATAACAACAACAAAATCCAGAAAAACACATGTCAAAAATGTTATAAATTGATTTGCATTTTAATGAGGGAAATAAGTATTTGACCCCTCTCCAAAACATGACTTAGTACTTGGTGGCAAAACCCTTGTTGGCAATCAGAGGTCAGACGTTTCTTGTAGTTGGCCACCAGGTTTGCACACATCTCAGGAGGGATTTTGTCCCACTCCTCTTTGCAGATCTTCTCCAAGTCATTAAGGTTTCGAGGCTGACATATGGAATCATGTAGTAACCAAAAAAGTGTTTAACAAATCAAAATATATTTTATATTTGAGATTCTTCAAATAGCCACCCTTTGCCTTGATGACAGCTTTGCACACTCCTGGCATTCTCTCAGACAGCTTCACCTGGAATGCTTTTCCAACAGTCTTGAAGTAGTTCCCACATGCTGAGCACTTGTTGGCTGCTTTTCCTTCACTCTGCGGTCCAACTCATCCCAAACCATCTCAATTTGGTTGAGGTCGGGGGATTGTGGAGGCCAGGCCATCTGATGCAGCACTCCATCACTCTCCTTTGTAAAATAGCCCTTACACAGCCTGGAGGTGTGTTGGGTCATTGTCCTGTTGAAAAACAAATGATAGTCCCACTAAGCCCAAACCAGATGGGATGGCGTATCGCTGCAGAATGCTGTGGTAGCCATGCTGGTTAAGTGTGACTTGAATTATGAATAAATCACAGACAGTGTCTCCAGCAAAGCACCCCCACACCATAACACCTCCTCCTCCATGCTTTACGGTGGGAAATATACATGCGGAGATCATCCCTTCACCCACACCGCGTCTCACAAAGACATGGCGGTTGGAACCAAAAATCTCACATTTGGACTCCAGACCAAAGGCCAAATTTCCACTGGTCTAATGTCCATTGCTCGTGTTTCTTGGCCCAAGCAGGTCTCTTCTTCTTATTGGTGGCCTTTAGTAGTGGTTTCTTTGCAGCAATTCGACCATGAAGGCCTGATTCACACAGTCCCCTCTGAACAGTTGATGTTGAGATGTGTCTGTTACCAGCCAATTTCTGAGGCTGGTAACTCTAATGAACTTATCCTCTGCAGCAGAGGTAACTCTGGGTCTTCCATTCCTGTGGCGGTCCTCATGAGAGACAGTTTCATCATAGCGCTTGATGGTTTTTGCGACTGCACTTGAAGAAACTTTCACATTTCTTGAAATGTTCCGTATTGACTGACCTTCATGTCTTAAAGTAATGATGGACTGTCGTTTCTCTTTGCTTATTTGAGCAGTTCTTGCTATAATATGGTATTTTACCAAATAGGGCTATCTTCTGTATACCCCCCCCCCCTACCTTGTCACAACACAACTGATTGGCTCAAACGCATTAAGAAGGAAAGAAATTCCACAAACTTTTAGGAAGGCACACCTGTTAATTGAAATTCATTCCAGGTGACTACCTCATGAAGCTGGTTGAGAGAATGCCAAGTGTGTGCAAAGCTGTCATCAAGGCAAAGGGTGACTATTTGAAGAATCTCATATAAAATATATTTTGATTTGTTTAACACTTTTTTGGTTACTACATGATTCCATAGGTGTTATTTCATAGTTTTGATGTCTTCACTATTATTCTACAATGTAGAAAATAGTAAAAATAAAGAAAAACCCTTGAATGAGTAGGTGCTCTAAAACTTTTGACCTGTAGTGTATATGTAGCAGAAAAGCTGTAAAAAACAAAAAAATATATTTGTCCTCGGAAGATGGGTGGGGTGGTGGATGGGTTAATAATAAAATAAATATAAATAAAAATAAGGGATATTCAGCATGTTTCCCCCCCCCTTTTTTTTCACATCTACCAATTGATGCCCTTCTTTGCAAGGCATTGGAAAACCTCCCTGGTCTTTGTGGCTGAAAATGTGCTTGAAATTCAATATTCGATGTCCAGACACAGATGCTGTTGATGGTTGTTTCTCTAGAAGCGTTGCATGACTCACACACTCACGTTCAGTGGTTGACTGACTACCATAAACTGTAGTACTATGGATCCATCATTAGGTGTCGTGTTAGTGTTGTCATAAACAATTATCAGTCTTACTGCACTGTCGTGCCTAAACATTACAGGACCTTACAGATAATTTTATGTTCGGGGTACAAAGATGGGGTAGTCATTCAAAAATCATGTTAACCTCTATTATTGAACATGGAATGAGTCTATACAATTTATGCTATTTGTTAAGCACATTTTTACTCCTGAACTTATTCATGCTTGCCATATCAAAGGGGTTGAATACTTATTGATGGAAGACATTTCAGCTTTTAATTTTTTATGAATTTCAAAAATGTTCTACAAACAAAATTCCACTTTGACATTAGGGGCTATTGTGTGTAGATCAGTGACACAAAATCTCAATTTAATCAATTTTAAATTCAGGCTGTAACAACAACATTTTGAAAAAGTAAAGGGGTGTCTACTTTCTGAAGGCACTGTAAATCAGCTCAAGGCCAGTCTTACATGCAAAAACATGCATCATGTCAAGGATGTGGGCTAGAAAAAATATATATATATTGCTTGAGGCAGTATCCTTGTAAGATCATGTTCACCTCAATTCACCAACGCTTTTCTTCAACCCACCTTGGTCGCAATAAATTAAAAGGTTTGCATCTTGGACAGGGATCTTGGTTCGGGTTTTTGAAATTGTGTGACATTGCCTCGTCGAAAAAATGTGTTCTCACCATGAAAAGGCTGAACGCATACATAATTAGAACCATCTCTCATAATTGTCATTTCTGAGACAATAAATGTCTTCCATGAATTTGTTTTATTCAGATTCATATGAGGGCTGGGAGCTGATTTGACAATTTAGTCAAATTAGACAGGTAGTAAGGTTTTCTCTCTACAGTCCAATATGTATCCATCCCATTACAGTGTATTGCGTTAGGCTATGGAGGGGGAGGAGTAAAAAGCCAGCAGCACTTCCTGTGACATATTTGGTTAGTATATACCCTACTGAATATTTTCCACCCCAGTTTTATTTGAGACAGGAAGTACATTTTTTCTCTACAGTCCAATATGTATTCCATATACAGTGAATTGCATTGGGGGCTATGGAGGGGGCAGATTAAAAAGACAGCAACACTTCCTATGACCTAGCTTTTTGTTCAAACTCATCTGTTTTGTATGCTAGGGACTATAGTGAGTAGACAGGAGCCTGGTTTTATGGAGACACAATCAATAGTTTTTCCTGTACAGTGCAATTCTTAGTTTATTTGACTTTGGAACATGTTTTGAAACCCACATTTAATGCAAATGTCATTTAAATATGAATCATTATTCATCTTTAGACAATTATGTTTAATATATTATGAATAAATACAGGTTATTGACACTTTTTTACTATTACGTGGGGGACTTTAATTAGAAAATGTCCGAAATTCCGTGGCCCGGAAATGCTTTTTTAGTGTTGCTAACGAGACGCTGGTCATGATGACAGTTCCCGCACAATGCAGCAGGAAGTTAGCCATAGCTAGCTACATGTCCTACCTAACTCCAGTAGCTTATGGATAACTACAAATATGCCACCCCCACAGACATTTCTCTGTGCATCTTGTCTCTCCACTTAACGTTAAGTCACACCAGACAACTGAAACTGTGTTGAGGTGATTGAAAATGCCATCCATCTCGGCCGATGTGTGGTCTGGGGTGTGCATTGTTGGACAAGACTATGGTGGAAATATTTAGATGTAACACAGGAAGCAAACGTATTTCCAGATTTTCCCCACCCCTATAATTTTCTGTAGGTTTATGGTGCTTTCAAGACAACTGGGAACTCGGATAAAAACGAGGTCGAATCATGACGTCAGTGATCTTCAGGTCATTAAGTCGGGGCTCTAGAAAGAGGCCCGAGTTCCCGAATTGGAATTCCGAGTTGGATGACCGTTCAAACGAATTTTCCCAGTCGGAGCTCGTTTTTTCCCGAGTTCCCAGTTGTTTTCAATGCACTGAAGTAGGAAATCGGAGATTTCCCAGTTTCGAGTTACCAGTTGTTTTGAACGCGGCATTGCTTGGCTGGCAGTCTTCGGATGTGACGGTTACAAAACAATTGGAATTGAGCTGAAAGTATTTGCACAACGGATTGAGATGTCGAATAAATAACATGAGGACTCCAAAAGGTCACCACGCCTTCAGGTTTGTGTTTTTGTTATGTTTGGACCTGAAGGTATGCACTGCGTGTGCTATCACAATTGGATACTCTCTGGGTAGCTAGCTAATATTACATCTGTCTAACAACTTGAAAATCTAGTGACCAGTCAGTCAACAACCAGGCTGCAGCAGGCACTTTTCCATAGCTGCCAAATCTGTTGCGTTATTGTCAGTATGTGTCATCTACAGCTGAGGACATTGCTTTTTGTAGCGTGGGTGTTGGGCTACATCGCCTTTCTGCTCGCAACTAGAAAGATGTGGACGGGGAAATACGTGCGCAGTCCACTCGCTCGTTCACTTTTCATGAACATGGTGAGCGAAAGCGAAGAAGCCGGACAAGAAACCCAGGAGGTAAGTGGTTAGCTACAGAGTTACCTTTAACCCTCGTGTTGTCCTCCCAAATGCCTTACGCCTTTTGTCCTCTGGGGTCAAAAATGACCCCGCCTGGTTTGACTGTTTATAAAGCATACAGTATACATTTTCAATCAATTCTGTGTTACATCTTTATTCTTACTTCTGTTCAACCCATTACTATAATTTTTTTCATTTGTTTTGGAATTTAGAGCCAATAGACCTTGTTTACATAAAAGTATACCCTGTTTTTAAGTAAAAATACAATGAAACTATGAATTATTTTGACCTATTATTATTTTGACTATTTCACTTATCACTGAGTGGTATTTGTAAAAGTTTAGTGAGGATGCTGTTTTTGAATCATTTAATTTTTATTAATGACAGCCCATAATCACACCTTTTGTCCTCTGGGGTCAAAAATGACCCCGCCTGGTTTGACTGTTTATAAAGCATACAGTATACATTTTCAATCAATTCTGTGTTACATCTTTATTCTTACTTCTGTTCAACCCATTACTATAATTTTTTTCATTTGTTTTGGAATTTAGAGCCAATAGACCTTGTTTACATAAAAGTATACCCTGTTTTTAAGTAAAAATACAATGAAACTATGAATTATTTTGACCTATTATTATTTTGACTATTTCACTTATCACTGAGTGGTATTTGTAAAAGTTTAGTGAGGATGCTGTTTTTGAATCATTTAATTTTTATTAATGACAGCCCATAATCACACCTTTTGTCCTCTGGGGTCAAAAATGACCCCGCCTGGTTTGACTGTTTATAAAGCATACAGTATACATTTTCAATCAATTCTGTGTTACATCTTTAGTCTTACTTCTGTTCAACCCATTACTAGAATTTTTTTCATTTGTTTTGGAATTTAGAGCCAATAGACCTTGTTTACATAAAAGTATACCCTGTTTTTAAGTAAAAATACAATGAAACTATGAATTATTTTGACCTATTATTATTTTGACTATTTGACTTATCACTGAGTGGTATTTGTAAAAGTTTAGTGAGGATGCTGTTTTTGAATCATTTTATTTTTATTAATGACAGCCCATAATCACACCTTTTGTCCTGCCTGGTTTGACTGTTTATAAAGCATACAGTATACATTTTCAATCAATTCTGTGTTACATATTTAGTCTGAAAATAACGGTAGTTGTTTAATACTATGCTCTTTATGATTCAAACAAATTTGAAGTAATTTGATTGAATTATGGGTGTTTTACTAAATGTAATAACTTCTGTTGTCCTCTGGGATCAAAAAGACCCCGCAGCACAAAGTTTACATACTGCTTGGCAAAACATCTTTGATCATGTTTCTTTGATGTGTGGGGTCAAAACATCTTTGATCATGTTTCTTTGATGTGTGGGGTCAAGCAATGGTTATGACAACAACAACAACAAAAAAAGTATTTTCTCACAGGTGTTTGGGCATTTCACATTTTAGTCTGAGAGAGACAGGCAGCACAATGAGGAGGCAGAAGTTTTATAATGCACAGGAGGCTTGCAAGATAATTTTTGAAATAAAAGAAAATAATGACCAGGAGGACAATGCTGCACATAATGAGGATGAATCAACTGATGAAGAGGGTTCAGGGTCAGCTGGGTCCTCTTCCTCAGATTCTACCTCATCTGTTGATTCTTCGTCTTCATCATAATAGATGATGTCCTCCACTTCTGACACTTCTTCCATTTCAACTTCAGATTCTACCTCATCTGTTGATTCTTCATCATAATAGGTGCAGTGCTCCACTTCTGACACTTCTTCCATACCAGCTTCAGATTCTACGTCATCATCACGTTCATCCATTTCCTTATATTCATAATCATCTTCCATTTCTGCAGCAGGAGATGTGGGGGAATCTTCGGAGGAAGAAGTAGCATGCTGTCTGTATGTTGGATCTATCACCTCATCATTATGTTCCTCCTCTTCTGACCCTGAACCCTCTTCATCAGTTGATTCATCCTCATTATGTGCAGCATTGTCCTCCTGGTCATTATTTTCTTTTATTTCAAAAATTATCTTGCAAGCCTCCTGTGCATTATAAAACTTCTGCCTCCTCATTGTGCTGCCTGTCTCTCTCAGACTAAAATGTGAAATGCCCAAACACCTGTGAGAAAATACTTTTTTTGTTGTTGTTGTTGTCATAACCATTGCTTGACCCCACACATCAAAGAAACATGATCAAAGATGTTTTGCCAAGCAGTATGTAAACTTTGTGCTGCGGGGTCTTTTTGACCCCAGAGGACAACAGAAGTTATTACATTTAGTAAAACACCCATAATTCAATCAAATTACTTCAAATTTGTTTGAATCATAAAGAGCATAGCATTAAACAACTACCGTTATTTTCAGACCAATTGATGAATAAAAAACATATTTTGTCGGCAAAAGATTTAATTTGGGGTCAGAATGACCCCAGGACAACAGGAGGGTTAAACAAATAAACAACTCGATTTGCTGTCAGAGTATATCACACTTCTCCCTGACATGATTTTGCTTAAGTGAGCATTTTAAAGGCACGATTGTGCATTCAGCAAGAACCAGCTACTGTATTTCCTTGGTTGCCAGGTGGAATAGAAGTCATATTTCCTTCTCACTCAAATATTCAAGAGTTTTTCATATTATGAAGAGATTGATACAAAGACCGGATAAACCAGTGTTGTGGTAATGAGTAGTTGTCATCACTGTCTCTCGCACTCACCCACTTCTCCTCCTCCTTTCCCCTGCCTCCCTGCTCCTCAGTGGTACAGGTGTTCTCCAGACATGTTGGGGGAGGTGGTTAGGCCTCTGTTTGTGCAGAGCCATCTGGACCAGGACACCCAGGCTTTTCTGAGACGCAGCATAGAAAAGTCTGGCTGGATGTTCACCCAGTTCTACCACTCCTTCATCTCCACTGTCCTCAGCCCCCTTGTGTCACGCACGTCCATCAATGGGTAAGTAAAGACAGCGTTTTAATGCTGTCATTATCTCTGTCTTTCTCATGCCCTCCTGTCTTCGTCTCTACTTGCTCTCTTCTCACCCTTTTCAATATTTTTTTGCCAGGTACTCATTCTTCTCTTTTCTTCTCTCCCAGGTTCCTAGGTCGTGGCTCTATGTTTGTGTTCTCTGCGGACCAGCTCCAGCAGCTGCTCCGCGTCGGCCCCGAGTGGCGAGGGGAGAGACTGCTGGACCTAGGGGCCGGGGACGGGGGCGTCACCGAGGTGATGGGAGCCCACTTCAGAGAGGTCTACGCCACTGAGGTTTCTCCTCCCATGAAGTGGCACCTCCAGAGGAAGAAGTACAGGTAAGTGATACACACACACATACACACCACACACACACCACACAGTCTCTGATGTCCTCTTCTTTCTCGTAGGCTTTTAGGTATTGATGAGTGGCAGCATACTGGGTTCCAGTATGACCTGATCAGCTGTCTGAACCTGCTGGACCGCTGTGACGACCCCCTGGATCTCCTCAGGGGCATCCACCGCTCGCTGGTGCCCAGCACGGGAAGACTCATCCTGGCCGCTGTCCTGCCCTTCCAGCCCTGGGTGGAGATAGGTGAGATGGAGCACAGATCAGTGATACAGGATGAAGACTTAGGGCCATGTCCTTACTTGAGACTTTCAGCTAAATCATATGTTGATGTCAATGAGATATTTGTGTGAATGTGCATGGAACAGCTTTCATCCTTTCGGGCTGAATAGTTACAGTATTTAAAATAAAAGATATGGGGACAGGTAGAATACTTTTATTGTTGTTTCAGCTGCCACAAGGCCTTTTCTAGACTAGTCTCCTGAATCTGAGTGTTTGTTCTGTCTCTAGGTGGGAAGTGGCAGCGCCCCAGAGAGCACATCAAAGTGAAGGGGAAGAAGTGGGAGGAGCAAGTCACCAACCTGTCCAATGAGGTGTTCCGGGAAGTGGGGTTTGAGGTGGAGGCAGTGACTCGGCTGCCGTACCTGTGTGAGGGAGACATGTACAAAGATTACTATGTACTGGACGATGCTGTCTTCGTCCTGAAACCTGTGGAGGAGTGAAGTCAGTTACTGTATCTTGGGGTGCATCTCAATTATCCAAATGTGCATCCTTTCCATGTCTCCTTCCTTCATCTGCACTAATCTTAAAACGAACGACCGTCCTTCCAACGGGACTGGACCATAGAGAATGGGCTGGTTTGACATTGCAGCCGACAGTACAGGCGACTGCTGACTGACTGATCTACAACTCAATTAGCATCATAAATAACTACTCATTATTTGTAGATCGGTCGGTCAGTCACCAATTACCCACAATGCATCATGGATTTGATGCTCTCAAATACGGCCAATGATAAAGTCGTCTAGGGGCCAAAAGGCTGTATTAGAATGAGCAGCGCCATTGAGGGCTTCCACCATTTTAATGTAGTCAACTGGGTGGGACTTCCAAATTCATTGACTGATCCCTCCTGGTGACCCTGTTGGGAGTCATGTCCAACTGGGTCATTCATTAGTAGGGATCAGCCAATCGTGAAGAAAATGTACTACTTCAAAATGGAGATGGCCTCAATGGCGCTGTCACAGATGCTATAATGGCACAGATACAAAGATGAGTCCGCTATCTCTATGGACTGGACAAGGTTTTGCCATGTTGTTTTTACTCATCCTGTGTTTTCAGATGAGTGCAGACCGAGGAGAGGAAGCCACTTTAGACTATAGTGATGCATCCGCTGACCTTTCCTAGAGCATCTGTGTACAGTAGATACAGTAGAAGGCTTCATCTGACTGGCTGCTGGATTTGTATTGAATTAGTGGAGGTTAAGCAAGATATTTTCTTAATTACTATTGAGAGGATTTCTCATTTACATTGCCACTTTAATTGGCTCTTTAAAGTCAGCTGGTGAATCCTGGTTTGAAATTTGGGTAGTGCCACTGTTTACCAACCGTCATGTGTCATACTGTGTCATACCTTTACATTCTAAGCAACAAAAAAAATAAAAATGGAAGTTTGCCATTGAATATAATAAGTTGATTTGAATATAACATATCATAACTCTGTAAATGATAGGGAGGGAGGATCTCATCTTCTGTGCCAACATATCACTGTGGAAATTGACTGTTCTTGGTTGAAGTATAGTGATGTAAATGTATTGTCTTAGGTTGGGTTGATTGGTCATTTTTCCAACAATAACATTGTTGGACATAACCGGCTGATCTCATTGATTTAGTCAAGCACAGATGGAGGGAATTCTTTCCCTGTCTAGTTGTCTTAAGGTTTAATTATAAGCACACTGTTTCTAACTGTTGTATTATCAACTGGGCAGTAATGTTCTGTTACAATGAAATCTGGATTGATTACTTATAGCAATGTGAGGCATTGTCAGTGAATATCTCCCATCTACAGTTTTATAGGCAGCAGAACAAGTTTACTTTAATAATGTTCCACTCAGTGTATTTTACTTAAAGTAATATCACCTCAACAAATAAAATATTTTTCTGTGACTTATTTAATTATTGACCTTCATATTCAATAGTAGTTAACTTGTTTTATCTTTAAAGTGCAGTAAAAGTTTGAGATGACGTGTATGTGCAGTATGTATCAGAAAGGATGTAATTTGCATGAAGGATGTATTGGATGCCAGTGTCATGTATTATGTGCATTTGAGTGACTCTTGTGAGTCTATTTAAACTTTTATTTGAATATACTCTCCAATGTAGTTGTTCATTCCAATGTCAAATTCTCAGATTAGTCTGTAGTTTAGTTTTTTAAATAAATATAGTAGAATGAATAGAAATTCAATTTCTGTGATCACGGACGTGCCCCTCATACGGGCGTGTCCCATTCTGTAACGTCAACTTTTTCCCGGCTTGCATTTGGGCGCCGCTATAGTTGGCCACGTCTCCTGGCCACGTCGCGCATTACTTGACATTTTCCCATTCAGACCGAGAAAAACGTCGATTTAGGTGCCAGACAGAACCTCTTATAAGGTTTAAAACCGGTCAGTAACGGAGGCTAGAAGGTTGTATTTGTTTTGACGGGTATAAATTCGTGCTAACGGAGGCAACGCCGCCTGCAGCACCCAGCAGAATCATGAATATTTTCAGATTCACTGGCGATCTTTCCCATTTAGCAGCCATCATCATCCTACTGCTAAAAATATGGAAAACCAGGTCGTGTGCCGGTGAGTAAGATTCACATTTGGACTATTTGCAAGTTGCATACATCTCCGATTTCCATCTCCATTCCAGCTAGCAAAATTTCCTTGCTGTGCAGTGGATTATTGTGTTGACAAGTTAGCTACTAGCTAGGTAACGACGTTAGCGCTTGTGGCTTTATCAACCAGATTGTTAGCGTTGATGTTAGCACGGCCTAGTTAACAATGTTGGGAAAGGCCAAAATACACCTAACTAAATTAAATGCACCTAAATCCCAGTGATCATGACACATTTGGTTGGTTCGTGTTTGAATACAATGTTGGTTACATTCAAACTAACTAGTTGTCTTAAATTGAGTCTCCCATTCATTTACTGACCAGGCAGTGATGTGAGGCAACAGATCTGGGCACGTCAGTTTGGGGGCACCCATCAGTGCAGCGGGCGAATGCGCCACTAACCGGTTTCCGTGTGTGATATGTCATGCATCATCATCCCTGTTGTAGTACTGAAACCTGTTAGTTTATTTTGCGTTCAAAGCAACTGGGAACTCGGAAACAAACGAGCTCCGACTGGGAAAAATCGATTTGAATGGTCATCCAACTCGGAATTCCAACTCGACAACTTGGGCCTCTTTTTAGAGTGCCGACCCGAAGATCACAGACTTCATGATTTGACCTCGTATTTTACCGAGTACAGTTATTTTGAACGCCCATGCCGATGCTACCCTGGCCTGACCTCTGACATGGCAGCGCTGTCACTGAACGCTGATAAGAGAAATAGCTGTCGAATGCACAGCTAGAGCAGAACATTGTGACTTGACCTTATACAAAATGAAATTGGTTCAATTCCAATGTCCCCTGGGAATACAATGTTTGTTGCAGTCTGTTGTGTAAACTGGTTTGGGGTTAAAGGTCAGGTTTAGGATGTATTATCTGAGCTGTCAGAGGAGGCACTGATACCTGTCATGGATCAACAACTTCAGTAGGCAGGTGGCCCACACAAGAGTTTGGATTTGTGAAACCAATTCCAGTCAGGCAAAAATCAGTTTATGCTCAGGTATTGAGCCTGTCATTAGGAACATTATAATCACACCACTGCAAGCACTGAAGTTGAATACATTCTTTAGTATACTCTAGACTAGCAATGTTATTAATGTATTGTGAGCTTCTTGATTACAAGTGGGTGTGAGGAGACATCTTGCCACTTGACAGTGTTTGCAGGCAGGCCTTCTGAGGGGCAGCTGTGAGTATCTATGCCTGTTTAGATTGCCTGTAATAAAACGCCTTGGAAGTCTTACAGTTCTTATCACAGTCATCACTATCTGGCCATGCTAGAGAGGACAGAAGCCTGGTGCAGGGCCTAACTGGGTTAGCATGTGAAATGGGATAAAATTAGCTTGCCAGGTTTGATTTCCTACCAAGAGGCCACCACAGAGTTCGGGAGAGTAGAGCAACCTCTGACGTCTCATACACCTGTTGGTTGGTTGTTTCTCTCTGAAAGGTATCTCCGGGAAGAGTCAGATCCTGTTCGCCTTGGTGTTCACCACACGCTACCTGGACCTGCTCACCTCCTTCATCTCCCTCTACAACACCACCATGAAGGTGAGACACACACCATGGACCCCCTCACCCCCATGAGGGTGGCAGGCTCATCCTCTTACAGCTCTTTGTCCAAGTAACACTAACTCCAAAAAGTTTTGGGACACTGTAAAGTCCATGGAGAATAAGAGCACCTCCTCCCAGCTACCCACTGCACTGAGGCTAGGAAACACTGTCACCACAGATAAATCTACGATAATCGAGAATTTTTAATAAGCATTTTGCTACGGCTGGCCATGCTTTCCACCTGGCTACCCCTACCCCGGCCACCAGCTCTGCACCCTCCGCTGCAACTTGCCCATGCCCCCCCCGCTTCTCCTTCACCCAAATTCAGATAGCTGATGTCCTGAAAGAGCTGCAAAATCTGGACCCCTACAAATTAGCTGGGCTAGACAATCTGGACCCTTTCTTTCTAAAATTAGCTGCCGAAATTGTCACAACCCCTATTACTAGCCTGTTCAACCTCTCTTTCATAACGTCTGAGATCCCCAAAAATTGGAAAGCTGCCGCGGTCATCCCCCTCTTCAAAGGGGGTGAAACTCTAGATCCAAACTGTTACAGACCTATATCCATCCTGCCCTGCCTTTCGAAAGTATTTGAAAGCCAAGTTAACAAACAGATCACCGACCATTTCGAATCCCACCGTACCTTCTCCGATATGCAATCTGGTTTCCGAGCTGGTCATCGGTGCACCTCAGCCACGCTCAAGGTCCTAAACGATATAATAACCGTGATCGATAAAAGACAGTACTGTGCAGCCGTCTTCATCGATCTGGCCAAGGCTTTTGACTCTGTCAATCACTGCATTCTTATTGGCATACTAAATAGCCTTGGTTTCTCAAATGACTTCCTCGCCTGGTTCACCAACAACTTCTCAGATAGAGTTCAATGTGTCAAATCGGAGGGCCTGTTGTCTGGGCCTCTGGCAGTCTCTATGGGGGTGCCACAGGGTTCAATTCTCGGGCCGACTCTATTCTCTGTGTATATCAATGATGTCGCTCTTGCTGCTGGTGACTCTCAGATCCACCTCTACGCAGACGACACCATTTTGTATACATCTGGCCCTTCATTGGACACTGTGTTAACAAACCTCCAAACGAGCTTCAATGCCATACAACACTCCTTCGGTGGCCTCCAACTGCTCTTAAACACTAGTAAAACTAAATGCATGCTCTTCAATCGAACGCTGCTTGCACCCGCCCGCCCGACTAGAATCACTACTCTCGGCGGGTCTGACTTAGAAAATGTGGACAACTACAAATACCTAGGTGTCTGGTTAGACCGTAAACTCTCCTTGCAGACTCACATTAAGCATCTCCAATCCAAAGTTAAATCTAGAATCGGCTTCCTATTTCGCAACAAAGCCTCCTTCACTCATGCTGCTAAACATGCCCTCGTAAAAGTGACTATCCTTGACTTCGGCGATGTCATTTACAAAATACAGTGGGGAAAAAAGGATTTAGTCAGCCACCAATTGTGCAAGTTCTCCCACTTAAAAAGATGAGAGAGGCCTGTAATTTTCATCATAGGTACACGTCAACTATGACAGACAAAATGAGAGAAAAAAATCCAGAAAATCACATTGTAGGATTTTTAATGAATTTATTTGCAAATTATGGTGGAAAATAAGTATTTGGTCAATAACAAAAGTTTCTCAATACTTTGTTATATACCCTTTGTTGGCAATGACACAGGTCAAACGTTTTCTGTAAGTCTTCACAAGGTTTTCACACACTGTTGCTGGTATTTTGGCCCATTCCTCCATGCAGATGTCCTCTAGAGCAGTGATGTTTTGGGGCTGTCGCTGGGCAACATGGACTTTCAACTCCCTCCAAAGATTTTCTATGGGGTTGAGATCTGGAGACTGGCTAGGCCACTCCAGGACCTTGAAATGCTTCTTACGAAGCCACTCCTTCGTTGCCCGGGCGGTGTGTTTGGGATCATTGTCATGCTGAAAGACCCAGCCACGTTTCATCTTCAATGCCCTTGCTGATGGAAGGAGGTTTTCACTCAAAATCTCACGATACGTGGCCCCATTCATTCTTTCCTTTACACGGATCAGTCGTCGTGGTCCCTTTGCAGAAAAACAGCCCCAAAGCATGATGTTTCCACCCCCATGCTTCACAGTAGGTATGGTGTTCTTTGGATGCAACTCAGCATTCTTTGTCCTCCAAACACGACGAGTTGAGTTTTTACCAAAAAGTTATATTTTGGTTTCATCTGACCATATGACATTCTCCCAATCCTCTTCTGGATCATCTTAATGCATTCTAGCAAACTTCAGACGGGCCTGGACATGTACTGGCTTAAGCAGGGGGACACATCTGGCACTGCAGAATTTGAGTCCCTGGCGACGTAGTGTGTTACTGATGGTAGGCTTTGTTACTTTGGTCCCAGCTCTCTGCAGGTCATTCACTAGGTCCCCCCGTGTGGTTCTGGGATTTTTGCTCACCGTTCTTGTGATCATTTTGACCCCACGGGGTGAGATCTTACGTGGAGCCCCAGATCGAGGGAGATTATCAGTGGTCTTGTATGTCTTCCATTTCCTAATAATTGCTCCCACAGTTGATTTCTTCAAACCAAGCTGCTTACCTATTGCAGATTCAGTCTTCCCAGCCTGGTGCAGGACTACAATTTTGTTTCTGGTGTCCTTTGACAGCTCTTTGGTCTTGGCCATAGTGGAGTTTGGAGTGTGACTGTTTGAGGTTGTGGACAGGTGTCTTTTATACTGATAAGTTCAAACAGGTGCCATTAATACAGGTAACGAGTGGAGGACAGAGGAGCCTCTTAAAGAAGAAGTTACAGGTCTGTGAGAGCCAGTAATCTTGCTTGTTTGTAGGTGACCAAATACTTATTTTCCACCATAATTTGCAAATAGATTCATTAAAAGTCCTACAATGTGATTTTCTGGATTTTCTTTTTTTTTTCTCAATTTGTCTGTCATAGTTGACGTGTACCTATGATGAAAATTACAGGCCTCTCTCATCTTTTTAAGTGGGAGAACTTGCACAATTGGTGGCTGACTAAATACTTTTTTCCCCCACTGTAGCTTCCAACACTCTACTGAGCAAATTGGATGTAGTCTATCACAGTGCCATCCGTTTTTATACTACCCACCATTGTGACCTGTACGCTCTCGTTGGCTGGCCCTCACTACATATTCGTCGCCACACGCACTGGCTCCAGGTCATCTATAAATCACTTCTAGGCAAATTCCTGCCTTGTCTTAGCTCATTGGTCACCATAGCAACACCCACCCGTAGTATGCGTTCCAGCATGGAATATCTCACTGGTCATCCCCAAAGCCAACACCTCCTTTGGCCACCATTGCTTCCAGTTCTCTGCTGCAAATGACTGGAACGAACTGCAAAAATCTCTGAAGCTGGAGACTCTTATCTCCCTCACTAACTTTAAGCATCAGTTGTCAGAGCAGCTTACTGATCACTGCACCTGTACACAGCCCATCTGTAATTAGCCCACCCAACTACCTCATCCCCATATTGTTATTTACATTGTTATTTATTTTGCTCATTTGCACCCCAGTATCTCTATTTGCACATCATCTTCTGCACATCTATCACTCCAGTGTTAATACTAAATTGTAATTATTTTGCACTATGGCCTATTTATTGCCTTACCTCCATAACTTACTACATTTGCACACACTGTATATAGATTTTCTATTGTGTTATTGACTGTACGTTTTGTTTATTCCATATGTAACTCTGTTTTCTTTTTTTTTTTTTCGCACTGCTTTGCTTTATCTTGACCAGGTCGCAGTTGTAAATGAGCACTTGTTCTCAACTGGCTTACCTGGTTAAATAAAGGTTAAATAAATAAAATAAAATAAAAACTAACACACCCCAACCATGCTCTGTAGTAGTGATCTACTCACAAGTCAATACAAGTGCCGTTAAGTTGACACACCCTTGTATGTCCAAGGTTCATTGGTGTGTGTGAGTGGGTGTGTCCAAAGCGTGTACCTCTAACTATGGATACCGCTAGTTAGTACATTTAAAACCCAACAAGCAGCTAATTTGTTAACTTTCTCGTCTGTCTGTGATTGAGGTTGCTTTTAGTAAGGTATCTACAGTGCCTTTAGAAAGTATTCAAACCCCTTCATTTATTCTACATTTTGTTGTTACAGCCTGAATTCAAAATGCATAAAATATATATATATTTTTTTTTCTCACCCATCTACACACAATACCGCAAGACAGTGAAAACATGTTTTTAGAAATGTATTAAATGAAATACAGAAATATCTCATTTACATAAGTATTGACACCCATTTGATATGACACTCCAAATTGAGTTCCGGTGCATCCAATTTCCTTCGATCATCCTTGTTGTGGCTACAACTTGATTGGAGTCCACCTGTGGCCAATTCAATTGTTTGGACATGATTTCGAAAGAAACACACCTGTCTATATAAGGTCCCACAGTTGACAGTGCATGTCAGAGCAGAAACTATACCATGAGGTCGAAGGAACAGTCCGTAGATTTCCAAGATATAATTGTGATGAGGCGTATATCTGGGGAAGGGTATAAAACCATTTCTAGAGTGTTGAAAGTTTCCACAGTGGTCTCCATAATTGGGAAATGGAAAAACCATAACTACCCAGACTCTGCCTAGAGCTGGCCGTCCGACCAAACTGAGCACCGGGCAAGAAGGACCATGGTAAGGGAGGTGACCAAGAACCCAATGACCACTCTGACAGAACTACATAGTTCCTTGGCTGAGATGGAAGAACCTGCCAGAAGGACAACAATCTCTACAGCACTTCACCAATCTGGGCTTTGAGAGAGTGGCCAAACGGAAGCCACTCCTGAGAAAAAGGCACATGGCAGCATGCCTGGAGTTTGCAAAAAGGCACGTGAAAGACTGAGAGCATAAGTCAAAATATTCTGTGGTCTGATGAGACAGAAATTGAACTGTTTGGCCTGAATGCAAAGTGCTATGTCTGGAGAAAACCAGGCACAGCTCATCACCCGTCTAACACTATCCCTACCGTGAAGCATGGAGGCAGCATCATGCTATGGGGATGCTTTTCAGCGGCAGAGACTAGGAGCCAAAAACAGGCAAATCTTTGAGAACCTGCTTCAGAGTGCAAACGACCTTAGACCTGACAATGACCCCAAGCATGCAGCCAAAGCAATGCTGGAATGGCTTCAGAACATGAATGTGAAAGTGGCCCAGCCAAAGCCCAGACGTGAATCCTATTGAAAATCTGTGGAAAGACTTGAAGATTGCTATTCACCGCAGCTCCACATCTAACTTAACAGAGCTTGAGAAAATCTCCAAGGAAGAATGGGAGAAAATCCCCAAATCCAGATGTGCAAAGCTGATAGACATACCCATGACGACTCAAAGCTGTAATCGCCGCCAAAGGTGCTTTTACAAAGTATTGACTCGGGGGTGAATTCTTATGTAAATTTAGATATTTATGCATTTCTATTTCAATAAAGTTGCTAACATTTCTAAAAACATTTTCACTTTGTCATAATGTGGTTATTGTGTGTAGATGGATGAGAAAAAAATAATATTTTAATACATTTTGAATTCAGTCTTTAACACAATGTGGAATAAGTCAATGGGTATGAATACTTTCTGAAGACACTGTGGTTAACTCAGGGGTCTGCAACCTTTTCTAGCATTTACTACTTTAACCTGTCGCAAGCTACAATTTTTTCTATATATATATATTTTTTTTATAGCTTTCAAATTGGCACATTCTTCTCCTCTAACCTGCAACTCTTCCCCGGGTCCTTGGTGTACAAGAGATGTTTTCTGGCAATATACCTGCTAAATACTCTAAGGGGAACCAATAACATGATTATTTTCCCGAATTCAGTGTCCTGTTTTATTTTCCTGTTTTGGGATTTATTTCGGTACTCAATGTTACAATTATTCATAGAGAAACAATGAACATGTACAGTTGAAGTCTGAAGTTTACATACACCTTAGCCAAATACATTAAAACTCGGTTTTTCACAATTCCTGACATTTAATCCTAGTAGAAATTCCCTGTCTTAGGTCAGTTAGGATCACCACTTTATTTTAAGAATGTGAAATGTCAGAATAATAGTTAAAAAAATAATTTCTTTCAGCTTTTATTTCTTTCATCACATTCCCAGTGGGTCAGAAGTTTACTTACACTCAATTAGTATTTAGTAGCATTGCCTTTAAATTGTTTAACTTGGGTCAAACGTTTCGGGTAGCCTTACACAAGCTTCCCACAATAAGTTGGGTGAATTTTGGCCCATTCCTCCTGACAGAGCTGGTGTAACTGAGTCAGGTTTGTAGGCCTCCTTGCTCACACACGCTTTTTCAGTTCTGGCCACCAATTTTCTATAGGATTGAGGCCATTTGCGACAAAGCTTTAACTTCCTGACTGATGTCTTGAGATGTTGCTTCAATATATCCACATCATTTTCCTTCCTCATGATGCCATCTATTTTGTGAAGTGCACCAGTCCCTCCTGCAGTAAAGCACCCCCACAGCATGATGCTGCCACCCCGTGCTTCATGGTTGGGATGGTGTTCTTCGGCTTGCAAGCAACCCCCTTTTTCCTCCAAACATAACGATGGTCATTATGGCCAAACAGTTCTATTTTTGTTTCATCAGACCAGAGGACATTTCTCCCAAAAGTACGATCTTTGTCCCCATGTGCAGTTGCAAACCGTAGTCTGGCTTTTTTATGGCGGTTTTGGAGCAGTGGCTTCTTCCTTGCTGAGCGGCCTTTCAGGTTATGTCGATATAGGACTCGTTTTATTGTGGATATAGATATATTTGTACCTGTTTCCTCCAGCATCTTCACAAGGTCCTTTTGCTGTTGTTCTGGGATTGATTTGCACTTTTCGCACCAAAGTACGTTCATCTCTAGGAGACAGAACGTGTCTCCTTCCTGAGCGATATGACGGCTGCGTGGTCCTATGGTGTTTATACTTGCGTACTATTGTTTGTACAGATGAACGTGGTACCTTCAGGCATTTGGAAATTGCTCCCAAGGATGAACCAGACTTTTGGAGGTCTACAATTTTTTTTCTGAGGTCTTGGCTGATTTTTTTGGGAGGGATTTTCCCATGATGTCAAGCAAAGAGGCACTGAGTTTGAAGTTAGGCCTTGAAATACATCCACAGGTACACCTCCAATTGACTCAAATGATGTCAATTAGCCTATCAGAAGCTTCTAAAGCCATGACATAATTTTCTGGAATTTTCCAAGCTGTTTAAAGGCACAGTCAACATAGTGTATGTAAACTTCTGACCCACTGGAATTGTGATACAGTGAATCGTAAATGAAATAATCTGTCTGTAAACAATGTAGATGTCCTAACCGACTTGCCAAATCTATAGTTTGTTAACAAGAAATGTATGGAGTGATTGAAAAACAAGTTTTAATTACTCCAACCTAAGTGTATGTAAACTTCCGACTTCAACTGTATGTGTTCTGAGTCCATGACAATGCTTGAATCGCATCAGAAGACCATTATTGAGGTCTAATTTGATTTTTGTTGTTAGTGTAATTCCTCTTTTAATTGCGCATCTAGCAAGAGAGGAATGTGTAGGTCTAGCAATTTTCTGCTGTTGGCCTACTACTGCAGCACGTCATGGCAGTTTGCAAAACAATGGCCACCCAATTGATACAAATAATCATATAGTCAGGTAAGTCTACTTTGCAGTTAACATTTAATTGAGATTTGAGAAGGTTTTTTGGCAAAGTCATTCTGTCTACCCACAAGATGGTTATCATTAGCATCACTAACTGGCTACATAGACAAACGCGCACACCAAACCGACAGACGGGCAATATTGCTGAACATTTATTGACAGATGTTGTTACATTTGGCTTTTTAAGCCAATAGTGGCTAATCGGGGGTGGGATAATGTCAATGTGGCTTTGATTGGATAGTAGCAGGGAGATTTATTTTTGACAGTTTGCAATGGAACACTTTTAAAAAATGCATGTACAGTGCATTCGGAAGGTATTCAGACCCCTTGACCTTTTCCAGATTTTGTTATGTTACAGCCTTATTCTAAAATGGATTAAATTGTTCCCCCCCCCTCATCAATCTACACACAATACCCCATAATGGCAAAGCATAAACAGGTTTTTTGAAATGTTAGCAAATTTATTAGAAATAAAAAAACGGAAATATCACATTTACATAAGTATTCAGACCCTTTATTCAGTACTTTGTTGAAGCACCTTTGGTAGCGTTTACAGCCTCGAGTCTTCTTGGGTATGACGCTACAAGGTTGGCACACCTGAATTTGAGGAGTTTCTCACATTCTTCACGGCAGATCCTCTCAAGCTCTGTCTGGTTGGATGGGGAGCGTCGCTGCACAGCTATTTTCAGGTCTCTCCAGAGATGTTCGATCGGGCTCAAGTCCGGGCTAAGGCTGGGCCACTCAAGGACATTCAGAAACCTGTCCCGAAGCCTCTCCTGCGTTGTCTTGGCTGTGTGCTTTGGGTCGGTGTCCTGTTGGAAGGTGAACCTTCGCCCCAGTCTGAGGTCCTGAGCAGGTTTCATTAAGGATCTCTCTGTACTTTGCTCCGTTCATCTTTTCCCTCGATCCTGACTAGTCTCCCAGTCCCTTCCGCCAAAAAATTTCCCCACAGCATGATGCCAGACGTGACGCTTGGCATGCAGGCCAAAGAGTTCAATCTTGGTTTCATCAGACCAGATAATCTTGTTTCTCATGGTCTGAGAGTCCTTTAGGTGCCTTTTGGAAAACTCCAAGCTGGCTGTCGTGCGTTTTACTGAGGAGTGGCTTCCATTTGGCCACTCTACCATAAAGGCCTGATTGGTGGAGTGCTGCAGAAATGGTTGTGCTTCTGGAAGGTCCTTCCATCTCCACAGAGGAACTCTGGAGCTCTGTCAGAGTGATCATCTGGTTGTTGGTCACCTCCCTGACCAAGGCCCTTCTCCCCCGATTGCTCAGTTTGGACGGGCGGTCAGCTCTAGGAAGAGTCTTGGTGGTTCCAAACTTCTTCCATTTAAGAATGATGGAGGCCACTGTATTATTGGGGACCTTCAATGCTACAGCCATTTTTTGGTACCCTCCCCAGATCTGTGCCTCGACACAATCCTGTCTACGGACAATTCCTTCGACATCATGGCTTGGTTTTTGCTCTGACATGCACTGTCGACTGTGGGACCTTTATATAGACAGGTGTGTGCCTTTCCAAATCATGTCCAATCAATATAATTTACCACAGTTGGTGTCCAATCAAGTTGTAGAAACATCTTAAGGCTGATCGATCAATGGAAACCGTATGTACCTGAGCTTTGTCATTATGGGGTATTGTTCCTCATCAATCTACACAATTTTTTTGTTTAATCCATTTTAGAATAAGGCTGTAACGTAACAAAATGTGGAAAAGTCAAGGGGTCTGAATACTTTCCAAATGCACTGTACTTTCAGAATTGATTGGCGAGCTACTCATAGGTGGGCTGCAAGCTACTGGTAGCTGGGGATCTACCTGTTGGAGACCCCTGGGTTAACCTAACTTGGATTTAAACACACACACACCTACCTACCTTCCAAGCTACAGTAAAGGGATCGTCGAATCAGAGTGCTGTATGTATCGTCTCCCTTGATTGGTGGATTGTATTGTTTCAGGTCATTTACATTGGCTGTGCGTACGCCACCGTGTACCTCATCTACACTAAGTTCAAGGCCACCTACGACGGTAACCATGACACCTTCAGAGTGGAGTTCCTGGTCGTCCCCGTGGGAGGGCTGGCTTTCCTTGTCAACCACGACTTCTCTCCTCTCGAGGTAAGGCCACACACACACACACAGTTGTCTTGGCATGATGAGGGCATACTGCATCAGTGTCTTATACAGCAACTCTCCATCTCCTCTCCCTTCCCATCTCCTCTCCCTCCCCCTCCAGATCCTTTGGACGTTCTCCATCTACCTGGAGTCGGTGGCCATCTTGCCCCAGCTCTTCATGATCAGTAAGACTGGCGAGGCAGAGACCATCACCACCCACTATCTGTTCTTCCTGGGCCTGTACCGGGCTCTCTACCTCATCAACTGGATCTGGCGCTTCTATTTCGAGGGCTTCTTCGACATGATCGCTATCGTGGCCGGTGTCGTTCAGACAATCCTCTATTGCGACTTCTTCTATCTGTATGTAACGAAAGGTGAGTCGAGCTGCAGTCTTCTTCCAACTTATTTCCTAAGTGTGATGCTGTAGTGTCCTTTTATTCACTTATCTTAGTCGCAGAAACTGTTACACAAAGAGTGCTTGGAGTAATGCCCCATTCACATCGTGACGTATTTCATTACGCCGTATGTCATCTTCATGCAATCTGGTTCCGTTACTGGACGGAGAGCATAGAAACCCCATGTTCTCCATCCAGTAGCGGAAACATATTGCATGAAGATGACACAATGCAAGACAAGATGGAGGACAGCCTAGTCTCTTGTCAGAGATCACATTTATTTTGGGAGATTGCAAAATTGCTTTTTCATTCAATACAGGAGAAATGTATTGTTTCAGGTGATAAGAAAACGTTTATTTTAATAACTTTTTCCTAAACTTGTTTCTCACATTTTCTTGCAAGTCAAGCTATTTTACAGAGCAGCTAGCTAGCTAAAAGCCATTATTTC
Source organism: Coregonus lavaretus (assembly GCF_964263955.1). NCBI lineage: Eukaryota > Metazoa > Chordata > Actinopteri > Salmoniformes > Salmonidae > Coregonus > Coregonus lavaretus. The sequence continues at coordinate 17,816,234 of NC_139988.1, forward strand.
TAGCTTATTAAGTGGCTAGATAGCTAGCCTACGGTAGCTAAAAGCTAGGTACCATCAAAAAAGTAATTACCATCACAAACTTCAACTGAAGGCAACAGTCATTATATAATTGGTTTAACAGCCAGTGTGTATATTTTAACATTACTATTAAAATAGTACTCACTTATAGGAATGGTTAATTGTTTACAAGCTGCTAGCAATCCCATAAAGCCATCGCTGAAAATCACAGATCTTCATCTTGTTCACCTGTATATAGCTTCTTACTTGTTCTTCTTTTTAATTGAGTGTTTGTTCTACCTTGTTATTGTTAGTACTACATTGATATTGATTACTGCATTGTTGGGTTTATAGCTTGCAAGAAAAGCATTTCGCTGTACTTGTGCACGTGACATTAAAACTTGAAACTTCTGTAGTTTGGTAACTTCCTGTTCTATTGACGGACTTTGGCTGCGTTGAAGTGCACTGATGACGACACAGAGTTTGGAGAAATTTAAAAGTATGCACCATCCGTTTCGCAACGGAGCCTTCAACCGCAAGGCGGCGCTGCGATACCACTCCATTGCATACGGTCCCAATTTAAATGAATGACATCCGGTGCAACGCAACAGACTGCTGAGATGTAATGTGAATGAGGCATTAAGTGTTCTATGGGGTACGTTTGGACGCAAAGCAAAAAAAATTGAAAATGGGGCTGGGTATATCGCGCATGGTGACTTAATGAGGCCGTGCAGCATAAATAAGCTAGCATGAACTTTGACTTGTGATTCGTCAGAGCCTGATAGTACCGTTATCTTACTCCGTTCTATATTGACTGGGAGCTATAATGGTTCAGCATTTGTATACGTTGGCTAACTAACCAGGCACTTTACTCCTACTCTCAATGTGGAAGCCTAGGGTCTTAAAGTCCAGTATATACGATTGGCTTGTCACTGTCAACACTCACCAGGAGCGTCTGGTATCCGTTGTCACAGATGTAAGAAGAAAATGTGCTGAGCTCATCCGTTGAACCTAAACATCTCTCCTCTGTTTCAGTACTGAAAGGAAAGAAGCTAAGTCTGCCAGCCTAAGTGCCAAAGATCAGCGATTTGGCAGACTCGTGGGGGGGGGGGGGCAGCAAAGGAAACCATTGACCACCCCCCCACCTCTCCCCTCCCAGTGTAAGATGCGTCAGACAGAGTTAGACTTTTACAGTTTGTCCCGTCTCCTGACCACTATCAGCGACACCCATGGGCCTGTTCAGGGGGCTGCAAACTTAAGGGCTCTCAGATAGAAATGTACTGTGTAGAACAGATACGATTGTTATGTAGAGCTAGAAAATCGTTGTCGGCTCAATTCATTATATTTCTATCTGCAACGCTTTGAACGCTTCACCTCGCTGAATACACCCCAGAACCAACCTGAAGAGGCCATCCGCAGCTTTCGGACTTCTGTTTGATGCATCTTGCCTTACTTTTTTTATTACTCTGTATAAAGGAAGAAAAAAAGTAATCATTTTTCTACATAAAAATGTGTGCTCTCTCTCTCCGATGATTTGGCACATTAGTGAATGAGAGCCGAAAACAAATTGCCTTTGATTTGGCACTGTAAAATATTGGAGCCGGCTTCTTGTGGTGGGATATTGACTAAACCGTTTGTAAGAGTATTTGCAAACTCAATAAATGTACATTGTTTTGTCCTGAATCCCAATGGAGCGGAAGTGTAATACAGGCGTTGTATCCCCTTGGCTTTGGCTGGAAAACCTTGTTTTGAGGATATTGTGTACATTCCTGTATAAAGATGGCCAGTTAAAACTGTTCATTCATTTCCTGGTCAATACTTAATATCTCCCCAAACTGACAAGATAAAATAAAAAACAAATCAATGTGAAGTTGGAATTTACCTGTAACTGTCACCTGCTATTTGAATTAACTGTATATTTTCAGTAGATTTGAGACCTATATCACTCACACCCCCATAGAGATGTTTTCACTGATACAGTAACTGCTGCATCTGCATTGCTGTAAATGGCTTTCATTTAAATTCACATTTACACCAAAACATTTTCTTAGCCCATTGTTTGATGGTGTATCTATATTTAAATATCCAAGTCTAATTTCAAAATGGCTCTTCTAAAAGTGTTGGAAATTAGTTAATAGGCTACCAATGCAGGGATCAGCTCCTGAAACCGTTCATGTTCTATTCAGTTATATATTTAGTGTTACTTTCCTTCTTTCAGTAATGGACAATGTCCATAGAATTGTCTACATGATGTGCATATTGTTGAGCTCACTTTAGAAGAGGTCTAGCTGTTGATCTTTGTGACAAACATGATTCTATGGGCATTGTTGAATTGGAACCAGAATTATTTTCTTATTTTAAAGGCATCTGCCTATAATTTTTGTCCTCACAGGCAGATCATTCCATCTTGTTAGGATTTTTTTTTACTGAGTTTTCTTTTGCATGATGTTGCCACCACAAATAAAGATTTTTATGGGAAACATTTGGCTCTGGCTTTCTGACTTGACTGAATGAGAAGTGAGTGGTGTGACTGTACTTTATTAATCCCAGAAGGATAAATTGGTTAAGTAATCACAACAGCCATAGTAAAAAAAGAAATCTATAGAGATACTCAAAACATTATACATAGTAGGATTGCTAGAGCATGTTCAATTCAGGCAGTGTTATTTGCTACTGGCTACATAAGCTACATATTTTGCAGTTAATTTACAACAATTGAATAACACAATCAGTATATATAGAACATTGACTAATAAGCTGGGTGGCATTTGTCTCGATGAGTCCGCAAACGGTCTCTACGATTGAAAGCTTTCCCGCAATCCATACATTGGTAGGGCTTCTCTCCCGTGTGAGTCTTCATGTGTCTGCTCAACTGATGGGAGGTGCCGAAGGATTTGTCACAGGTGAGACATGGATACGGCTTCTCCCCGGTATGACTTCGCCGGTGTATGGTGAGATAATGGGCTTGAACGAAACCCTTCCCACAGTCCTTGCACTTGAACGGCCGCTCTCCAGTATGGTATCTCATGTGTATCCTCAGTTCAGATGCCGATTTGAAAACCCTTGTACACTCCTTATATGTGCAGGAATAAGGATTCTCCCCTGTGTGAATCAACACGTGTCTTGCCAATGGGGCAGGGCTGTAGAACCCCTTACCGCAGTAGGAGCACGGGTAACGCACCCCTTTGTGGTATACATTCTCATGCATCTTCATTTGACCTTTGTCCCTGAAAACTTTGTTACACTGGGAACAAGGGATGCGTTTCACCTGAGGAGTGTGAACACGATTCATGTGTGATTTCAGAATCCCCTTGGATTGGAAAGTCTTTCCACACTCCCAGCAAAGGCATGGTTTCTCTCCCGTGTGCTTTCTCTGGTGTGTCACAAGAGCAGTTTCAAAATGGAACTTCTTTGGACAATGGGAGCACTTGTATGGGGGCTCCCCGCCAGTGTGAGTCCTCTGGTGTCTGATGAGAGCTGCTAAATCAGCGTAGCTTCTCTCGCAGTAGGTGCAGCGGAACGGCCCGCTGAACTGATGGTCATCCACGTAGTGTCTGGAGAGGTACCTTATCACATTGAAGCTCTTCTCACACATGGTGCATTGAACCGGTTTGTGCTCTACCTTGTGTATTGCAAGCGTTTCTTGGTCTGGGAACATCCTTCGGCAATAGGCGCAGCGAAGCGGGTTGTGGATGCGCTTGTGTGCCGTCAGTGTGGATTTTAGCCCGAATTCCTTCCCACACTCGTTACACTTGTGGACTTTCTTTTCCCCCAATTCAACAGGTTCACCCTTCTTCACCTTGCAGAACAGTCTCATGTGCCTCCTCAATACAAAGTCGAACTTGTACTTCGACCCACAACGAGGGCAAGCATGTGGGCGCTCATCTGAGTGAGAGAGAATGTGATATCGCAGGTATCCCAATATAAATTTATGGCAAATAGGACACCTTGCACAGCGTTTGGATGATCCTACTGGTGCACTGGGTTCCGGGGAAGAAGATGGGTCTTTGGTTGCATTGGTGGAGGACGACTCACTGTCCTTAGGAGTTTCCTCAATAGGAAAGACACATCTTTCAATATGTTTCTGGAAGCTTCTCAAGGTCTTGTAAATCTTCTTGCAGGTGGGACATCGATAGGGCCAGTCACCAGTGTGGGTAACCATGTGTTTCCTCAAGACTGCAGGACGCTGGACGACCTTACCACACACCTTGCATGTCCTACGCTCCAGGGACCTTTTGGCTCTTGCGGATGACCCCTCCACAGAATGCATGTAGGTGAAGGCAGAATTCTGTTTGCTCAGAGTTGCAGAGAGTTGTAGGATTTCTGCTTCACATGTCATGCTCTGCTGGTGTGTACTGCCTGATGGCCCTTGTTCTGTCTGCCCCGCAGCTGGAAGAACACTGCCCTCTCCAAGCTCCCCTTGTTGACGACTCAGAAACAGACAAGCCTCTTCATGAGCCTTCACACTGTAATCGTGCTTGAAAGTCCTCTCACAGTTACTACATTGATGGATGCCTTTCTTCGGATGGGACTCCATGTGGATCTTCAGTTCAGAAGGGTTAGGGAAGACCTGTTCGCACACTCTGCACTTTTTGGGCTCGGTGTGGATAATCTGATGCCGCTTCATGCTTGAACTTGTGGCTAAAGTCTTCCCACAAACTGGACATGTCTTGCAGACAATGCGTTTTTGGTTTTTTTCGTTTTGGGCTACTTTTTGTCCTGGCGGACGCGGTAAAATTTTCTTCAACATCAGACCCTTGTATTGCATCACTGATATGGACGGCCCACTTTCCTCAGGCATTTCCTCAATAGGAAAGACACATTTTTCAGTATGTTCCTGGAAGCTTCCCAAAGTCTTGTAAATCTTCTTACAGGTGGGACATTGATAGGGCCAGTCACCAGTGTGAGTCACCATGTGTTTCCTCAAGACTGCAGGACGCTGAACGACCTTACCACACACCTTGCATGTCCTCCGCTCCAGAGACCTTTTGGCTCTCCCGACGACCTTTTGATTGGATGTGGGGGTCTGTGTTACGTTAGCGATAACGATCCCTTGTAGGTCCACGGAGGGCTTTTGTATCATGGAGGATATGATTTCTTTAGACACGCCTATGCTTATCTTTTGTCCAGGTTTGGCCTTTCTTCTGCATTTTTCACTATGGGTTTCCTCTTTCTTTTGGGGGGGCTTTTTGAGAAGTTTGAAAGGCTTTTCTATCCCATCTTCCCCTATAACCATCACTGTTTCATACTCCGGATCCACCTCTGTCACTTGGTCAGCAAACTCTGCATCATCCTCATCACTAACAGAGGAAGTTTTGTTTTTCTCACATTCCCCTGACCTGCTATCCACCCCTTCCCTTTCTTTTACATCCATACTTGTTCCTTCTTTCTCCACCTCTGTTGAAATCACCACCCGTTCCACAGGAGGAAGACAGAGAGCTGAGAGAATGCAGTCCCCATCGGTGGAAGATGGAGGGTCTGTGAAAAAATGAATAAGGGAACCAAAACTCAACACAGTAATGCTCGATAGATGTAATTTGCCATTTGGGTGTGACAAAACAAATCCATCATATAAAGCATGAAAATGATGGGTCCTGTGAGAGATGCCTACCATGGTTGTCCAGTGGGCTGAGGTCTCTGTGGTACTGAAGCAGGGTTTTCAGCTGCTGAGGGTGAGACACAGACTCAACACATTCCTCCAGAACAGATGGAACATCGCCAAGCAGCGAGGAAGCCTGAAAAATTAGGAATACAGAGTTAGAAGGAATATAGGTAGAATTCCCACAAAGCCTAAGTGCCAAGCCCATGGTTCCTCTATATGATTGTATTTTATTTCTATAAGTACCTGTTGGAAGTTTGATATGGGAAGTAGCTTCTCAAGTCTCGAAAGAAATTGCCACATGAGTTTCTGTATGGCTGCGTCATAACTGGGACCAAATTCTACAGGAAAAACATCCTAAAACAGAGTAATGAAATATGAGCTATGAAAACATCTCAGAGGAGACTATTATTTAATTTGTGGAAATGACCCACGGCTATTCCATACCCACATACTCACTCACTGACCTGGAAGAAATGTTTCCTCTCATCTGAGTCTTTCAGAAGGGTTTGAACCAGCCCCAGGAAGTTGGATTCAGATAATCCTACCTCTGCATCAGTCGCCTGAAAAACAGAATATAAACATGTTGCCTTCATCAGGACATCTAGATGATAGCTTGTCATTTAGTCTGCATATGTTTTTGCCATAATGTATCATTGTCATATCAGAAATATGTCTATGACTGACTGATTTAGACAGTAGCTGAGTCTCTACCCTAAGGAGCTCACCTGTGTTCCCCAGAGAGGTGTGAGGGTCTGTATCCTGTCCAGGTGTGGCTGAATGGTCTGGGGGTCTGTGATCGGCTTAGAGCGACACAACTCCAGCACCAGCTGAAACCAGAGCAAACCAGTAAGGAATACTTATTTGCGACAGTAAAGATGACTAAATATTATCATATCCCATCGTTCCCCACATAATGAGCACTAGTTCCGTCTCTCCTTCTCACCCGTGCTCGAAGACCCAGAATAAGTTGGGCCCTCTGACTGTTGTTCAGAAGCTCTGGAACCATCTCTGTGACCATGGTAACAAACTCCTCCAGCATCCCATAATCCATCACATGTCTCTGCTGTATTGTTTGCCAGATGGCTGCTGAGACCAACCGCAGTGGTGGGACCATGAGGCGCAGAGAGGGGAGAGGAAGAGGGGGACCTGAAAACAGATATTGACTTAGTTGTTCACAAATCCATTTATAAGCACCTCTTATTGCACATCACACTATAACTTGTTGACCAAACAATAAAACAATCAAAGATGTGAGAACGATGAGCAACAATTAGTTAATTAATCAAATGTATTTTATAAAGCCCTTCTTACATCAGCAGTTGTCACAAATTGCTATACAGATACCCAGACTACAACCCCAAACAACAAGGAATGCAGATGCAACGGGCTTTGTGACAAAGACATGTTTTTTTTTTGTTTATGTTCTTCAGGTCGCAGTTGTTCTCAACTGGCTTACCTGGTTAAATAAAGGTTAAATAAAAAAATCAACATTCGGTTTCAGGAAGTTAGCCACTTAGCTAGCTAGCTCGCCATGTAGCTACTGCTATTCTTCCTATCCACTGTCTAGCTACCTTTTTAGCTAAAAGTCATGTTTTACCTTTTCCCCCATGGATGTGTCTTTCCATCTTGAGTGTTCCTTGCCGTTACATCCGAAAACGTTAGGTATGATAATGAGGTTAATAATAGCCACGTTTACTCGTAAATTTGCACAAAAAAACGTTAGCTCGTTATCTTTTGTACCTCAATCAAAGATGGTGGCTCAATGGTCGTTTTGGTCCCGATTTTACATCCGTGTGGAAGCTATTTCGACACTGCAATGGTTCCGCACAAGATCGCTAGAGCGAAACAAAAAATTACTCGCTGGCGCAGAACAGAGCAGTGCAATTAATTCCATACGGAATAATTTTACAGTAGGACTGCTGACCAGCGCTTCCGTTAATAGCGCAATGACAAAGATGTTCTATTATATTGACAAGATAGTCGAGTGACCGCTCAACAATGGAAATACTCCGATATAAATTCGTAACAACCTAACCATTACGAAACTAATATTCGATCAAATAAGACGCACGTTGCTAATTAGCAATTAAATATTTGTGTTGACCAAATTCGATACTCTCATTGACCTCCATACAAAAAAATCCTCACTTCGTGGTCTTATCTTTGGGCGGAGTAAACTCTCTCGCTTCGCCTCTTCCTCTCTGTCAATGAGCGCTTCCTGAGGCAAATCTTTGGCGCCTCACATTCACGAACTTTGAGACCGGAAATTAATTTGATAAACCATCACCACAGTTTTTAAGTATCGATGTGACTGCAGCGAATACCACACGATGAGCGGACACATTTCAGAAAAAAATGGTAAAATGCAGTAGAATTTGTGATCATTCTGATCCAAACTAGTACAGAGAAGCTAGCTATCTAACATAGCTAACGTTAGCCAGTGAAGTTCACGTCTTTTTCTCTTTTGCTAGCCAGTGAAGTTCACGTCTTTTTCTCTTTGCTAAACTGGCGAACTGTCCGGGTCGAATTGCATTTCTTTTAGCAATGTGTTCCTTTACCAACGAACTCAAGCTAGCTAGTCATGTATTAGCTTAGCCACCACCCGCACCCATTTTTGCATTACTCATCGCAGCGGAGAACGACTGCCCCTTCTCAATAAAGCCACGAAGTTCAAGGCCAACCGCGGTACTGCAGGCTGTTGTTTCCAGAAAACAGGGCCTCATTTAGCACCCCGTGCCTAAATGTTTTACTAAATTCTGGAGTAAATGGAGATTGTAGAATTTGCCTCCTCCACAAATTGTTGGGATTTAAAGGTATAAATAGGCTTTTTAGCTACTTCCCCAGAGTCACATGAACTTGTGGATACAATTTGTATGTCTGTGTTCAGTATGAAGGAAGTTTGAGGTAATTTCGTGAGCCAATGCTAACTAGCGTTAGGGCAATCACTGGAAGAATATGGGTATCTGTTAGTTAGTTAGTTAACAGTTGCGGCACCGCGAGTTAGCAATTTATTTCAAATTGCTCGTTGAGACATAACAATTGTATCTAAGAGTTCATCTGACTCTGGGGAAGTACACGAATCGCCTCATTGCCAAAATCCCGAAGTATCGCTTTAACTGTTGCACACAACATGTATGCATGTTTTCATTGATACATGTTATGGTAACAAAAACGCCCTCATTTACTGAATGATTTTGAAACGGAATAGCAAATTTGATCACATTTCTGTAGAGGTGTGGGCAGAATATTTTAATCTTTTGCAGTTACTTTTTCAAACGAAATGCATGCCGCCTATAGCGAGTGACAAACTATGGCCTCTTATTCTGCAAGATGTGTCTATTGAACAATTTAAAAGTAAATGCTGCCTAAAGCCCACACTTCTATGCAAAAGGCGAATTGTTGTTCAATATTTTGTTTATTAGAAACACAATCATGTATTATCTCCTGCCTTGGTATAGGCTCTGAGATTAAATAGGCTATAATGTCGTGCTCCTATTGCACAGCAAAACTGTAGCCTACCCATACTGTCATAGGTTACCGGTCTATTTATTTTCGAGCATGGCTGGCTATTGAATGAGCGATTAATATATAGTAGCCTAACATTTGTTGTGGAGCGGGAATAAACAAGTCATGTCAGAAAAGGAGAGACATGCCCTGCAATATGATTATGATTTAGGCCTACATAATAAAAGTAAAATATATAATGATGATCTTACCAACGGCAAATGCATCTATCATTAGTCCTATGTTTAATGTTTTTATTAGCCTACCATTATAATTCCCATGCATCAAACACCTCCACATACTATAAAACATATTTTCGCATACTGAGAATGTGTCATGCGAGACTGCATTGTTTCCCGCTATTAAATCAAATCAAATTGTATTTGTCACATGCGCCGAATACAACAACAACCTTACCGTGAAATGCTTACTTACAAGCCCTTAACCAACAATGCAGTTTTAAGAAAATATTTACTAAATAAACTGAAGTTTAAAAAAATAATTTTAACTCCTCCCCATATCTAATTGATCAGCTGTTGTCAAAGACAAAATGAGTATGACATCTGGGCATTTAAAGTATACTAGATTTTGGAAATGTCGCATACTGTTACATTTTATTTTCTACTATTTAGGACGCATCCTAGAGTAGCTCAAAAAGGCATGCAATGTGTCCAAAAACTGTGTCATGAAGCAAGATGGTGATGTGCTAAAATGACACTTCCTGATCTTGAAATGCGCAACTTTCACATAGGAAACAGTGGGGTGGCGTCATCGATGGCTCAGTCTATGGTTCATCGGAACGGAATCAGTTGTAACAAAACTGGCATTGCTGTCCTCATCAAAACCAAATTCTCTGTTTTCAGGTCCCCCTCTTCCTCTCCCCTCTCTGCGCCTCATGGTCCCACCACTACGGCTGGTCTCAGCAGCCATCTGGCAAACGGTACAGCAGAGACAGGTGATGAATTATGGGATGCTGGAGGAGTTTGTTACCATGGTCACAGAGATGGTTCCAGAGCTTCTGAATCACAGTCAGAGGGCCCAACTTATTCTGGGTCTTCGAGCACGGGTGAGAGAGGGGGGTGGAGCTAGTGTTAATCAAACCTTTGGAAAGATGAGATGATCATATTTAATATTATTGTACCCACTACGTCTCCTGACTGGTTTGCTCTGCTTTCAGCTGGTCCTGGAGTTGTGTTGCTCCAAGCCGATCACAGACCTCCAGACCATTCAGCCACACCTGGACAGGATACAGACCCTCACACCTCTCTGGGGGACACAGGTGAGCTCCTTAGGGCAGAGACTCAGCTAATGTTTAAATCAGTCAGTCATAGACATATTTCTGATATGACAATGATACATTATGGCAAAAACATATGCAGACTAAATGACAAGCTATCATCTAGATGTCCTGATGAAGGCAACATGTTTATATTCTGTTTTTCAGGCGACTGATGCAGATGTAGGATTATCTGAATCAAACTTCCTGGGGCTGGTTCAAACCCTTCTGAAAGACCCAGATGAGAGAGAACATTTCTTCCAGGTCAGTGAGTATGTGGGTATGGAATCGCCGTGGGTCATTTCCACATGACTGCTGTGTATTTCAACAATTTAAATAATAATTTATTCTGAGATGTTTTCATAGCTCATATTTCTTTACTCTGTTTTAGGATGTTTTTCCTATAGAATTTGGTCCCAGTTATGACGAAGCCATCCAGAAACTAATGTGGCAATTTCTTTCGAGACTTGAGAAGCTACTTCCCGTATCAAGTTTCCAACAGGTACTAGTAGAAATAAACTAAAGTCATATAGAGGAACCATGGACTTGACACTTAAGCATTGTGGGAATTCTACCTATATTCCTTCTAACTCTGTATTCCTCATTGTGTAAGGCTTCCTCGCTGCTCGGCGATGTTCCCTCTGTTCTGGAGGAATGTGTTGAGTCTGTGTCTCACCCTCAAGAGCTGAAAACCCTGCTTCAATACCACAGAGACCTCGGCCAGCTGGACAACCATGGTAGGCATCTCTCACAGGACCCATGCATGATGTTGGCCAATCTTCTGTTGGGGACAGTGACATTTATTCTCTATTCAACCATTGTCTTTCATTTATCCTCTTCCTTTTATAGATACTCTGTCTTCCACCGATGGGGACTGCATTCTCTCAGCTCTCTGTCTCCCTCCTGTAGAAAGGGTGGTGATTGCAACAGAGCAGACAGAATCAGAAACACAGGTTTCATCCTTGAATGTCTTCATGGATACATTCACCAAAGAGTTGGAGGTGGACTCTGCAACACTGACAGAGTACACAGAGATGGAACCGGGGACAAGTATGGATGTAGTAGAAAGAGAGGAGAGCGTGGAATGTGAGAGAAAGGAAAATGAAGAGGAGGAGGAGGAGGAGGAGGAGGATGCAGAGTTTGTTGACCCAGAGACTGAAGAGGTGGAACCAGTGTATGAAACAGTGATGGTTTTAGGGGAAGATGGGAAGATGAAGCCTTTAGTCAAAAAGAATAAGCTCAAAAGGCACAAAAGAGAGATAATTGATGCCAGTGGCATGCCTCATGGAAAGACACACAGAGAACCTAACCTTGCACAAATGAAAAGCATAGACCTGTCTGATAGGATCATATCGTCCATGCTTCACAAGCCCTCAGTGGAGCTACAAAGGATTAACACCACTAACCTGACATTGCCCTTAAGACCAGTGAGAAGAAACAGGGGGCATAAGATGAAGACATTGCTAGCACGAGAACGGAAACAAACCAAGACTGAATTTTCAGAAGAGAAGCGCCGTGTCTGCAAAAGAGTTAAAACACCCCAAAACCCCAATATGTGCACAGTGTGTGGACGCGTCTTATCCCGCTGTTCAGACATGAAAAAGCACATGCAGACCCATAACAACGGTCGCACCTATCAATGTCGCAATTGTCAGAAGACTTTCAAGCACTTGTACACTTTGCAAACTCACAGAAAGTCATGTCTGTTTGGAACTGGGCAACAAGAGGAGGTTCCCTCTGGAGAGGGCAGTAGTGCTCCGGTTACTACGTGTGAGGCAGAATTCGCACAATCCTCCATAGATCGTAGAACGTGCAAGGTGTGCGGCAAGATTGTGCATCGCATTGGATACTTGAGTACCCACATGAAGATTCACTCAGAGAATCGCCACTATTCACTCGGAGAAGCGAAAACAGTCCAGAAACCGTCACCTGAGGGAGGGGACACAGAGCCGTCCAGTGGTCTTCCTCTTGAGGCAAAACCTGAGGACAGTGACTCGTCCTCCACCAGTACACCCCAGGACCCGTCTTACGACCCAGAACACAGCCAGACCAAAAGACCCAAGTGTTCCAGCACAGCAAAGAAGCCTAACCGAAAAACTTTCCAAAAACGTATGTGCCTTATTTGTGGTAAATGCGTGACTGCTGGAGCCTTTGAGTATCACATGAGAACTCACTCAGGCGAGCGTCCTTTCTCCTGCCCTCATCCTCAGTGTGGGATGAAGTTTATACACAGCGGAGGTTTGAGGGCCCATCTCAGACGATATTGCAAGGTTCAGACAGTTGACGCTTCTGAGCTCGACAGCTTCGACATACGTTTTGAGTGTGACAAATGTGAGAAGACATTCACGATCCAATCAAAACTGAGGAAACACAAACTTATCCACGGCCCGCTCTACTGCGCAGGTTGCAGAAAGGTATTGCCCGACTTAGAAACTTTAACCAGACACAAGCTCTGGCACAGGCCCGTTCAGTGCAGCATGTGTGAGGAGAGCTTCATGCTCACAAACCTTAGAACGCACTATCTGGATGTCCATAAGTTCAGCGGGCCGTTCGTCTGCACCCACTGTCCGAAAAGCTACAAGAAGTTCCATTCCCTCATCAAACACGAGATGGTTCACACCGGGAACCTCCCCTTACAGTGCTCCCAGTGTCCAAAGAGATTCATCTACAATTACGACCTAGTCGAACACGAGAAAAGGCACTCTGACGACAGGCCTTGTCTTTGCTGGGAGTGTGGCAAGGCCTTTTATACCAACATTGACCTGAAACAACACATGCAAAATAGCCATGGTGAAAAATCCACAGAGTTTCGTTTTCCGTGCCGCCATTGTGGGAAACCTTTCAGGCTTAGTAATTCCCGTGCGAACCACGAGAAGACTCAGCACGGCGGGGTGCGTTACCCGTGTACGTACTGTGGTAAGCAGTTTGTTTGTGCAGATTCGTTGAAAAGGCATGATCTGATTCACACGGGGGAGAGGCCTTTTAAATGCAATCATAAGAATTGCGTTAAAGCTTTCAGGTCGAGAGCTGAACTGAAGATACACATGAGATACCATACTGGAGAACGGCCGTTCAAGTGCAAGGACTGTGGAAAGGGCTTTGTTCAAGCCAATTTTCTCACTACGCACTACCGGACTCATACAGGGGAGAAGCCGTATTCATGTTCCCTCTGTGACAAACGCTTTAACTACCATGACTCCCTGAAGAGACACATGTCTACACACTCAAACGAGAAGCCTTATAAATGCCTGGATTGTGGAAAAGCTTTCGAACGTAAAACGCTGTTGAATGTACATCAACGATCATGTACATCACAGTATTGAAATGTTAATTTTGTGCTTAAGATAAAATAAGATGTGTACAGAGTTTATAAGATCGTGGCCTGATAAATAATTTCCCTGTTTAGTTTTTTTATTTAACACGGTCAGTCAATCTGTAAATGTTCTTCCTTTTCATATTACTGCAGTTATACTTTTCTTCCATAAGTGAAATTTAAATAAAAGTAGAATACAATACATAATTGGAGTTGTATGGTTTTGTGTATGTGTAACCATGGTCCTTCAGTCACTCTCCTTGCCTCATCAGCTACATTGCACACACAGCCAGTCTATAAAAATAATTGAGTATCTAAGTATTTTTACATTGTCTTGTGCTTAGAACACAAAACAATGTAAAAGTACTTGGAGACTAAATTATTTTTCTTATGAAAACGCCATAGTAACATAGAATTAGCTAATTGAATACATTCATTAAATCCCATGAACATCATGGAAGTCTGCAAATGATAGACGACCGAAGTGGAACTGATATTCACAGCACATCGTTTGACAGGGGTCTTTTAACAGTCGGACACAATCACAAGAATAAGAAACATTTCGAGCAGCCTCTGAGTAGCTTTGTTGTTTGCTTCTATACTGTACTGTCAGCTATATTAATCAATATTTTTGGGAGCTTTTTACTTTTCCTCAGAAATGTATAAACCCACGTTGACGATGGCTTCCAGGAATTTTCCTGAAATGAAATGACAGGTCAAGCTGGTGCGCAATCGCAGTATCGTTAGCGGACTGCTTGCTAAATTAGCTAGCATATCGAATTCAACGGAGCAAAATAATCTAGCTGGTTTTTAAACAAATCCGTGACATTACAATTAGATTGTTAAGAAGTGTGCGGTAATTTCGCTATAAACGGGCTCTTACAATTGCGGCAGGGGACATTCTAGCTAGCTAAGTGCGTTAGTCTAAATTCGAGAGCAGGCGAATGTCAACAAATGAACGACGTTCCCTTGGCTTTACATCAACAACAATAATTGGACGATCGAGGGTGTTGCGAAATGGAAATCTTAAAAAAGTAGTATTGCTTCACCCAGAGATAACAATTCAGAATTGCCAACGCTGGCCAGTTAGTAAGCTGTTTACTTTTACTAGCTAGCTAGCAAGGTATTTCTCTCTTTACTGACAGTGACTTTACTGTAGCTTTCTGTCAAGATGCCTGGAATGGTGGCGTTTGGCCGGCGTTGGGGAATTGCGAGCGACGATCTGGTCTTCCCCAGCTCCTTTGAGCTGTTCGTCAGGGTTCTATGGTAAGTGTTGTTGCCACACAATTAAAACTTGATCTATCAAACGTGAGCTCGACATTATTGGGACGATATTTAAAGGGAGGGATGATGCATAAGTGTTGTCATATACCACGTGCATTATTAAAGACGGCTGTCAGTAGTAATAGCTACATAGATCCCACACTCTGTAGCAACTAACAGGACAGCAGCTGAAGGCCTATTCTCTCCTCTTGGTTTTTATTTATTTTATTAGAAAATGTTATCATCCTTGCTGTGCCCAACCCACAACCACACCCTTCCAAAGGTTGCTGCATTGACCTCTGCTGGTATTGCATTGATGTGTTTTAATGAGCTAAATAATCTATACATACCTCTGTCCTGCCCTACAGGTGGATAGGGACACTGGCGCTGTACACTCTCCATAAGGGGAAGTTTGACTGTGCTGGTGGGAGAGTTCTACACAGCTACCTGGTGGTTCTGCTCGTCCTGTTGGCTTTCATCATCCTGTCTCTATGTGCCATCGTCTATGTCAGCGCTCAAGGTGAATCCGGCACACTTACTGTTATGATACGATGAGAGGAATTTACATTAGTTATTGGTGTGATATGTTATTTTTTTGTTTTACCACTCATAGTAATATATAAAAAAAATAAACAGGTCTGTTTATCATAATAACATATGACATCATCAACATGGAACTAATCTCTTATTGTCTTTGTTTCCTTAGGGACTATCACTAACCCAGGCCCGCGGCGCTCCATCCCGGTGCTGGTATACTTGCGGGCGATGCTGTACGTCCCTGAGCTGATCTGGGCCATCCTGGGGGCCATCTGGGTGTCTGATGACAGCCAGGGCTGTCAGCCTGCTGAGGTGGGGGCCGTCATTGCTGCAGTGGTCGCCAGGTGGGTGGGAAGAACTCGTTCTTTCTGAATATATACTGTGGAATGTTTACGTGTGGTTAAGGGCAACACATATAGGCCTACATGCCCCATGAAAACACATTGGCAGTTTACATGATGTGAAACATTCTCCCATCGCCCTCTCTGGCAGTTGGATCTTGCTGCTGTCGACGGGGGTGGGGGTCCTGTTTGTGTTTGACCCGCTGGGCAGCAGCCATCCTGGGCCTCAGTCCCAGGAGCAGCTGGGGGTAAGGGACCTGGAGAGCAGTCAGGGCTCCCAGCTCCTGTCCACTGCCCGCTCCGTGGCTGTCAGGGTCTGGGAGAGCAGGCTGAGGCTCCTCTGTTGCTGTCTGCCTCGGGATGAGAGCCACAGAGCTGCCTTCTCCAGCATAGCTCAGCTTGTCAGTGGATTCTTCTCGGTAAGTAAAGGAAACAGGGTGTGTGTACGCGCATACGCATCTTGTTCAGATTTTTTAACTAATCATGTTTTCTTTGTGTGTGTATTGTAGGATACAGACCTGGTTCCCAGTGACATCGCTGCAGGTCTGGCTCTGCTACACCAGGAGCAGGATAAGATGGAGCAGTGTAGAGATCCAGACGAGGTCCTATCTCACAGCCCCTCATCACCTATCGTAAGTACTGGAGTCAGTCAATTAATCAGTGAGTCTTTCCAATCAGTCAATCAATGAATCAGTTGCCTTGGCGTGTGTGTTTTCCACAGGCGGAGGATCTTGAGGCAGAGCTGGAGAAGGCAGCCCACTGTATGCAATTTGCTGTAGCTGCATATGGCTGGCCCATGTATGTCTACTCCAACCCTCTCACCGGAGCCTGCAAACTCAGCGGGGACTGGTAAGACTGTGACACCTCTAATTTAACGTGCTCATCCTCATCGATTTTTGAGCCGGGGTGTGAAAGTAATTTGTCCTACATATTTGTTAACAGCATTATCAAGAGCAGTGGACATCAGTGTATTAAACACCAAATACATGAACAAAAACACAAGCACACATACACTACCAGTCAAAAGTTTGGACACACCTACTCATTCAAGGGTTTTTCTTTATTTTTTACTATTTTCTACATTGTAAAATAATAGTCAATATATCAAAATTATGAAATAACACATATGGAATCATGTCGTAACCAAAAAAGTGTTCAACAAATCAAAATATATTTTATATTTGAGATTCTTCAAATAGCCACCCTTTGCCTTGATGACAGCTTTGCACACTCTTGGCATTCTCTCAACCAGCTTCACCTGGAATGCTTTTCCGACAGTCTTGAAGGAGTTCCCACATATGCTGAGCACTTGTTGGCTGCTTTTCCTTCACTCTGCCGTCCGACTCATCCCACACCATCTCAATTTGGTTGAGGTCGGGGGATTGTGGAGGCAAGGTCATCTGATGCAGCACTTCATCACTCTCCTTCTTGGTCAAATAGCCCTTACACAGCCTGTTGGTGTGTTGGGTCATTGTCCTGTTGAAAAACAAATGATAGTCCCACTAAGCTCAAACCAGATTGGTATGGCGTATCGCTGCAGAATGCTGTGGTAGCCATGCTGGTTAAGTTTGCCTTGAATTCTAAATAAATCACAGACAGTGTCACCAGCAAAGCACCCCCACACCATAACACCTCCTCCTCCATGCTTTACGGTGGGAACTACACATGTGGAGATCATCAATTCACCCACACTGCGTCTCACAAAGACACGACGGTTGGAACCAAAAATCTCAAATTTGGACTCCAGACCAAAGGACACATTTCCACCGGTTTAATGTCCATTGCTCGTATTTCTTAGCCCAAGCAGGTCTCTTCTTCTTATTGGTGTCCTTTAGTAGTGGTTTCTTTGCAGCAATTCGACCATGAAGGCCTGATTTACACAGTACCCTCTGAACAGTTGATGTTGAGATGTGTCTGTGACTTGAACTCAGTAAAGCATTTATTTGGGCTGCAATTCCTGAGGCTGGTAACTCTAATGAAGTTATCCTCTGCAGCAGAGGATAACTTCAGAGGTCTGGGTCTTCAATTCCTGTGGCGGTCCTCATGAGAGCCAGTTTCATCATAGCGCTTGATGGTTTTTGACATTTTCCGTATTTACTGAACTTCATTCAAAGTAATGATGGACTGTCGTTTGTCTTTGCTTATTTGAGCTGTTCTTGCCATAATATGGACTTGGTCTTTTACCAAATAGGGCTATCTTCTGTATACCCCCCTACCTTGTCACAACACAACTGATTGGCTCAAATGCATTAAGAAGGAAAGAAATTCCAGAAATTAACTTTTAAGAAGGCACACCTGTTAATTGAAATGCATTCCAGGTGACTACCTCATGAAGCTGGTTGAGAGAATGCCAAGAGTGTGCAAAGCTGTCATCAAGGCAAAGGGTGGCTATTTGAAGAATCTCAAGTATAAAATATATTTTGATTTGTTTAACACTTTTTCGGTTACTACATGATTCCATATGTGTTATTTCATAGTTTTGATGTCTTCACTATTATTCTACAATGTAAAAAATAAAGAAAAACCCTTGAATGAGTAGGTGTGTCCAAACTTTTGACTGGTACTGTATGTACTGTAAACACGTAAATGTACTGTAAACACCTATATGCCAATATACTGTGTGTTTCAGCTGTAAGACCCAGTCTGCTGAGTATGACATTGTCGGAGGAGACAATATGGGCTGCCATTTCTCCTCCATCCTCCACAGCACCGGCCTACAGTACAGAGACTTCATCTACGTTAGCTTTCACAACCAGGTACTTCGACTCAGGGCAAATCTCAAGTGAGATCCTATTCCCCCCATTAGTGTCCTGCCTGTTGGCCCGTATTGAATTCTCTAGTACTGATAAATATAACTCTGTCTGTTCCAGATCTATGAGATTCCGTTCTTCGTGGCTCTGGACCATAAGAGAGAGGCAGTACTGGTGGCTATCAGAGGAACACTGTCACTCCGGGTGAGACTTATCATCTCTATCTATCTATCTTATCTAACTTATCTATCTTATCCATCTTATCTATCTAATCAATGTCTTTCACTAGTTAATGTACATTTCTGTGTAGGATTTGCTGACTGACCTGTCTGCAAACTGTGAGAACCTGCCAGTAGAGGGAGTGTCAGGAACATGCTATGCTCACAAGGTGGGTGGAATAATCACATTACATATACATTTTACTCAGTTAGCAGACGCTCTCATCCAGAGCGACTTACAGTAGTGAGTGCATACTTTTTCGTACTGGCCCCCGTGGGAATAGAACCCACAACCCTGCCGTTGCAAGCGTCACACATTACCAACTGGGCCACGGGACCAAACTTAACTTATTTTATTGAGCTTTACTTTCTTACAATTTCTATCAGAACATAAATAATTTCCAAAGGACATGTTAGACGTGAGCTGTAACCACTGTGTTCCACAGGGCATGTCTCAGGCAGCCAGCTACATCTGTAAGAAACTCCTCAACGACGGCATTCTAAACCAGGCTTTCACCATCGCACCTGTAAGAACACTTACCTTTCCTCTTTCAGAGAAATTACATTAGTTGTATATAACTTTAAAAGCACTAACTGTGTGTGTGTGTTTTTTTTTCAGGAGTACAAGCTAGTCATCACAGGCCACAGTCTTGGAGGGGGTACAGCCTCTCTCCTGGCCGTTCTATTACGGAGCTCCTTCCCCACCCTAAAGTGTTATGCCTTCTCTCCACCAGGGGGACTCATGAGGTAACAAGTTCAACACACGTAAAAAAAATTATGCATGCTTAGCATTACATCAAGCGTCGATTTAAGTTGGTGTAATGTACATAATATTAGTCAGATCGATTTCCTTCTGTGCTCTCTCTGCAGTAAAGCCCTGGCTGATTACTCCAAGGAGTTTGTAGTGTCTGTGGTGCTGGGGAAGGACTTGGTGCCAAGGTGAGGAGGAGAGGAGCCCCCCCCCCCAACTCAGACAAATTGTTTCCCTGAAACAAACTGTGTTCTATTAATGAGTTTCTGTTATGAGTTTCTCACTATTGGACATTATTATACTAGTACACACAGTGGACCAGGATAGGGACTGGGAAACTCTTGTTGCGTGAGTGCATGTAATAATAATAATAATAGTATTATAATAATAATAATATGGGCCATTTAGCTGATGCTTTTTATCTAGCGACTTAGTCATGCGGGCATACATTTTACGTATGGGTGGCCCCGGGAATCGAACCCACAACCCTAGCGGTGCATGCTCTAGGACCATGCATGTGTCAGTGTGTCAACTCCAGTGGAAAGTCCTGATTTCTGAGTCTGAATGTGAAAGGGCTGTGGTGTACGATGGAGATGATATATTTAGGATCTGTCCCCTTATTACAGGCACACAGAAAATGGGAGCAACTCCCCCGCCCTCTCAAACTATTTTCTCTCTCTGAGTTAGAGTTCAAGTGCTTGTTCTGTGTTTTGTTGAAAGGCTGCACAGATTTAATTCATTTTTCCTCTCTCTCCACCTCCATCTCTCAGGTTGAGTTATCCCAACATGGAGGACTTGAAGAGGAGAATACTGAAAATGGTTTCTAATTGCAATAAGCCCAAGGTGAGAACATTATCATTCAAATCCAAAATTAAGTTTATTATGAGTAAAATTATTTGGGCAGAATCCTAACTTTGGAGAGGGACCCTGATGATGTCTGATGACTTCTCTTTTCTCTCTCTCTCTCTCTCTCTCTCTCTCTCGCTCTCTCTCTCTCGCTCTCTCTCGCTCTCTCTTGCTCTCTCTCTCTCTCTCTCCCTCCCTGTCCCCCTCTCAGTACCGTATCCTGCTCCAGGGCTGTTGGTATGAGTTGTTTGGGGGAGAGCCTGATGACTTCCCTACTGAGATGGACAACAGACGGGAGGAGGAGCTTAACCAACCGCTTTTGGGGGAGGAGTCACTGCTGATTCGCGGCTCATCATCCTATCAAGGCCTGTCTTCCGAGGACTCGCCTGTACACTGCGCCCACCTGCCACTTTACTTACCGGGACGTATACTGCACATTACAGAGGACGGGCCGTCACGGAGGTGTGTATGAGGCACACACACAAATTAAAGGAGACATTTACTTTTTACAACCAGATCTGTATTTTGGCATGTTATAGAAGTGTTCAGACACTTGTTTTTGAGAAACTTACCCCAAACCAGCGAGACTTCCTCATCCTCGTTGTGCAGTATGGGCGCTCGAACAAAACATGAACAAAAGCTCCAAAAACACCCAAATACATGCTTTTAGAAACGGAAACACTCTCAGTATAGTGATGCAGGTCTTCCATTTTGTCACTCCCTCCATTCTCCACACGGCTACACAGAGAATGGAACTGCTATATAGTGGAAACTGCTCGAGTCTTACAAAATGGAAATAACGTTACTGATTAAGTTCAGAATTACACAATTTTGGTTGTAAAAAAAAAAAAGTTACCTTTGAAATCATCACTTTATGTCTTAATAAATCACTGTGTGTTTAGTTATTGAAAATAACTCAAAAATATATTTTTTATCATTTATTTCCCTGAGCCTCCTTTGGTTCTTGAAATGCTCAGGCTGATTGTGTGGGCGTTAGGAAACAAATTTGAAGATATTTACATACACAACCCTGTGGTCTAGAGTCCACCCCCTTGCCCAGATGAATAGTCATTGGTCTATTATAATCAGATCACATTGTGACGTCATGTTGGCCCAAAGTTCCATTCATCTGAACAGGCTGAAATTCCAGGATTGTTTTCAAACAGCTCTTACATAAAAAGGGCATTGTTATCATTTTCAGAATTTATTTTGACCTCATAGTGGAAATATGAAGAAAAACAGGAAAATCACGTTTCTAACTGCACTGCCCCTTTAAGTACATTACATCCATGTCTGCCTTTATCATTGACCAAAGTCCTCCACTTTTTCTTCCCTCCTTCATCCCTCCTCCTAGGTCCTGTTTTTCCCAGGTGCGTTACCGGGCAGAGTGGTCCAGTGAAACGGCATTCCGGAGTGTTCTCATCAGTCCCAGGATGATCGCCGACCACATGCCTGACGCTGTGCTCTGGTCGCTTCGCAGTCTGACGCAGGACAGGCCCTTCAACCTCTGCCCCTCGTCGCTTAGCAACAGCCACCTCAACGTCATATGAGTCACACTGCTACACACACACACACACACACACCTGGACAGGACAAGCCTGACTGTCTTTCGCTAGGCTGACCCCATTCTGTCCCCAGTCCTTCTGTTCCAGTCCCATTTCTTCCTTCCCCCTGTCCACTGTCTTAAGTCCCCCCAGCTTCTGTCCCTGTTTTGTCCCCACCCCATGTGGGGGGCCTCAACAGCCAAGTCAAAGGGACAAGACAATTAGTCATCAATAAAAGGAATGTGCAGGACTGTCTCACTATGACTTTGGAAAGAAGGTTGCAATTTGATTATTTATTTATGTAGTCATCATTTGTTGCCATTTCATTGGTTATTGCTTTCTTCTTTTGAGTAATTCCATGAACAACTGTCATTGTCATTAACATAAATTGTGCTTTGTGTACAGAGTTAGATAGCATTGCAGTGTTACTGTAATTCCAAAAATGTACATTCAGATTTTATTTTTATTATTTTTTAGGTTGCTGGTTTTGAGGAGATTATTATTTGTTGATTGTGTAACTGTGGTTTGTCTTTGTCCTGTGCTGAATGTCTGAGACTTGAGGTAGAAGTTGTCCTGCACCACAGATCTAAGATCAGATTATCCTCCCACTAACCATTAGGGTGATTAACAATATCTGACCCTGTATAAGTAGTTGGGGAAAACTTCTACCTACTCAAAAATCAGGGTGAATAGTGCCTATGCATCGCAGAACAATAAGTCTCACCAATACTCTCAATGCTTGACCAGTGTTTTGTTTTGCCCCTTGTATGCAGAACTAGTAGTGCATGAAACAAATGAGTTAATTGGCATGAAAAAAAATTGCTCCAGTTTCATAACACATTTTCTGTTAACTTGCTATTTACATATTACATTATCAGGTAATTCAACATTGATGACAGAAAGTCAAAGTAATGTAATAGTTTACATCCTGAATCGTGTATTATTTAGTTTGATGACCATCGATACAAATAAAAACATGTCACAAGTCATGTTTCTGTAGTTATTTTTGTATCTGGAGGCAGCTTAAATTATTTATCAAACATTTGCAAAGTCCCCAAGCTGTTTTTCTAGACTACCTGTTGAGTTAAAACAACAGTGCCGTGATGAGGCACATCGAATAAAGATGTCCAATTACAGATATGACCTATACTGATGGGGACAGTGCTATTGAATGAAAACACTGGCACAAATTACAAAATGTTTCCAAAATATAAAAAAGGATGACGTTTTCTCCCCTCGATCCCTCCCTCCCAGCCGTCTTTTAGCATGTGACGTCAGCATGACGGGGGCCAGTCTACAACACAGAAGCTCATCTGTTGGGAAGTCGGGATGACAACTGTAGAAAGCGGAGCTAAGTAGCTAGCTAGCGAAATACTTTTCTATTTAGCCCCCTTGTAAGTCAACCGTCCATAGGAGAAAGGGACCGCAACTTGTTGAAAGTCGTTTATTTTGCTCTTTTGTTTATTTTCTCCGTAGCTAATGGTAGCGCGGTTATATTTTAGGGACATTATTTGGTCTCGCTGCACCACAGAAATATAAGGTGGGTTGCTGCTGGCAAGCTTTCCCAAGTAGCGACGCGTAGCTTTTTCCTCCGCTACTGTTAGCCCGCTAGCTGGCGAGAAGAGAGGGGGACAAGAAAAATGGAGTTGGACGATGGCGTTCTTTACCAGGACGACTCTGGCAGTTCGGCGATGATGTCCGAACGGGTGTCTGGTCTGGCGAGCTCCATTTACCGAGAGTTTGAACGGTTGATCTGTCAGTACGACGAGGACGTTGTGAAAGAACTCATGCCGCTTGTCGTCGCTGTGTTGGAGAACTTGGACTCGGTGTTCGCGGAGAACCAGGAGCACGAAGTCGAGTTAGAGCTTCTGAAAGAGGACAACGAACAACTTGTTACCCAGTATGAACGGGAGAAATCGCTCAGAAAATCTACAGAAGAGGTGGGTTTGAGTCATCGACTGTCAAAGAAAGAGGGAAAGAAGGACTCGAGTTCGCAGACAGACTACGAGGCTGATGGGAAAAGCTTTGCATGCTACTGCTAGACCACTAAAGTTAGTTTTGACAGTTCAAGCACAAAGTAATATTCCACAACAAGCAGTACATACAGTATTGACTTGTTATTTCAATAGGCAAAGGCTACTGACTAGAATCTGGGTTTATAATTGCAATTCAACTTTGCCATGGTTTGCTGAGCTAGATGCAGGTAGCCTATAGCCCCTGATAGGCTAGCATCTCATTTCAGGGAAAAGTCCACAATGAAAC
Source organism: Coregonus lavaretus (assembly GCF_964263955.1). NCBI lineage: Eukaryota > Metazoa > Chordata > Actinopteri > Salmoniformes > Salmonidae > Coregonus > Coregonus lavaretus. Next base: position 17,840,438 of record NC_139988.1, read on the forward strand.
TGACATTAAATGTGGAGAATGTTACATTTGCGATAGAGCTGTGACCATTTACATTTTACATTTGATCACAATTGATAACTTTCAATTTAATTAATTAAACATGGCCCTTAATAATTGCATAATAACACAAGGCTACAACAAACTGAAGTTTGTATGAAAAAAAAAAAGTTAAAAAAAAAAGTATGCTCTGGATAAGAGTGTCTGCTAAATGACTAAAATGTAAAGTTATAAACTATTTATTGAATCCGTTTGCCAGCTCCAGGTAGGTTACACAAGTGGCACAAATTGATTTGCAATGACTCCAGGGATATCATCATTTCAACATATTTATTGTATCAAATGATAGGCTACAGTAACCTACAATGGCAATGAAATTAATAGCCTACTTGATGGCCAACAGATGCAAAAGTATCGTTCTCCACATTTAATGTCAGTTTCATTGTGGACTTCCCCCCCATAACAGAAGCACGCGAGGGAGTTCCATAACTTCCATTCAAATTTCCACTTCCATTTAAAATATTACACACGCAGCGCTCGAGACCCAAGAATACCACCTCTGAGCGAATGTATCTAAAGCGCTCTAGTGTCTAAAGTTGTTATATCAGTTCTAGAGCTTTTAATATGTTTTATTGAAAAAGGATTGGAAATGGGTGTCTCCATAATGACCAATCTAAATAGCTTACCTGCGACTGGTAAGAAGTTGCCACGGCGTGTGCTGCTCTATCCGTGACTCAGCTGCCTGCTGCAGAACTCTCTCAACCCTCACTCACTCACTCACTCACTCACTCACTCACTCACTCACTCACTCACTCACTCACTCACTCACTCACTCACTCAGTAACAGCCTGCCTCACTGCCTGATAGTCAGCAGCAGCAGGTTATATACATTTTTTAAAAATTGTTTAAAAATAAGAGAAATGCCATGGCGGCCGCAGTGCAATTTAGAAGTAGCCCAAAAACCCGCAACCTGCGACAATACATTTTCACCCGCGACATCGTTTTCAAATTATGCCAATTTGGCAAGAAAACCACAGACATGGCAACCCTGGCTGTAAGTATGGCTAGGTTCAAGCTTTCTGGCTAGAGACATTTGTCTGGTTGACTTGCTTCTGTCTTTTCTCTCACTTTCATACACAGACCAAAATCCCACTAATTTACCATGCTTGCATTTTATACCAGCTTTTTCATATATCTGAAAGGGGTAAGGTGTAAAAACCATGGAAAATGAAAAACCACCTAAACCCATTTCAGACAGAAGATGTTATATTACGTGCAAAAAAATATAAGGCAATGTTTGACCCCATTTCAAGCAGGCCCTTATTTACCACTTTGTTGCAGGTGTACATGCCCCTTTTATACATATCAGTGGGTAACTGGCAAATTGGGAGGGGTGGGGGTTTAACAATGGGGTCTGTTTGCATGTCAAAGTAGGGAAATGTTATACAATGGAAGTGTTCATGAATTTACCAGCAAAAAAAGCAGAGAACCATTCACACCCAATACCTGTATTTTGGTTATAGGATCTGTGAAAATGCAGGAATCATGACTAGGTTTTTAGGCAGTGGTGTAGAGTACTTAAGTAAAAATACTTCTTAAGTAGTTTTTTTGGGTATCTGTACTTTACTATTTATATTTTTGCCAACTTTCACTTCACTACATTCCTAAAGAAAATAATGTACTTTTTACTCCATACATTTTCCCTGACACCCAAAAGTGCTCATTACATTTTGACAGGAAAATGGTCCAATTCACACACTTATCAAGAGAACATCCCTGGTCATCCCTACTGCCTCTGATCTGGCGGAGTCACTAAACACAAATGCTTAATTTGTAAATTATGTCTGAGTGTTGGAGTGTGCCCCTGGCTATCCGTCAATAAAAATAAACAAGAAAATTGTGCCGTCTGGTTTGCTTAAAATAAGGAATTTGGAATGGTTTATACTTTCACTTTTGATACTTAAGTACATTTTAGCAATTCCATTAACTTTTAATACTTAAGTATATTTAAAACCAAATACTTTTCGACTTTTACTCAAGTAGTATTTTACTGGGTGACTTTCACTTTTACTTGTCATGTTCTATTAAGGTATCTTTACTTTTACTCAAGTATGACAATTTAGTACTTTTTCCACCACTGTCTTTAGGTGGCATTTAATTTACCATGTATTTTACCCCTTATCCCTTTCAGATATACGAAAAAGCTGGTATAAAAAGCAGGAATGGTAAATTATTGGGATTTTGGTTTGTGTATGGAAGTGAGAGGAAAGACCTACGGGTATTTCCACGGTAACAGAATGATGCTGAGGCTCAGATTTTTCACTTTAAAATGAATGTCAAACCAAAACCTTTATTTTCACAGACCATGTAACCAAAATACAGGTGTCGGGTCTGTGTGAATGGTTCTCTGCTTTTTGCAGATAAATTCATGAACACTTCCATTTAACACCTCCTACCTGCAAGTAAGGGTCAGTTTGAGATGGGGTCGTATTAACCTTGCCTTATAATAATAATAATAATAATAATAATAATAATAATAATAATAGTAATAATAATATAATAATATGCCATTTAGCAGACGCTTTTATCCAAAGCGACTTACAGTCATGCGTGCATACATTTTTTTGTTTTTTGTGTATGGGTGGTCCCGGGGATCGAACCCACTACCTTAGCGTTACAAGCGCCGTGCTCTACCAGCTGAGCTACAGAGGACCACCTTGTATTTTTTACAGGTAATATACCACATCTTCTGTCTGAAATGGGTCAGAGTCAATGTCACTCCCCTTAGGTGGAACTCCCTATGTATGGTGTAAATGACTGAAGTACAGTAATGTTGTCACCAGCCATAATATTAGCAACAGTGCTAAATGAGTCATGGGTAACCTTGTCATCAGCTGTTGCATCCAGATGACATATCCTCCTAGCTTCAGACTGCTCTCTCTTTCGCTCTATCCTGCTGCAACTGAACAGTTGTTTGTTCTGCCACCAATGCATTATGCAGCCAATCTACCAGACTCTATCTTTCTCCCCCCAGTTCTCTGCCTTTCACTCACTAGGCTATCCATATGCTCTCTCTCTCTCTCCCTCTCTCTCTCTCTCTCTCTCTCTCTCTCTCTCTCTCTCTCCCCCTCTCTCACCAACACATTATGCAGTCAATCTACCAGACTACTCTCTTTCTGTCCCCCTCTTGCTCTCTAGCTTTCTCCTCCAGTTCTCTGCCTTTCACTCACTAGGCTATCCATATTCTCTCTCCCCTTCGCTCTCTCCCTCTTTCCCTCTTGCTTTCTCCCTCTCTCGGTCTCCATCTCCCTCTCTCCCTCTTTTTCTCTCACCCCCCCCCCCCCCCCCCCCCCCTCTCTCTCCCCCTCTCTCTTTCTATCATTCTCCTCCGTCTCCCTCTCTCTCTAAATCACGCTGTTCTAGTGTGGTTGTATTTCACCCCCCTAACCACCCTCTCTATGTGTCGTTGAACTGTCTTTATTCCCATAACCGCTGTTGTGGAACATTTTATCCAAAGATTAAGGCAGAGACTATTCAATGATATAATAGAAACATCTTTAATACAAGCAGCTGCAAGGGGAGATCTATCTCTGATTTCACAGGGAAGAACTCTAGGATTAAATGGTTCCATGTCCCTTATACAGTGGGGAGAACAAGTATTTGATACACTGCCGATTTTGCAGGTTTTCCTACTTACAAAGCATGTAGAGGTCTGTAATTTTTTATCATAGGTACACTTCAACTGTGAGAGACGGAATCTAAAACAAAAATCCAGAACATCACATTGTATGATTTTTAAGTAATTAATTTGCATTTTATTGCATGACATAAGTATTTGATCACCTACCAACCAGTAAGAATTCCGGCTCTCACAGACCTGTTAGTTTTTCTTTAAGAAGCCCTCCTGTTCTCCACTCATTACCTGTATTAACTGCACCTGTTTGAACTCGTTACCTGTATAAAAGACACCTGTCCACACACTCAATCAAACAGACTCCAACCTCTCCACAATGGCCAAGACCAGAGAGCTGTGTAAGGACATCAGGGATACAATTGTAGACCTGCACAAGGCTGGGATGGGCTACATGACAATAGGCAAGCAGCTTGGTGAGAAGGCAACAACTGTTGGCGCAATTATTAGAAAATGGAAGAAGTTCAAGATGACGGTCAATCACCCTCGGTCTGGGGCTCCATGCAAGATCTCACCTCGTGGGGCATCAATGATCATGAGGAAGGTGAGGGATCAGCCCAGAACTACACGGCAGGACCTGGTCAATGACCTGAAGAGAGCTGGGACCACAGTCTCAAAGAAAACCATTAGTAACACACTACGCCACCATGGATTAAAATCCTGCAGCGCACGCAAGGTCCCCCTGCTCAAGCCAACGCATGTCCAGGCCCGTCTGAAGTTTGCCAATGACCATCTGGATGATCCAGAGGAGGAATGGGAGAAGGTCATGTGGTATGATGAGACAAAAATATACCTTTTTGGTCTAAACTCGATAGATGGGTCGTGGCTGGGTCTTCCAGCATGACAACGACCCAAAACACACAGCCAGGGCAACTAAGGAGTGGCTCCGTAAGAAGCATCTCAAGGTCCTGGAGTGGCCTAGCCAGTCTCCAGACCTGAACCCAATAGAACATCTTTGGAGGGAGCTGAAAGTCCGTATTGCCCAGCCCCGAAACCTGAAGGATCTGGAGAAGGTCTGTATGGAGGAGTGGGCCAAAATCCCTGCTGCAGTGTGTGCAAACCTGGTCAACACCTACAGGAAACGTATGATCTCTGTAATTGCAAACAAAGGTTTCTGTACCAAATATTAAGTTCTGCTTTTCTGATGTATCAAATACTTATGTCATACAATAAAATGCAAATTAATTACTTACAATGTGATTTTCTGGATTCCGTCTCTCACAGTTGAAGTGTACCTATGATAAAAATTACAGACCTCTACATGCTTTGTAAATAGGAAAACCTGAAAAATCGGCAGTGTATCAAATACTTGTTCTCCCCACTGTATAGTGAGAGGTAATAAAACAATCATATTGTTACACAACAGTTATTTATACAAGCAACAGTTCCAGAACACAATGTCCTTGTGTTAGTGTGTAGACATACCAGGAGTCTATTAAAGGCATAACATCACAGTCCAACACAGAACATATCCCTTGAGAAGTTAGAACAGCTCACCCCAAATTCTGCCACCACACCTTTCCTCTCCTAAAGATGGGTTAATTTACAAGTCAGGTGATCCTTGGTTAACAGCTGACAGCAGTGCTGTGCTGTAGGCTTGACCTGTTTTTAAGCTGTAACTCAGCCGTGTTCTGCGTTCTCTGAGCATGGTTTAGGAGACCTCTTGTAGTGTTGGTTATGGATTTTCTGTGTGTGTGGTGCCGTTCCCTTCAACTTCATTCACTATTAGTGTTAACTCCAACATAACACCACTTGGACAACAATTGAAGGTAAAGTGGTAATGTTCCAAATCTGCGACTGATCTCTCACTTTGTCTTGTCACAGCGTTCTCTGCCATTTACCCCCAGTACTGAGAGCTCTTGTAGTACACTGAGTATGTAGGCCTAGTTTTGATTAGCATGTCATGATTTGCACGCTAGGGTGGGGCTGGGCGGGGACAGATGAATGTGTGTGTGTGGTTTTGTGTGGTGTGGTTTGTGTGTTTCCCTCCAGTCATTTGCTTCGCGCTGCTCTTGACGTTCTCCTCAGAGCTGCAGTTCAGTGGCGTGTGGATTTACAACAAGCATCGAGACGGTTCATAAGTAGTTGATAAACAGTGAAAGTACTTCATAAGCACTTTATAAACAGTTAGAAAAAGCAGTAGTCCAATGTTAGATTCTTCATCAGTGTTATGCCTAGGTGTTTACTTTGAGGTTGAAGGACAATGCGTCAGCTTAATTGGCTTTACCCTGGCTAACTCAATCATGTTGTTCATTAGGCTCTAGAAAACCCATCCACATTCGCAGGACTGTAAAAAAAAAAAAACACCTGCTAGGCTGTAAGTAGAGACATGATGGTTCTCAGCCAGTGAGCAACACTGCAGACAGACACCCCGGTCACAAGTACTTCTACAACTCATTCAATGCTATTGGGACTCACTCTCCAAGCAACAGCCTCAGTAAGTCCAGTGTAACACTGATCTCTCCCAGAGCTGAGCCCAGGGGAACTCTTCCTAGACGGGCTGTGACTCTACACCACAGACGGAGGGAGGAGGGCAGAGGCAGGCAGGAAATTCCCGGGAAAACAAGACTTCCTGAGTACCCCTCTGGCCAGGATACTCCTGGGACACATTCCTCCTGACATCCTGAGGTCACGGACAGGTTCAGGATGATGATGTCAGAGGTATTATGTCATTTGTCAGACCCGCAACACACTCATGCCTTTTCCACCATGGCCCAGTTGTCAGTTCACAGTGGTTATCAGGAGCGACTAAAAAGCATGTCATTGAATTGGGGCTGGAAAAACGAGGTCGGGGCGAGTTTGCACTTGTCTGAAGCGAACTTTCCAGGAGTCGACTGTAATAGCCTACATCCTTGTCCTACTACTCAGTGGACCAATAGGATTATAGACACGTCAAACCCAGGCTCTAGTCCAGCTGTCAGTTTCTCACAGTCACACTACTGTACTAAAACAAACCCCCCTCACAATCAGGCAGTCAGTCAGCCCCTACCTTGCTGTAGTTAGCTGATGAGAGCGTGAACAGAGCAGACCCTCCCTAGGCTATGGGCCTGTTAAAGGCAGGAGCTGTTACCGTCTCTCATCTGTACCCAGGATGAGTAGGAGACAGAGTCACACACACAGAGTCAGGACTGCCAACGTGGCTCTCTGGATTAGACCTACGTTTCTGTTGTAAAAAACATGCTGTTTCAGTTAACCTACTTGTGTAACCGACCAGGTATTGAACACGGTTCATCAATTTAAATCTAGTTAGCCCCACAGTTGAATTTCACAGCCTAGACCATTCATATTGTGTTTGTTGATTTGGACAATGGTTGGGATGTTTGATGTTGAGCTATCAGTTATGATTTAATATTATTTTTGTCATTATTTTGATATTCAATTGGGATTTGAAGACCCAGACAAAAAAAACCTGATAACAGGCTTTGATTGAGTACCCCCTGGCTGTTATTGACTTGATGAAAGTGAAAAGATCTTTGTGTTCCTGTTCTCATGACATTTGTTCTCAAAGTGTTGTCTCACTGGAAGTTCACAAACACTCCAACCCGAAACATTAATATATATATATATATATATATATATATATATATATATATATATATATATATATATATATATATATATATACACACACACACACACACACACTTGACCTTCAAACCAAGGAACACATTTATAACACAATATTTCAAGATGATTGCGAGTTTAAAAAGCTACCTCAAAATCTAACTCTTCAGGATCTTGCTAAACACAGATGCATGACCCTTTAGTGACTTCCAGTATCAGATCTGTGATATCTGATCTCCTTTCTGGCAGAGCCATCCTGCTATCCCAGCTGCTCTGTTCTACCCAGGCAGCCAACCCAAAGAAGACTCGGTGCACTTAATAAAACTCCCTGTCAATACAACATTGATACACTGGGGCACTGTGTGTGTGTGTGTGTGTGTGTGTGTGTGTGTGTGAGAGAAAGAAAGAGCTGTGTGTGTGTGTGTGTGTGTGAGAGAGAAAGAGAGAGCTGTGTGTGTGTGTGTGTGTGAGAGAAAGAGAGAGCTGTGTGTGTGAGAGAGAGAAAGAGAGAGCTGTGTGTGTGTGTGAGAGAAAGAGAGAGCTGTGTGTGTGTGAGAGAAAGAGAGAGCTCTGTGTGTGTGTGAGAGAAAGAGAGAGCTGTGTGTGTGTGTGAGAGAAAGGGAGAGCTGTGTGTGTGTGAGAGAAAGAGAGAGCTGTGTGTGAGAGAGAAAGCGAGAGCTGTGTGTGTGTGAGAGAAAGAGAGAGCTGTGTGTGTGTGTGAGAGAAAGAGAGAGCTGTGTGTGTGAGAGAGAGAGAGCTGTGTGTGTGAGAGAAAGAGAGAGATGTGTGTGTGTGTGTGAGAGAAAGAGAGAGCTGTGTGTGTGTGTGAGAGAAAGAGAGAGCTGTGTGTGTGAGAGAAAGAGAGAGCTGTGTGTGTGTGTGTGTGTGAGAGAGAGAAAGAGAGAGCTGTGTGTGTGTGAGAGAGAAATAGAGCTGTGTGTGTGTGAGAGAGAGGGAGAACTGTGTGTGTGTGAGAGAGGGCGAGAGCTGTGTGTGAGAGAGGGAGAGAGCTGTGTGTGAGAGAGGGAGAGACCTGTGTGTGTGAAGGGACAAAGGGAGCATTATGCGTGTTTAGGTGGAGAAGAGGGGGAAGAGAAGAGGTAGACTAGAGAAACTCTCTTTCTCTGGAGCGCTGTCTTATGAACACCAAACTATGGGTCATATGATGAGCAGCACAGAGAACGTGTGTGTTGGGGGGGGGGGGGGGGGTAGTCTAAGTGATTAGGAAGAGGGGGTGAGGTTCTAGGGATGGATGTTGGGTTTTATGCTTTAATTACAGTTCAAACCATTTTTGTGTGTGATGTGCAGCCTTGTGTTTAGTGTTGTTGACAGATTAAGTCCCCCCCCCCTGCCCTCCCAGCCCCCTGCCCTCCCAGCCCCCTGCCCCCCCCCCCCCCCCTGCCCTCCCAGCCCCCTGCCCTCCCAGCCCCCTTGTCCAGTCCAAGCCTCATGTAGCATAATGCTCTTATTAGATTTGCTGTTTTACTAGGAGTTTACTGTGAGGAAGTCTGTGTCTTTACTGCCCTTCAGACCCTCTCTCTTCCCACAAAGTTTTCTTGATCCATTTCTCTTTTTCTTGCCATCTCGTTCACTCACTATGCTTATGGTTTCCTAACGCCTTGAATACGCCTGCAGCCAAACTAATGATTTCATGTTAGTTAAGGCAATAGGCAGGTCACGTAGACATTCTTAGAAATGCCTTTGACCTAGCCTACATCTGCTCTCTGACACATAGAAAGTGGCGTTCATGTAGAGAAGAGCCAATTTGTTCCAGTAGGCCTCCGGCGGAGCAGGGGACTCGGGTGATTCAATCCCACAGCAGATGACTGCTCGTCCCAGCCGATGGGCTCTGGTCGATAAGCCCTTCATCCACACAAAGCTCCATGATCTCAAGACTGTGTGTCGGCGGCGAATGTTAGTTCCAGCCTAGTGTTGTAACACTAGATTCACCTCAATCTAGTGTCAGGTGTGTTAGTGCTGGGCTAGAACCAAAGCCTGCAACACCGCTCTAACAGGTCTCTAAACAGTCACAGGCTGGTTCAGCTCTTTTACTGTACGTTTCTAATAAGCTAGGAGGTGTGTAGTTGATCTTTATGTGTGGGTGTGTCACACTGCTCTAAGCTGTGAAGGAGACGGTTGATCAGTGTGTGTGTCTCGCTAGGTTATGTCATAACTCCTCAGCCTTGTTTTTGCTGGTTACAGACAGACTCGCACTCTCTGTCTCTCATTCCCATGGACAATTGTTGAGTTTTTCCGTTGATCTGAAGATACTGGTGCTGAGCTCTAATGGATAATAACAAGACTTTTACTACAGAACACTGATCTGTCAGTACATCACACACACTCAAGGTGTGTGTGTGTGTGCGCGCACCAAGGGGCTGGCGCTCTGCACCTGTTGTCTGAAACCCGCTGAATGGAACTGAAGACAGACACACAAAACAACAGACTGAATGGCGCTGCAGACAGACAGACACAAAACAACAGACTGAATGGAGCAGCAGACAGACAGACACAAAACAACACACTGAATGGAGCTGCAGACACACACACAGGCAGACGGGTGGGTTTTGTCTCATTGATCTCAGTCCAGATTTATGAGTCAGCAAGGCCTTGCAGAGCTGTCCCCATTCACCTCTTCTCTCTCTGTCCCTAGAGTCTGTCCCCATTCACCTCTTCTCTCTCTGTCCCTAGAGTCTGTCCCCATTCACCTCTTCTCCCTCTGTCCCTAGAGTCTGTCCCCATTCACCTCTTCTCCCTCTGTCCCTAGAGTCTGCCCCCATTCACCTCTTCTCCCTCTGTCCCTAGAGTCTGCCCCCATTCACCTCTTCTCTCAATGGCCCTAGTCTGTCCCCATTCACCTCTTCTCTCAATGGCCCTAGTCTGTCCCCATTCACCTCTTCTCTCTCTGTCCCTAGAGTCTGTCCCCATTCACCTCTTCTCTCAATGGCCCTAGTCTGTCCCCATTCACCTCTTCTCTCAATGGCCCTAGAGTCTGTCCCCATTCACCTCTTCTCTCAATGGCCCTAGTCTGTCCCCATTCACCTCTTCTCTCAATGGCCCTAGAGTCTGTCCCCATTCACCTCTTCTCTCTCTGTCCCTAGTGAGTGACTCTAAGGATCACAGGAGGTGGTGGCAGAAGGAATCTGACATAAACATGATGCATACAGCTAGCTCTCTGTCCTGTCTGTTGGCTAGAGCTTAATGAACTTTCTCACAAGTACTTAACACACATGGACACATGCCATTGTGTTAGTGTTTTAACAACTCGCTCTCTCTGCCTCTGTCTCTGTCTCTATCTGTAGAGGTACATGGTGTTTGAGGACAGTCAGGACACGGAGAAGAAGGACCTTCAGGGTCGACTGGTGATGCTGGAGTCTCACACACGTCAAATGGAGCTCAAGACCAGGAACTACTCGGACCAGAGTGAGTCTTAACAAACACGCATACATACAAATGCATACTCAATCAGTTACATAATCGATCAATCAATCATTGTCTTTTAGGACCGGAGCTGTGAACCCTTAATCAGTTTCTCCCCTAGGAATCTTTTCAGCAGTGGTGGCAAGGGTGGGTGGGGGGTTGGGGGGTGGGGGAGGGTTGGATGTGTCTGTATGTGCAGTCTATAAGGGTTTGTTCTGAGGTGTCTGTATGTTAAATGGAGACTTTCATTTAATTCTGCATTTCTTGCGTCACACCTCAAAGTAAGTTTATTCTGGTCTGCTGAGTTGGTGTTTGACTCTGATTGGGTTAACTAACCACTTTATGGGGAAGTACATGTATGGCTCTCTGCCAGCTGACCCTGACTGAGTACACACACACACACACACACCCACACACTGCCTGACTTGATATTCACCAACACTCTCAGCCAGGTCCACAGTCCTTGTTCTCTCCCATTCTGGCTTCTCCCCTGTCACCACATCTTCCTTTCTTTTATTTCACTTTCAGTTCTTTCTTCCTTTAGCCGTTATCTCTCTGTCTCTCTCTCTCATATAAACTAGATAGGGAGAGGCTGAGCAGTAATACGCATGTGTTGAGTCCTCTAGATGTGAGAACTCCTCATGAGGCCAGCTCATAGTTCAGATTGCTCATCAGTTGTGGGTAGAGTAGATGAACAGGACAGATATAGTAGACCGCAAGCCCTAAACATACTTCCACTTCCCAATACACACACAGCAGGTTAATTCCTAAAGGCTTATTTCTGTCTGTTCATTCTCTACTTGGTTCCTCTTTGTCTACCGGTAGTCACTAGTCATGGTAACAAGTAACTCACAAATCACATAGCCAGCTGAGCTAAGTCCTAGGCATTCACTAAACCACCTCCGACAGTCTCGATTTGAAGCCTTTCTACTGAAGCAAATCCCAGACATATATCATATTCAACTAAGAGCCAACGACAAAAACCCACAGTCTGCTGTTAGCCATGCTACCATAGAGAAATGTAGAGAGGGGTAGCAGATTTGATTAGACAACTGTGTTAGCATTTACTGACACAAACGCCACACGCTGTGTTGGGAGGGTCATTGTCAATAAGCAGATGGTAGGCCTGCTTGGGTTAGTGTCTCTGTCTTATACAATCTGCCTTTGTGACAGGGCATTGGTCGAGTTCGTTTCGCATGGCCCGGTGCCCCGGGTGGGCGGAGTTTGCTCATTTTAGACCATTCCATTGGTTCTTAAATGAAATCTCCACCCACCCGGGGCACCGGCCATGCAAATACGAATTCCACCGTTGTTAGGCTGGGCAGTCATCTGAACACTCTCACTCACTCACACACTCACACAGGACATTGTCAGGGTGTTTTCACTATAAACAGTCCATGCCAGCCAAGTTTCCTACACAGTGGATTAAGTTACAGGGCTCAGAGCTATGTGTTTGACTGAAATAGAGTGGAGTTGATTCTAATGTATGCTAGTGTGTTTGGGTTGCTGCTTGTGCTTTTTTTATCTTACAGTTTAAACATGGCTTCCGAGGGTGTGATGACTAGTACGACTTTGTGTATGAAACGGCATAGAATTCCTGAAGTTTTTCATAGGGAAACGTTTTTACTCATGGCAGGATTATAGCTGCTCAGGGACCCCTAACCCAAAGCTGTGGAAAAGATCTCTGCATGAGTGTTTGATCATGCCAGACAGTGTTTTTACTAGTGCACTAACGACACCTGGTTGTCATGTACTGCTACTACAACTGACAGCAGTTTGATACTGTACTTGGTTTCTCATCTTCGAAGCCTGTTTTGAGACAGATTACTGATGTTCACGGACAGATGTTACTGATGTTCACTGACAGATATAACTGATGTTCACTGACATATAATACTGATGTTCACAGGCCGACGTTACTGATGATCACGGGCCGACGTTACTGATGATCACGGGCCGACGTTACTGATGATCACGGGGCGACGTTACTGATGTTCACGGGCTGACGTTACTGATGATCACGGGGCGACGTTACTGATGATCACGGGGCGACGTTACTGATGATCACGGGGCGACGTTACTGATGTTCACGGGCTGACGTTACTGATGATCACGGGGCGACGTTACTGATGATCACGGGGCGACGTTACTGATGATCACAGGCCGACGTTACTGATGATCACGGGCCGACGTTACTGATGATCACGGGGCGACGTTACTGATGTTCACGGGCTGACGTTACTGATGATCACGGGGCGACGTTACTGATGATCACGGGGCAACGTTACTGATGATCACGGGGCGACGTTACTGATGTTCACGGGGCGACGTTACTGATGTTCACGGGGCGACGTTACTGATGTTCACGGGCGACGTTACTGATGTTCACGGGGCGACGTTACTGATGATCACGGGGCGACGTTACTGATGTTCACGGGCTGACGTTACTGATGATCACAGGCCGACGTTACTGATGATCACGGGCCGACGTTACTGATGGTCACGGGGCGACGTTACTGATGGTCACGGGGCGACGTTACTGATGGTCACGGGGCGACGTTACTGATGTTCACGGGCGACGTTACTGATGTTCACGGGGCGACGTTACTGATGTTCACGGGGCGACGTTACTGATGTTCACGGGCTAACGTTACTGATGATCACGGGGCGACGTTACTGATGATCACGGGGCGACGTTACTGATGGTCACGGGGCGACGTTACTGATGGTCACGGGGCGACGTTACTGATGGTCACGGGGCGACGTTACTGATGTTCACGGACCGACGTTACTGATGTTCACGGACCAATGTTACTGATGTTCCAAGATTGCATTCACTTTTAAGTAACTGTACACAAAAGGCTTTTGTATCTTCTGTATAACAGTTTAAGTGTTATTTTGCCTCATTGACCATGTTGTTCTGTTTTAACTGAGATCACACGTCTAACCGTTCTCTATTTCAGTCGGCAGATTGGAGGAACGAGAAGCCGAGATGAAGAAGGAGTACAATGCCCTCCACCAGAGGCACACAGAGGTATGAGGAGGGAAGGGAAGTGTGTTGTAGTGCGTATTGGGACCAGGGTTGGGGTCAATTTCAATTCCAATCAATTCAGAAAGTACACTGAAATTCCAATTCTCTTCCAATGCTTTTCAATTAGGAAAATGTGGATTGGAATTTGGTTTACTTTCAGAGTTGACCCCAACCGTGATTGGGACTGTTCCATTCTTTCCATTGTACTGGGCAAACTAAATCAAGTAAAACTCAAGTATTTGTAAGTATATGACATATGTTTGAGACCCAGGTCTGCAGACTATTGCATCCTATTGTTGAGAGAGAGAGAATCCCTATATGAAGTATGTTGCCTCAACTCAGTCTGTCTAAAGTCTGTTATCCATAATGTATTACTAACACATTGGCCCAGATGCCAAAACAAACCACTCTGGCCTGCTGCATAGAGAACATTACATTTTAAATATGGAAGAAATTAGATTATAGAAGCTGTCACACAATGCACAGTTGACAGCTGAGTACCAAACATGCCAGGAGGCTGTCTGTTCCAGCTGTATATGGATACAAAAACCCCATAAGAAACAGTTGGCATCATGGCCATCTTCACCGATGTACACTACCGGTGAAAAGTTTTAGAACACCTACTCATTCAAGGGTTTTTCTTTATTTTTACTATTTTCTACATTGTAGAATAATAGTGAAAACATCAAAACTATGAAATAACACATATGGAATCATGAAGTAACCAAAAAAAGTGTTAAACAAATCAAATAATATATATTTTATATTTGAGATTCTTCAAATAGCCACCCTTTGCCTTGATGATAGCTTTGCACACTCTTGGCATTCTCTCATCCAGCTTCATGAGGTAGTCACCTGGAATGCATTTCAATTAACAGGTGTGCCTTCTTAAAAGTTAATTTGTGGAATTTATTTCCTCCTTAATGCGTTTGAGCCAATCAGTTGTGTTGTGACAAGGTGGGGGGGTATACAGAAGATAGCCCTGTTTGGTAAAAGACCAAGTCCATATTATGGCAAGAACAGCTCAAATAAGCAAAGAGAAACGACAGTTCATCATTACATTAAGACATGAAGGTCAGTCAATACGAAACATTTCAAGAACTTTGAAAGTTTCTTCAAGTGCAGTCGCAAAAACAATCAAGCGCTATGATGAAACTGGCTCTCATGAGGACCGCCACAGGAATGGAAGACCCAGAGTTACCACTGTTGCAGAGGATAAGTTCATTAGAGTTACCAGCCTCAGAAATTGCAGGCCAAATATATGCTTCGCAGAGTTCAAGTAACAGACACATCTCAACATCAACTGTTCAGAGGAGACTGTGTGAATCAGGCCTTCATGGTCGAATTGCTGAAAAGAAACTACTACTAAAGGACACCAATAAGAAGAAGAGACTTGCTTGGGCCAAGAAAGACGTGCAATGGACTTTATACCGGTGGACATTTGTCCTTTTGGTCTGGAGTCCAGATTTGAGATTTTTCGTTCCAACCGCCATGTCTTTGTGAGACGCGGTGTGGGTGAACGGATGATCTCCGCATGTGTAGTTCCCACCGTAAAGCATGGAGGAGGAGGTGTTATGGTGTAGGGGTGCTTTGCTGGTGACACTGTCTGTGACTTATTTATAATTCAAGACACACTTAACCAGCATGGCTACCACAGCATTCTGCAGCGATACGCCATCCCATCTGGTTTGGGCTTAGTGGGACTATCATTTGTTTTTCAACAGGACAATAACCCAACACACCTCCGGTCTGTGAAAGGGCATTTTTCCCAAGAAGGAGAGTGATGGAGTGCTGCCTCAGATGACCTGTCCTCCACAATCCCCCGACCTCAACCAAATTGAGATGGTTTGGGATGAGTCGGACGGCAGAGTGAAGGAAAAGCAGCCAACAAGTGCTCAGTATATGTGGGAACAAAAAGAGTGTGCAAAGCTGTCATAAAGGCAAAGGGTGACTATTTGAACAATCTCAAATATAAAATGTATTTTGATTTGTGTAACACTTTTTTGGTTACTACATGATTCCATATTACATTTACATTTTAGTCATTTAGCAGACGCTCTTATCCAGAGCGACTTGCAGTTAGTACGTTTTTACAGTTTTTTTTTGTCATACTGGCCCCCCCGTGGGAAACGAACCCACATCCCTGCCGGCCAAATCCTCCCCTACCTTGGACGACGCTGGACCAATTGTGCACCGCCCATGGGTATCCCGGTCGCGGCCGGCTGCGACAGAGCCTGGAACCAGGATCTCTAGTGGCACAGCTAGCAATGCGATGCAGTGCCTTAGACCACTGCGCCACTCGGGAGCCATATGTGTTATTTCATAGTTTTGATGTCTTCACTATTAGAAAATAGTAAAAATAAAGAAAAACCCTTGAATGAGTAGGTGTTCTAAAACGTATGACCGGTAGTGTATTCCAATAGGGCCACTCCCTGTCCACGCTAACCCCGTCCCCCCCCCGTCCCCCCCCCGTCTCCCTGTGGTATGTCCTATGCAGATGATCCACAGTTACATGGAGCACTTGGAACGTACAAAACACCAGCAGGAGACATCGTCAGACACAAGCACAAGCAGATCAAGGTAAGGTCATATATACAACTCTCAAAGTCCCATTCCAAGATCACTGCGTGCACAGTATCATATAGCAGTGTTTCCCAAATACACTGCTGGCTCGTGGCCAGTTCATCCTGGGTAGCGCATGTGTTTGCAGTATACAGTATACAGCGTCCGTATCAGTATAGCACATCAACATTCATTGGCATAGTTGGCTCCTCACCCTGAGAGAGTAAGTTGATGTGAAGTGCTTCATCACTGTGGCAACACTCCTATGATCGCTGCTCTCCACAGGCAGTTCAATGTAGGTCAGAACCTGATGGACAGAAGAACAGAGAAGAGATGGGAGGATGGGATGGGCAGGGGGAGGGGGGGATGGGAGGGCAGGCGAAAGAGAGGAGAGGATAGGAGGTGACATTTTAGGGGATCTGAGGCGGATGAAGAGGAGATATAGAGATTGAGTGGGACTATTCAACTGTATATGAACCAGCCAGAGGTTGTCAGTGGTCAGCTGCAGTAATCCCACAGTGTGATGATTAGAGGGATTCAGAGATGTAGTGTTTTAGTCTGCTGATCAGATTAGTGAGCGAAACAGCAGTGAAAGAGGTCATGGTCTCCCGCTGGACAAGCCTCCATTTTGAACGGTATAGAGAGGGAGGTTTACTTTGACCACTACATCAGATCAAAGCAGATTGTGATGCTTTTTAGATTTAAACAGATTTAAACTGTTTGTGTTTTGTGTTCACAAGGCGGTTTCCCCTAACAGAAGTGTTACATTATTTATTGTGTGTGTGTGGCAGCAGCCCACCACATTCTCTCTGGAGCAGCAGACGCTGCCAGTATCCTCAGGTTTGTCCTCCTCCCAGTCTCTCCCTGGCTCAGCCAATCAGCATCGAGCTGAGAGGAGGCATATGTTACCATCTCTGATGCTGCCTCAGCATCCGATAGGGAGGGAGGAGAAGGGAGGGAGGAGAAGGGAGGGAGGGGAGAGTGAGAGCGAGAATTCTAGACTGTACAGCGGCAGCAGTGTCGCAGCTTAGCAAAGAAAGGAGGACAAGCAGGAGTATCGTATGTCAGAAAGAGGATACGATGCATCAAAAGAGAGGAGAGGAGAAAAGGACAACTGTTGCAAAGCCTCTCTCTCTCTCTGGATGATGTCACAGCAGTGTTGAACTGAAGCCGGTATCACTCTACAGTAGCAGCTGCTGCTCTGCATCTCTCTGCCTCCACCACCACCACCGCTGCTCATGGAATTACTGCTGCTGCTGCTGTTGTTTCTGTGGCCGTCACTCGTTGGCCTGCTGGTCTGAGCTCACATAGCGCCTGACTGCTCTACTCTGAACCAGATCTCCTGTACCTGACCGTTCTTCTCACTTCAACAGTCAGCTATAGATGTGAGGTGTACTTTGTCGACAGACACCGGAGGGAGTATACTTCTTTGCGTCGTCATCCAGGGACAGTGTGTAAAAGCTTCAGAGGCGTGTGTTTTAGCGTCACCCCCTGGCGGTCGCCCCCCTCCCCTGGTCCCGGCAGTGTGGGGCGCTGGGCCATGTTCAGGGGGGGCCATGAGCCCGGGGCGTATACTGTTGTTTGTCTTTGGCTTCGTGGGGGGGGCCGTGGTCATTAACTCTGCCGTGCTGGTCTCTCTGTCTGTCCTGCTGCTGGTGCACTACTCTGTCTCTACTGGCCTCCCCGCCCTGCCACGGCCCAGCAGGTACTGTACCACCGTGTGTGTGTGTGTGTGTGTGTGTGTGTGTGTGTGTGAGAGAGAGAGACAGAAACAGTCTACTGTAAGTCACCTCACTCCTGAAGGTAACTCTCTGTGAAAGGGATGCGTGTGTTCACCTCTTCTCTCTTTCTCCATGTCCTGTCCTCTTCTCTGCTCTCTGTTCCTACAATCTCCTCTCATCTTCTCCTTGTTTCACTCTCTCCATTCTCTGCTTAAATCACCTGTAATTGTATCTGCTTGCTTAGCCCTCTGACTCCACCTCATCCCTCTTTCCCTTGCTTGTTTACTTCCCGTGGGGTAAAGCCAGTTGCCATGATATTAACATGTGGTTACCATGCTGTTGCTGTGTTTGGGACAGACAGCCAGCCATTATGGTTCTGCATGCTGAAAGTAGGTCAGGCGAGAAACTTCTCAAACAGTAGATACTCACAGACATACTCATATCCATTCTAACATTACATCTTATTTACTTTAATGTGTCATTTATTTATACAGTTGATCCCATTTGATAAATAAAATATCTCATTTACAAGAGGGACCTGTCAAAGCTGTATGCTATTTTTGGTTTTAGAGCCAACCTTTAGGATATTTATTTGAGATTCGGGGGAAAAAATTGTTGATTTTAGTTCAGCTTCTCTCCGGTTTATGTCCAATGGCAGGCAGTGAGGCCTCTGTCTCTCTCTCTCCATAATTGTGTGTCGATTGTCTATGGGCTGCTAACAAGTAAAGCTTGCTCTTTTTACATGGACGCCATTGTTTCTGCCTACGGTACCTTTTCTGTTAGCTCCTCATTGATGTGGGTGGGTTAATATTGAGCTCCACTTCCATTGATGCTCAAAGTAGGCTTGGGCGGTATTTGGAAATAGCCACGGGATGGTTTTTCAATACCGTCAATACCTTTAAACTCATTCAAATCAAATCGAATGTTATTTGTCACATGCGCCGAATACAAAAGGTGTCGACTTTACCGTGAAATGCTTACTTACAAGCCCTTAACCAACAATGCAGTTCAAGAAATAGTTAAGAAATATTTACTAAATAAACTAAAGTAAAAAATTAAATAAAAGTAACACATTAAAATAACAATAACGAGGCTATATACAGGGGGTACCGGTACCGAGTCAATGTGCGGGGGTACAGGTTAGTCTAGATAATTTGTACATTTAGGTAGGGGTAAAATGACTATGCATTGATAATAAACAGAGAGTAGCAGCACTATAAATAGTCTGGGTGGCCATTTGATTAATTGTTCAGCAGTCTTATGGCTTGGGGGTAGAAGCTGTTATGGAGCCTTTTGGACCTAGACTTGGCACTCCGGTAATGCTTGCCATGTGGTAGCAGAGAGAACAGTATGACTTGGGTGACTGGAGTCTTTGACAATTTTGTGGGCCTTCCTCTGACACCGCCTAGTATAAACAGTACCAGTCAAAAGTTTGGACACACGTACTCATTCAAGGGTTTTTCTTTATTTTTTACTATTTTCTACATTGTAGAATAATAGTGAAGACATCAAAACTATGAAATAACACATATGGAATCATATGGATGATGATGGCTGCCGTTTTATGGACTCTTAACCAACCATGCTATTTTGTGTGTTTTTTCGTATTGTTTGTAACTTATTTTGTACATAATGTTGCTGCTACTGTCTCTTATGACCGAAAAGTGCTTCTGGACATCAGAACAGCGATTACTCACCTTGAAATGGACAAATAATTTTTATTTAATGAGTCAGACGAGAGGGATTTGCTCCAGACACCCGACAGGGCTCTCATCCCCGTCATTCTCAGTAGAAAGAAAAGGAGATATCGCAGAAGGAGATCGGGGTGCTTGGTAAGGAGCCGGCGACGAGTGGCTAATCTGCCTTTGCCATCGATACTATTGGCCAACTTACAATCGCTTGATAATAAAGTGGACGAACTACAGGCACGAATATCCTACCAACGGGACATTAAAAACTGTAATATCTTATGTTTCACCGAGTCGTGGCTGAATGAAGACATGAATAACATACAGCTGGCGGGTTATACACTGTATCGGCAGGATAGAACAGCAGCCTCTGGTAAGACAAGGGGTTGCGGTTTATGTATATTCGTAAACAAAAGCTGGTGCACGATATCTAAGGAAGTCTCGAGATTTTGCTCGCCTGAGGTAGAGTATCTCATGATAAGCTGTAGACCACACTATCTACCAAGATAGTTTTCCTCTATATTCTTCGTAGCTGTCTATTTACCACCACAAACCGATGCTGGCACTAAGACCGCACTCAATGAACTGTATACGGCCATAAGCAAACAGGAAAACGCTCATCCAGAGGCAGCGCTCCTAGTGGCCGGGGACTTTAATGCAGGGAAACTTAAATCTGTTTTACCTCATTTCTACCGGCATGTTAAATGTGCAACCAGAGGGAAAAAACTCTAGACCACCTTTACTAAACTAAACCAGGAAGCACCAGTGACTCTGTCAATAAAAAAGTGGTCAGATGCCTCCCAAGTGGCGCAGTGGTCTAAGGCACTACATCGCAGTGCTAGCTGTGCCACTAGAGATCCTGGTTCGAGTCCAGGCTCTGTCGCAGCCGTCCGCGACCGGGAGGCCCATGGGGCGGCGCACAATTGGCCCAGCGCCGTCCAGGGTAGGGGAGGGTTTGGCCGGCAGGGATGTTCTTGTCCCATCGCGCACTAGCGATTCCTGTTGGGGGCCGGGCGCAGTGCACGCTGACTCGGTTGCCAGGTGTACGGTGTTTCCTCCGGCACATTGGTGCGGCTGGCTTCCGGGTTAAGCGGGCACTGTGTCAAGAAGCAGTGCAGCTCGGTTGGGTTGTGTTTCGGAGGACGCGCGACTCTCGACCTTCGCCTCTCCTGTGTCCGTATGGGAGTTGCAGCGATGGGACAAAACTGTAACTACCAATTGGATACCACGAAATTGGGGAGAAAAAGGGGGTAAAAAAAAATAAATAAATGTAAGTGGTCAGATGAAGCAGATGCTAAGCTACAGGACTGTTTTGCTAGCACAGACTGGAATATGTTCTGGGATTCTTCCGATGGCATTGAGGAGTACACCACACCAGTGACATCAGCCACTGGCTTCATCAATAAGTGCATCGATGAAGTCGTCCCCACAGTGACTGTACGTACAGTTGAAGTCGGAAGTTTACATACACTTAGGTTGGAGTCATTAAAACTCGTTTTTCAACCATTCCACAAATGTCTTGTTAACAAACTTTAGTTTTGGCAAGTCAGTTAGGACATCTACTTTTGTGCATGACACAAGTAATTATTCCAACAATTGTTTACAGACAGATTATTTCACTTATAATTCACTGTATCACAATTCCAGTGGGTCAGAAGTTTACACACACTAAGTTGACTGTGCCTTTAAACAGCTTGGAAAATTCCAGAAAATGATGTCATGGCTTTAGAAGCTTCTGATAGGCTAATTGACATCATTTGAGTCAATTGGAGGTGTACCTGTGGATGTATTTCAAGGCCTACCTTCAAACTCAGTACCTCTTTGCTTAACATCATGGGAAAATCAAAAGAAATCAGCCAAGACCTCAGGAAAAAAAAAAACTGTAGACCTCCACAAGTATGTTTCATCCTTGGGAGCAATTTCCAAACGCCTGAAGGTACCACATTCATCTGTACAAACAATAGTACGCAAGTATCAACACCATGGGACCACGCAGCCATCATACCACTCAGGAAGGAGACGCGTTCTGTCTCCTAGAGATGAACGTACTTTGGTGCGAAAAGTGCAAATCAATCCCAGAACAACAGCAAAGGACCTTGTGAAGATGCTGGAGGAAACTGGTACAAAAGTATCTATATCCACAGTAAAACGAGTCCTATATTGACATAACCTTTATTTATTTATTTTATAACCTGAAAGGCCGCTCAGCAAGGAAGAAGCCACTGCTCCAAAACCGCCATAAAAAAGCCAGACTACGGTTTGCAACTGCACATGGAGAAATGTCCTCTGGTCTGATGAAACAAAAATAGAACTGTTTGGCCATAATGACCATCGTTATGTTTGGAGGAAAAAGGGGGTAGCTTGCAAGCTGAAGAACACCATCCCAACCGTGAAGCATGGGGGTGGCAGCATCATGCTGTGGGGGTGCTTTGCTGCAGGAGGGACTGGTGCACTTCACAAAATAGAGGGCATCATGAGGAAGGAAAATTATGTGGATATATTGAAGCAACATCTCAAGACATCAGTCAGGAAGTTAAAGCTTGGTCGCAAATGGCCCAAGCATACTTCCAAAGTTGTGGCAAAATGGCTTAAGGACAACAAAGTGAAGGTATTGGAGTGGCCATCACAAAGCCCTGACCTCAATCTTATAGAACATTTGTGGGCAGAACTGAAAAAGCGTGTGCGAGCAAGGAGGCCTACATGCCTGACTCAGTTACACCAGCTCTGTCAGGAGGAATGGGCCAAAATTCACCCAACTTATTGTGGGAAGCTGGTGGAAGGCTACCCAAAACGTTTGACCCAAGTTAAACAATTTAAAGGCAATGCTACCAAATACTAATTGAGTGTATGTAAACTTCTGACCCACTGGGAATGTGATGAAAGAAATAAAAGCTGAAATAAATCATTCTCTCTACTATTATTCTGACATTTCACATTCTTAAAATAAAGTGGTGATCCTAACTGACCTAAGACAGGGAATTTTTACTAGGATTAAATGTCAGGAATTGTGAAAAACTGAGTTTAAATGTATTTGGCTGAGGTGTATGTAAACTTCCGACTTCAACTGTACATACCCCAACCAGAAGACATGGATTACAGGCAACATCCACACTGAGCTAAAGGGTAGAGCCGCCGCTTTCAAGGAGCGGGACTCTAACCCGGAAGCTTATAAGAAATCCCGCTATGCCCTCCGACGCTCCATCAAACAGGCAAAGCGTCAATACAGGACTAAAATCGAATCGTACTACACCGGCTCCGACGCTCGTCAGATGTGGCAGTGCTTGCAAACTATTACAGACTACAAAGGGAAGCACAGCCGCGAGCTGCCCAGTGACACAAGCCTACCAGACGAGCTAAATTACTTCTATGATCGCTTTGAGGCAAGTAACACTGAAATATGCATGAGAGCATCAGCTGTTCCGGACGATTGTGTGATCACGCTCTCCGTAGCCTATGTGAATAAGACCTTTAAACAGGTCAACATTCACAAGGCCGCAGGGCCAGACAGATTACCAGGACGTGTACTCCGAGCATGCACTGACCAACTGGCAAGTGTGTGGGGTGGGGTGGGGTGGGGTGGGGGGGGTGGGGGGGGGGGCTGTTTCACTCTCTCTGATGCTTTCTCCGATGAGATACATTCAGCCTTTTGCGAATTGAAGGACAATTATTAAACCTAGATAGACGAAAGATAAATTATTTAGTTTTTTTCTTGGTCATTTTTTTGGGGGAAGCCTGGCTTCCCTTGGCATCCATGAATACACGCCACTGGCCGGTAATACCGTATATCCCAGTATGAGAGAAGGACAGTATGATGATATGAAAATCTGCCCAACCCTAGTTCAGAGGCTGATAATGTTTCTCATATTCAGAAAGAGCTGGGAGGAAAGGCTGTGGCGAAAGAACTGTTTGACGTAAAGCAAGAGAAGATTGTTAACTTCACTACGTCAAAGCTCTACGGGGTCTGTAGAACATGTAGGCTAACTCTGGAGTGTGTTTTGAGTGATGTTTTGTGTCATCAGGGAACTATGGGTGCTGCAAGGTGACATGGAAGTGGGGAAGCTAGCGCGCGCGCGTCATGTCTGCTGATGAGTGTGGAACGGAAGAACCAGTACTGTGTGAATCTACCAGCTCTACAGTCACTGGCCTGATATAGCGGCACAGAGGTTACTGAGAGACCAACGGATCAGAGTGATGTCACCCATCAAACTAAAGCACGAAGTGGAAACTGCTGTAGCGCTTCTTTGCCAAACTCTCAATCATTGTCTTTCTTCTCCAAGTTTCTGGTCGGTGTGATGTTTATATATGAAGCTGGTTTGTCGTGTGATGAGTGACTGGCGTGATAAGTTAGTTTGCTAGCTTGATGCCTGCAGCAGAAGTATTGACAAGCATTTTTAAGCACAACACATGGGGTGCAGCACAGCACTCTGTTATAAAAAGGAGCTCAGAGTCCACTTACAAAACACTTCATCACAGCATACAATTACATTATCTATCACTACTGGCACCTGACCTGAACCCACACTATGAATCCACATCATTTAAGGAATTAACATGGTCAACACAACAGCGCCTCTTCCCCCTCAGGAGGCTGAAAAGATTTGGCATGGGCCCTCAAATCCTCAAAGTTCTACAGCTGCACCATTGAGAGCATCCTGACTGGCTGCATCACCACTTGGTACGGCAACTGCAAGGCAACCGACCGCAAGGCGCTACAGAGGGTGGTGAATACGGCCCAGTACTTCACTGGGGCAGCGCTCCCTGCCATCCAGGATCTCTATACCAGGCGGTGTCAGAGGAAGGCCCAACAAATTGTCAAAGACTACAGCCACCCAAGCCATAGACTTTTCTCTCTGCTACCAGATTGCAAGCGGTACCAGTGCACCAAGTCTGGAACCAACAGGACCCTGAACAGCTTCTACCCCCAAGCCATAAAGCATGAAACACACCAAGATTCTTAATGCCGATAGACTGCTGATAGGTATTTATCACAGTGGGAGCCATTCCTTCTCTTGCTAGAACAAAAACGGTAGCTGCTGCATGCCGACCCGGTAGCGACCAACCTGCCGTTTCTACTTGTAGAATCGCAATGCTCGTCAGTGACCAAAAACTTGACTGTTAGCCAGTCAGAGAACAAAAACCCCCAATGGCCGCTAACAGGAGTGACAAAAAGTAGCATTTTCTCCTTACGTCCACGGTTAAATCAAACTCTGTGGTTAAATGTCATGATACAGTATGCAATGTAGGCTATGGGATGGTAGCTAGCTAGGTGCACAGACGCAATGCACACAACACTAAATACTTCCTCTAATTTAGCTAACCACTAGCTAGTATTGACATAATTCAATCACAATTTAACATTTAAGTCATTTAGCAGACGCTCTTATCCAGAGTGACTTACAGTAGTGAGCAATGTTCCCTCTAAGCTGCGTGCGGGCGCGCAGCTCCCCCGGGACTGCCACGCAGAATAAATATCAGCCTGCACAGAGAAGCACTCAACATTCTAGTTTTCCCCTTTTAGTTAACACTATCAACGTTTCCCTACTGTGGGAATTGTGATCGAGTCAACGCAATATTAACCACTTTCAATGCAGCATACTGAAACAAAACGAACTATGCAAGACTTAGTAAGCAAAACTAGCTATGCAAGATATTTTCTTGTAGGCAGAGCACATTGGAGTAGGGGCAACAGACCATTGCCATATATGGATCTGTGCCATTCACTTTGAACTGGACTGTGTTTACAGCATGTGGTTGCCGAGTAGATACGCTTGTTTTGAGATCAAAGCGAGAGCTGCATGTAGCCACGCGTGCACATTTGTTCATATTCTTTGCTAGTGAGTGAGTTATTAGCCCAGATATAGCACATTTATAGTCATCAATGGGGGAGTGGGGGATTCCTATAAAAGCACAAAACGTGTGCATTTCTAGCCATCTTTGAAAAGCGAGTCAAGTAAAGAGCTTTTTTTTTTTGTCTTAATGGGGCAGTGTTGTATTTTGAGAAGGTCTTGAATAAGCCAAGTAGCCAATTGGCAGAGGGTAGTATAATTTGTCTGATTCTCTGTAATGATGGTCTGCTAAATGGCATATTGTTATGATGGTATAGGAATAATAATGAATCTTATTTTGTAAAGTCGTTTCT
The DNA here is from genome assembly GCF_964263955.1 of Coregonus lavaretus. Taxonomy (NCBI): domain Eukaryota; kingdom Metazoa; phylum Chordata; class Actinopteri; order Salmoniformes; family Salmonidae; genus Coregonus; species Coregonus lavaretus. The sequence continues at coordinate 17,866,251 of NC_139988.1, forward strand.
TGCATCAAACAACACATTTCCAGTCACCACCTTGTCTGAAGGACAAGTGGATAAACAGGTTAATGTCAAGCCCTGTGAGTTTTTTCCAAAAGTCTCATGGAATGTAGGTCTACATTGAACACCACACATTGGATGCTACTGTAGGCAGAATGATAGAACAGCAATTGTTAAAATGTTATGGGATGCATTTTCTCCATTGTTTTTTATGGTAGGCCACTCAGGTAGGCAGGCCTACATTATGATCAATAGCCACAATAGCCTACTTGGCCACTGTTAAAACTGTAACTTAAAGCGGGTACAGCCTCAGTTCACAGTAAACGCACACCAGAAGAATTTTCACAATGTTCAAGTTTGCGCTCAGCAGACCTGAAATTTGCTCAGTGCCGAAAGAAATTAGAGGGAACATTGGTAGTGAGTGCATACATTTTCATACTTTTTTCGCACTACTCCCCCGTGGCAGTTGAACCCACAACCCTGGCGTTTCAAGCGCCAAGCTCTACCAACTGAGCCACACGGGACAATGAATTAGTTTCCATGAAACAACTTGGTTGTGTTAACTGTTTACTAAATAAATTAAAGTAAATATTTTTTTTTTTTTTAAGTTACACAATAAAATAACAATAACGAGGCTATATAGAGGGGGTACCCGTACCGAGTCAATGTGCGGGGCTACAGGTTAGTAGAGATAATTTGTACATGTAGGTAGGGGTAAAGTGAATGTGCATAGATAATAAACAGCGAGTAGCAGCCGTGTAAAAACAAAGGGGGTGTGGAGGGGGGTCAATGTAAATAGTCCGGGTGGCCATTTTATTAATTGTTCAGCAGTCTTATGGCTTGGGGGTAGAAGCTGTTAAGGAGCCTTTTGGACCTAGACTTGGCTCTCCGGTAACGCTTGCCGTGCGGTAGCAGAGAGAACAGTTTATGACTTGGGTGACTGGAGTCTTTGACAATTGGACCTTCCTCTGACACCGCCTAGTATATAGGTCCTGGATGGCAGGAAGCTTGGCCCCAGTGATGTAATGGGCCGTACGCACTACCCTCTGTAGCTCCTTGCGGTTGGATGCCGAGCAGTTGCCATAACAGGCAGTGATGCAACCGGTCTGGATGCTCTCGATGGTGCAGCTGTATAACTTTCTGAGGATCTGGGGACCCATGCCAAATCTTTTCAGTCTCCTGAGGGGGAAAAGGTTTTGTCGTGCACTCTTCATGACTGTCTTGGTGTGTTTGGACCATGATAGTTTGTTGGTGATGTGGACACCAAGGAACTTGAAACTCTCGACCCACTCCACTACAGCCCCGTCAATGTGAATGGGGGCGTGTTCGGCCCTTCTTTTCCTGTAGTCTTGCTCACATTGAGGGAGAGGTTGTTGTCGTGGCACCACACTGACAGGTCTCTGACCTCCTCCCTATAGGCTGTCTCATTGTTGTCGGTGATCAGGCCTACCACTGTTGTGTCGTCAGCAAACTTATTGATGGTGTTGGTGTCGTGCTTGGCCACGCAGTCATGGGTGAACAGGGAGTACAGGAGGGAACTAAGAACACACCCCTGAGGGGCCCCCGTGTTGAGGATCAGCGTGGCAGATGTGTTGTTGCCTACCCTTACCACCTGGGGGTGGCCCGTCAGGAAGTCCAGGATCCAGTTGCAGAGGGAGGTGTTTAGTCCCAGGGTCCTTAGCTTAGTGATGAGCTTTGTGGGAACTATGGTGTTGAACGCTGTGCTCTAGTCAATGAACAGCATTCTCACATAGGAGTTCCTTTTGTCCAGGTGGGAAAGGGCAGTGTGGAGTGCGATTGAGATTGCGTCATCTGTGGATCTGTTGGGGTGGTATGCGAATTGGAGTGTGTCTAGGGTTTCCGGGATGATGGTGTTGATGTGAGCCATGACCAGCCTTTCAAAGCACTTCATGGCTACTGACGTGAGTGCTACGGGGCGGTAGTCATTTAGGCAGGTTACCTTCGCTTCCTTGGTTACAGGGACTATGGTGGTCTGCTTGAAACATGTAGGTATTACAGACTCGGTCAGGGAGAGGTTGAAAATGTCAGTGAAGACACTTGCCAGTTGGTTGGCGCATGCTCTGAGTACACGTCCTGGTAATCCGTCTGGCCCCGCGGCCTTGTGAATGTTGACCTGTTTAAAGGTCTTGCTCACATCGGCTATGGAGAGCGTGATCACACAGTCGTCCGGAACAGCTGGTGCTCTCATACATGTTTCAGTGTTGCTTGCCTCGAAGCGAGCATAAAAGGCATTTAGCTCGTCTGGTTGGCTCGCGTCAATGGGCAGCTCGCGGCTGGGTTTCCCTTTGTAGTCCGTAATAGTTTGCAAGCATCAGAGCCGGTGTAGTAGGATTCAATCTGACCACTTCCGTATTGAGCGAGTCACTGGTACGTCCTGCTTTAGTTTTTGCTTGTAAGCAGGAATCAGGAGGATAGAATTATGGTCAGATTTGCCAAATGGAGGGTGAGGGAATGCTTTGTATGCGTCTCTGTGTGTGGAGTAAAGGTGGTCAAGAGTTTATTTTCCTCTGTTTGCACATGTGACATGCTGGTAGAAATGAGGTAAAACCGATTTAAGTTAATGTCTCTATGACTCACATAAAGTGCAAATTAGGAAAAAAACGTTAACTTCTCCTGAGACCAATCAACAATCCATCTCTTCTCCCTTATTCTGTCACTACTGAATATTCCTTCCCCGCTTCTTTCTCTAAATCCAGGAAGGAACGTCCCATCTCCATGGGGTTATTCCAGTTACCAGGAAGTGATTTGACCCCTGACCCGCAGAGGGAAACCGTGGAAACGCCGTCTGAACCCTGGAGATATAACGACCTAAGCCACCCTTACTCCAACACCAGCCTTAAGGTAACAATCTACTTCCCACGTCAATCGCTTTTCTCAGATGCCAACGTTGTTCTAACATGCAGCCACTGTTTTGGACATACTTTTCACAAATTCACTGTGTGAGTACAAAGTGTACTCAATGGTTTAAATCTGCAATCTAAGATGAACGACTGTACCCTCAGACCTGACCAGCCCCCATGCCTCCTCTCCTCTTAGCGTTTCCCAGGACTCTGAGGGGTGACGTAAGGCAGGGGTAATTTGGCCCAGAGTAGATAGTGTGTGTCTGTGTGGAAACATACGATTTCAACCCTTCACTCTGCCAGAGGATGGGAAGCCTTATTGAAAAGGAAGCTTGATTCAGTGTGTCTGTAGTACCAAAGCACGATTGAGAGGGAGACTTGAATCAGTGTGTCCGGAATGCCTAAGGGGTGAGAGTGTGGCTGGGGGCCCATGGGGAGAGAGGAAGTGGTACCATTCGGGGCCAGGAGCAGGGGAAGAGTAGAACAGAGGAGAGAGAACAGGGGAATAGAGGAGCGAGAGAAGAGTTAAACAGAGAAACAGGACAGAGTGTCTTAGCAGACCGAAGGGCCGCTTTCTGCCGGGGCCACACTAGAACCTCCCCGCGGTTGCCCATAGAAACCACGCCGCGAGCAAGGTTCCATCATGAATACTCATTCATGATTGGCTGATTTTAAGTATTCATTTGTTGTGATATTTTCCTCCACGGGGGTCAGATGGAATGATTCAGATACCAGGAAGAGGGGGCTTTCATGTCAGAAGTTGCAAGACAACATTTGAAATAAGATATGGGACTGGCAGTTAAGTTTCATCAACTAATGTTTAAGCTCAGTCCTGGCTGCTACTAAATCATATTTTCTACTTAATCCTCCTCTATCCTCCTATCTATCAAACCTTTGCTTTCTCTATGAAAGCATCTCTTTTCTTTCTCTATCCCTGATCCCACTAAACTGTCCCTTTCTCACTTTTGAGGCCTCTGGCACAATAGAGGTGTCAGTGTGGATCACACGCTGACTTTTTCAAACACACACACACATACATAGCCTTTTCACCAGGCTCCCACAGTTCAGACTCACAGGGATGCCTTTGTGTTACACCTCTGATTCGACATTTCCCAAAGATTTACAGTTTTCGGGGGGGGGGTGCGTTAGCTAGCTGTTCCCATGGACTTCCAGTCATTGAGCCAACAACTATCCATTTAAAAGCGCATCTTGCCAGAAAAAATAAATAATATATACAGTTGAAGTCGGAAGTTTACATACACTTAGGTTGGAGTCATTAAAACACGTTTTTCAACCACTCCACAAATGTCTTGTTAACAAACTATAGTTTTGCCAAGTCTGTTAGGACATCTACTTTGTGCATGACACAAGTCATTTTTCCAACAATTGTTTACAGACAGATTATTTCACTTATAATTCACTGTATCACAATTCCAGTGGGTCAGACGTTTACATACACTAAGTTGACTGTGCCTTTAAACAGCTTGGAAAATTCCAGAAAATGATGTCATGGCTTTAGAAGCTTCTGATAGGCTAATTGACATCATTTGAGTCAATTGGAGGTGTACCTGTGGATGTATTTCAAGGCTTACCTTCAAACTCAGTGCCTCTTTGCTTGACATCATGGGAAAATCAAAAGAAATCAGCCAAGACCTCAGGAAAAAAAAAAACTGTAGTCCTCCAAAAGTCTGGTTCATCCTTGGGAGCAATTTCCAAACACCTGAAAGTACCACGTTCATCTGTACAAACAATAGTACTCAAGTATAAACACCATGGGACAACACATCATACCGCTCAGGAAGGAGACGCGTTCTGTCTCCTAGAGATGAATGTACTTTGGTGCGAAAAGTGCAAATCAATCCCAGAACAACAGCAAAGGACCTTGTGAAGATGCTGGAGGAAACATGTACAAAAGTATCTATATCCACAGTAAAATGAGTCCTATATCGACATAACCTGAAAGGCCGCTCAGCAAGGAAGAAGCCACTGCTCCAAAACCGCCATTTAAAAGCCAGACTACGGTTTGCAACTGCACATGGGGTCGAAGATCGTTCTTTTTGGAGAAATGTCCTCTGGTCTGATGAAACAAATATAGAACTGTTTGGCCATAATGACCATCGTTATGTTTGGAGGAAAAAGGGGGTCGCTTACAAGCCAAAGAACACCATCCCAACCGTGAAGCATGGGGGTGGCAGTATCATGCTGTCGGGGTGCTTTGCTGTAGGAGGGACCGGTGCACTTCACAAAACAGATGGCATCATGAGGAAGGAAAATTATGTGGATATATTGAAGCAACATCTCAAGACATCAGTCAGGAAGTTAAAGCTTGGTCGCAAATGGGTCTTCCAAGTGGAAAATGACCCCAAGCATACTTCCAAAGTTTTGCCAAAATGGCTTAAGGACAACAAAGTCAAGGTATTGGAGTGGCCATCACAAAGCCCTGACCTCAATCCTATAGAAAATGTGTTGGCAGAACTGAAAAAGCGTGTGCGAGCAAGGAATCCTACAAACCTGACTCAGTTACCTGACCAGCTCTGTCAGGAGGAATGGGCCAAAATTCACCCAACTTATTGTGGGAAGCTTGTGGAAGGCTACCCAAAACGTTTGACCCAAGTTAAACAATTTAAAGGCAATGCTACCAAATACTAATTGAGTGGATGTAAACTTCTGACCCACTGGGAATGTGATGAAAGAAATAAAAGCTTAAATAAATCATTCTCTCTACTATTATTCTGACATTTCACATTCTTAAAATAAAGTGGTGATCCTAACTGACCTAAGACAGGGCATTTTTACTAGGATTAAATGTCAGGAATTGTGAAAAAAGGTATATGTAAACTTCCGACTTGAACTGTATGTACAGTGGGGGAAAAAACGTATTTAGTCAGCCACCAATTGTGCAAGTTATCCCACTTAAAACGATGAGAGAGGCCTGTAATTTTCATCATAGGTACACGTCAACTATGACAGACAAAATTAGATTTAATGAATTGATTTGCAAATTATGTTGGAAAATAAGTATTTGGTCAATAACAAAAGTTTCTCAATACTTTGTTATATACCCATTGTTGGCAATGACACAGGTCAAATGTTTTCTGTAAGTCTTCACAAGATTTTCACACACTGTTGCTGGTATTTTGGTCCATTCCTCCATGCAGATCTCCTCTAGAGCAGTGATGTTTTGGGGCTGTCGCTGGGCAACACTGACTTTCAACTCCCTCCAAAGATTTTCTATGGGGTTGAAATCTGGAGACTGGCTAGGCCACTCCAGGACCTTGAAATGCTTCTTACGAAGCCACTCCTTCGTTGCCCGGGCGGTGTGTTTGGGATCATTGTCATGCTGAAAGACCCAGCCACGTTTCATCTTCAATGCCCTTGCTGATGGAAGGAGGTTTTCACTCAAAATCTCACGATACATGGCCCTATTCATTCTTTCCTTTACTCGGATCAGTCGTCCTGGTCCCTTTGCAGAAAAACAGCCCCAAAGCTTGATGTTTCCACCCCCATGCTTCACAGTAGGTATGGTGTTCTTTGGATGCAACTCACCATTTTTTGTCCTCCAAACACGACGAGTTGAGTTTTTACCAAAAAGTTATATTCTGGTTTCATCTGACCATATGACATTCTCCCAATCCTCTTCTGGATCATCCAAATGCACTCTAGCAAACTTCAGACGGGCCTGGACATGTACTGGCTTAAGCAGGGGGACACGTCTGGCACTGCAGGATTTGAGTCCCTGGCGGCGTAGTGTGTTACTGATGGTAGGCTTTGTTACTTTGGTCCCAGCTCTCTGCAGGTCATTCACTAGGTCCCCCTGTGTGGTTCTGGGATTTTTGCTCACTGTTCTTGTGATCATTTTGACCCCACGGGGTGAGATCTTGCGTGGAGCCCCAGATCGAGGGAGATTATCAGTGGTCTTGTATGTCTTCCATTTCCTAATAATTGCTCCCACAGTTGATTTCTTCAAACCAAGCTGCTTACCTATTGCAGATTCAGTCTTCCCAGCCTGGTGCAGGTCTACAATTTTGTTTCTGGTGTCCTTTGACAGCTCTTTGGTCTTGGCCATAGTGGAGTTTGGAGTGTAACTGTTTGAGGTTGTGGACAGGTGTCTTTTATACTGATAACAAGTTCAAACAGGTGCCATTAATACAGGTAACGAGTGGAGGACAGAGGAGCCTCTTAAAGAAGAAGTTACACGTCTGTGAGAGCCAGAAATCTTGCTTGTTTCTAGGTGACCAAATACTTATTTTCCACCATAATTTGCAAATAAATTCATAAAAAATCCTACAAAGTGATTTTCTGGATTTTTTTTCTTCTCAATTTGTCTGTCATAGTTGACGTGTACCTATGATGAAAATTACAGGCCTCTCTCATCTTTTTAAGTGGGAGAACTTGCACAATTGGTGGCTGACTAAATACTTTTTTTCCCCACTGTATGTATGTGTGTGTGTATATATATATATACTGCTCAAAAAAATAATGGGAACACTTAAACAACACAATGTAACTCCAAGTCAATCACACTTCTGTGAAATCAAACTGTCCACTTAGGAAGCAACACTGATTGACAATACATTTCACATGCTGTTGTGCAAATGGAATAGACAACAGGTGGAAATTATAGGCAATTAGCAAGACACCCCCAATAAAGGACTGGTTTTTCAGGTGGTGACCACAGACCACTTCTCAGTTCCTATGCTTCCTGGCTGATGTTTTGGTCACTTTTGAATGCTGGCGGTGCTTTCACTCTAGTGGTAGCATGAGACGGAATCTACAACCCACACAAGTGGCTCAGGTAGTGCAGCTCATCCAGGATGGCACATCAATGCGAGCTGTGGCAAGAAGGTTTGCTGTGTCTGTCAGCGTAGTGTCCAGAGCATGGAGGCGCTACCAGGAGACAGGCCAGTACATCAGGAGACGTGTAGAAGGCCGTAGGAGGGCAACAACCCAGCAGCAGGACTGCTACCTCCGCCTTTGTGCAAGGAGGAGCAGGAGGAGCACTGCCAGAGCCCTGCAAAATGACCTCCAGCAGGCCACAAATGTGCATGTGTCTGCTCAAACGGTCAGAAACAGACTCCATGAGGGTGGTATGAGGGCCCGACGTCCACAGGTGGGGGTTGAGCTTACAGCCCAACACCGTGCAGGACGTTTGGCATTTGCCAGAGAACACCAAGATTGGCAAATTCGCCGTGGAGAACGTTCTGCTGCCTGCAACATCCTCCAGCATGACCGGTTTGGCGGTGGGTCAGTCATGGTGTGGAGTGGCATTTCTTTGGGGTGCCGCACAGCCCTCCATGTGCTCGCCAGAGGTAGCCTGACTGCCATTAGGTACCGAGATGAGATCCTCAGACCCCTTGTGAGACCATATGCTGGTGCGGTTGGCCCTGGGTTCCTCCTAATGCAAGACAATGCTAGACCTCATGTGGCTGTAGTGTGTCAGCAGTTCCTGCAAGAGGAAGGCATTGATGCTATGGACTGGGCCGCCCGTTCCCCAGACCTGAATCCAATTGAGCACATCTGGGACATCATGTCTCGCTCCATGTGTTATTTTAGTGTTCCCTTTATTTTTTTGAGCAGTGTATATATATGTATGTGTATGTATATACTGAACAAAAATATAAACGCAACAATTTCAAATATTTTACTGAGTTACAGTTCATATAAGGAAATCCAGTCAATTTTAAATAAATTCATTAGGCCCTAATCTATGGATTTCACATGACTGGGCAGGGGCGCAGCCATGGGTGGGCCTTGGAGGGCATAGGCCCACCCACTGGGGAGCCAGGCCCAGCCAATCAGAATCATTTATTACAGACAGAAATACTCCTCAGATTCATCAGCTGTCTTGGTGGCTGGTCTCAGACGATACCGCAGGTGAAGAAGCTGGATGTGGAGGTCCTGCGCTGGCATGGTTACAGTGAGGGGAAAAAAGTATTTGATCCCCTGCTGATTTTGTACGTTTGCCCACTGACAAAGACTGATCAGTCTATAATTTTAATGGTAGGTTTATTTGAACACTGAGAGACAGAATAACAACAAAAAAATCCAGAAAAACTCATGTCAAAAATGTTATAAATTGATTTGCATTTTAATGAGGGAAGTAATTATTTGACCCCTCTGCAAAACATGACTTAGTACTTGGTGGCAAAACCCTTGTTGGCAATCAGAGGTCAGACGTTTCTTGTAGTTGGCCACCAGGTTTGCACACATCTCAGGAGGGATTTTGTCACACTTCTCTTTGCAGATCTTCTCTAAGTCATTAAGGTTTCGAGCCTGACATTTGGCAACTCGAACCTTCAGCTCCCTCCACAGATTTTCTATGGGATTAAGGTCTGGAGACTGGCTAGGCCACTCCAGGACCTTAATGTGCTTCTTCTTGAGCCACTCCTTTGTTGCCTTGGCCGTGTGTTTTGGGTCATTGTCATGTTGGAATACCCATCCACGACCCATTTTCAATGCCCTGGCTGAGGGAAGGAGGTTCTCACCCAAGATTTGACAGTACATGGCCCCGTCCATCGTCCCTTTGCAGTGAAGTTGTCCTGTCCCCTTAGCAGAAAAACACCCCCAAAGCATAATGTTTCCACCTCCATGTTTGATGGTGGGGATGGTGTTCTTGGGGTCATAGGCAGCATTCCTCCTCCCCCAAACACGACGAGTTGAGTTGATGCCAAAGAGCTCGATTTTGGTCTCATCTGACCACAACACTTTCACCCAGTTCTCCTCTGAATCATTCAGATGTTCATTGGCAAACTTCAGACGGGCCTGTATATGTGCTTTCTTGAGCAGGGGGACCTTGCGGGCGCTGCAGGATTTTAGTCCTTCACGGCGTAGTGTGTTACCAATTGTTTTCTTGGTGACTATGGTCCCAGCTGCCTTGAGATCATTGACAAGATCCTCCCGTGTAGTTCTGGGCTGATTCCTCACCGTTCTCGTGATCATTGCAACTCCACGAGGTGAGGTCTTGCATGGAGCCCCAGGCCGAGGGAGATTGACAGTTATTTTGTGTTTCTTCCATTTACGAATAATCGCACCAACTGTTGCCACCTTCTCACCAAGCTGCTTGGCGATGGTTTTGTAGCCCATTCCAGCCTTGTATAGGTCTACAATCTTGTCCCTGACATCCTTTGAGAGCTCTTTGGTCTTGGCCATGGTGGAGAGTTTGGAATCTGATTGATTTATTGCTTCTGTGGACAGGTGTCTTTTATACAGGTAACGAGCTGAGATTAGGAGCACTGAGTGTGCTCCTAATCTCAGCTCGTTACCTGTATAAAAGACATCTGGGAGCCAGAAATCTTTCTGATTTGAGAGGGGGTCAAATACTTATTTCCCTCATTTAAAATGCAAATCAATTTATAACATTTTTGACATGCGTTTTTCTGGATTTTCTTTGTTGTTATTCTGTCTCTCTGTTCAAATAAACCTACCGTTTAAAATTATAGACTGATAATTTCTTTGTCAGTGGGCAAATGTACAAAATCAGCAGGGGATCAAATACTTTTTTCCCTCACTGTACATGTGGTCTGCGGTTGTGAGGTCGGTTGGACGTACTGTCAAATTCCATAAAATGACGTTGGAGGCAGCTTATGGTAGAGAAATTAACATTCAATTCTATAGCAGCAGCTCTGGTGGACATTGCTGCAGTCAGCATGCCAATTGCACGCTCCCTCAAAATTTTAGAGTGATTAGCTTTTTGTGCGTATGGAACATTTCTAATACTTTTTTTTTCAGCTCATGAAACACAGATTTTTGTTCAGTGTATATATAGATAGATAATACTTGATGACTTTGCAATAATATTTTTTCAACATAAATCTACTGTTCTATTCCTTCTGACTGTCCACCCCCCCACCCTTTCTAAGCTTTATACCTGTAATGGGTTTTGATCATGTGGCCCTAAAACAGGCCTTTGCTGTAATTCTTCTCTTAACCAGTTGGGGGCGCCAGACTCCCCGAGCAGAGGGCAGAGGCTTTCGGCCAATCAGCAGGCTGAACAGAACCAGGTCCAAACTACCGCGTTGTTGTTGTTGTTATGGCCTGTAGTTGCTGTGTTGTTGACAACGTTGTCTCATAAAAGCTTCATCTAGCCTTAGTGCCACCATAGATCATAGTACACTGCCAGCTGCATGCAACCCAAGCAGGTTACTCACCTGTGGGGCTAAATCTAAAATGATCCCTATTCCCTATGTAGTGCATTACTTTCAGCCCTATGGGGCACTGACCAAAAGTAGTGCACTATATAGGGAACAGGGTGCCATTTCAGATGCATCCTAGTGTTTCAGTGGTAGAGTCGGCTTGCTAGGATTACTAATGCATAGAGAGCACCAGCTGTACTTCAACCCAATCAACTACACTGTAGAATTGACTAAAACGTGTTTGTTGATTTTGCTTTCTAACTGTGTGCTCTAACAACTTTGATTTCAATTGAGGTGTTTTTTCCGGTTGGTTTAAACTGCATTTAGTTTTGTTGGTTTAAACTGCATTTAGTTCTGTTGGTTTAAACTGCATTTAGTTTTGTTGGTTTAAACTGCATTTAGTTTTGTTGGTTTAAACTGCATTTAGTTTTGTTGGTTTAAACTGCATTTAGTTTTGTTGGTTTAAACTGCATTTAGTTTTGTTGGTTTGTTTTATGCACTTTATACCATTTGCCTTTTGACTGGGCATTAATGGTTGTGTTGCATTGGCTAACCTTTTTTCATATATGCTTATTCCTTTTTGAGAGAAAGAAGCTAAGACTATTGGGATAGAGCCCTTGACCATCTGTCAGTATTTCATTTATTTTCCTCCTCCCTCTCTCCTTTTATTCCTCCTGTTCCTCCTCCTCCTCTTTCTCTTCCATAGGATGAGATGTTAAATGCTAACCGTGGAGGCTCCAAGTCCAACACACCCATGTCTCCTAAAGGGGGCTCCAGGTCGGGGACCCCCATGTCCAGCCAAGGAGGAGGCTCCAAAATGTCCTCGCAACAAGGTGGCTCTAAATCAGCCACCCCCATGTCTTCTCAAGGAGGGTCCAAATCCGGTACCCCCATTTCATCTCAAGGGGTAGACTCTATGTCAGTTACCCCAATGTCCACGCAAAGCGGTTGCTCCAAATCTGTCACCCCAAAGTCCAGTCAAGGGGGCGGGTCTATGTCGGCCACTTCCATGTCTACTTCCGTGTCTGACGTTGCCATGGCGTCTGTGGAAACGCCCCTCCAGGAAGAGTTAGAGGAAGTGGGCAAGGGTCTGAACAGGAACCTGGACAGAAGCAACAGGATGCCAGAGAACATCAGCAGTAAGAACACCACAGTACAGGAGGGACAGGAGGGACAGGACTCAGAGCTGAGAGGAGGGGCAGGACCTCTCACAGGCACAGGTCAGTGCTGCAGCTATAGGGCATAAACTGGGATAACATGGGGATTGGCTATGTTGGGGGACTTGGATTAGGGACATTAAAAAACCTACTAAAATGTGTTTGGCATCACATTGGCCTCACCACTGTATTCACCATGTCAAATGTACCCATATGTCCCACAAGGATAATACTCAAACATGTCATTCCCTCTCCTCTCCAGACGCAGCAGATGACAACACTGAGTCATCGGAGGTGCAGGCCATCATAGAGTCCACTCCTGAACTGGACATGGACCTCAGTGGCTACGGAGACACCAGGTAGGGTCAACAGGAAGTAGTGTTTCTATCTCCATCCTGAACACTGAATCATCATTTATGTGTCAAACTGTACAGACAATCCATTCGCGCTTGGTCCTTCCAGCTGGATATGAAAACAAATACTTTATTTTATGATGTAATGTATCGTAGCTGTGGTCACTCAGATGACCTCCCTCTCTCCCTCCCCCATCCCTCTCTCCCTCCCCCATCCCTCTCTCTCTCCCTCCCCCATCCCTCTCTCTCTCCCTCCCCCATCCCTCTCTCTCTCCCTCCCCCATCCCTCTCTCTCTCCCTCCCCATCCCTCTCTCTCTCCCTCCCCATCCCTCTCTCTCTCCCTCCCCATCCCTCTCTCTCTCCCTCCCCATCCCTCTCTCTCTCCCTCCCCATCCCTCTCTCTCTCCCTCCCCATCCCTCTCTCTCTCCCTCCCCATCCCTCTCTCTCTCCCTCCCCATCCCTCTCTCTCTCCCTCCCCATCCCTCTCTCTCTCCCTCCCCATCCCTCTCTCCCTCCCTCCCCATCCCTCTCGCTCGCTCTCCCTCCCCATCCCCCATCCCTCTCTCTCCCTCCCCCATCCCTCTCTCTCCCTCCCCCATCCCTCTCTCTCTCCCTCCCTCCCCATCCCTCTCTCTCTCCCTCCCTCCCCCATCCCTCTCTCTCTCCCTCCCTCCCCATCCCTCTCTCTCTCCCTCCCTCCCCCATCCCTCTCTCTTCCCCCCATCCCTCGCTCTCCCTCCCCATCCCTCTCTCTCCCTCCCCATCTCTCCCGCCCCCATCCCTCCCTCCTCATCCCTCTCTCGCCCTCCCCATCCCTCTCTCCCTCCCCCATCCCTCCCTCCCCATCACTATCTCCCCCATCCCTCTATCCCTTCTCCCATCCCTCTCTCCCTCCTCCCATCCCTTTCTCCCTCCCCCATCATTATATCCCCACCCCCCCCCCTCTCCCCCCCATCCCTCCCTCTCTCCCTCCCTCCCCATCCCTCTCTCTCCCATCCCTCTCTCTCCCATCCCTCTCTCTCCCATCCCTCTCTCCCTTCTCCGCATCTCTCTCTCTCCCATCCCTCTCTCCCTCCCCCATCCCTCTCTCCAGTACTCCTACTAAAGGAGTAGGTATAGAAAACATGGCGTTCGACAGGAACACAGAGTCTCTGTTTGCGGAGCTGTCCTCGGCAGGACCCGACATGGAAGTAGACATAGCAGACATGGACGAGGGGGCCGACCTGCTCGGTAAGACACGCCCACCGTAGACACTTGCCATCTCATACCCACGCCTTGAGTAAATCTGGAGAACGCTACCTCAATCCCAAATGAATGGCAAAGACTCGACTGACACTTGTGTGTACATCCCATATACTAGGATGGACTCCCCTTTCTACAGAAATAGTTAGCCTTTTCTCCCATATCACATTAACTTTCTATCTCCATACTGTATATTTCATCTCATTATTTCATACTTTTCTTGGATCCTCTCTTCAGATGAGTTTTCTGGTGTGTATCAACCATTTCATTCATCCCCCTTCTCCCTTATCACTCTCATAACCTTCTCCCTAGTTCTCCCTTTTTAGCTCCCAAACTATGACTAAAATATACAGTGGGATCTCCCTCTTGGTGAGGTTGTAGGTTAGGTATTCTTTAGGCTGTATATTGACCTGTAGGGTCCCGGTAGGGTCCCCGTAGGGTCCCCGTAGAGTCCCCGTAGAGTCCCCGTAAAGTCCCTGTAGAGTCCCCGTAAAGTCCCCGTAGAGTCCCCGTAAAGTCCCCGTAGAGTCGAGTCGTGTGCTGTAAGACGATCTTGTCAAGTTAATCCATTTTGTTTTCCACCTCATATTGCCAGCATGGGTGTCAGACTCAGACCGTAACTTCCTGGGTAAGACTGAAGGAGGGTGTGTATCATGTTGTTTTATATCCTTCCATTTTAGACTGGAGGAATTCCCAATTCTTATTTCATTGTTTTCCTTTTCATCCCTGCTGGTCTCTTCTTCTAAGGTATGGGTCGTGAAGTGGAGCACCTCATCCACGAGAACACTCAGCTGCTGGAGACCAGGTAAGGCATGTTTTCAGATCACCTGCATCCATGCTCAAGAAATCAATGGAACATTATTAATCAGTAAGAGCATGAATGTCCCACGTTGTGTAGTAAATAGCACACTACTGCCACCTGCTGTTCACGGAGGGATTTAGCTTTCATCAAAGACAGAGTTCACCTAGAGCAGTGTTTCTGAATCCTGGTCCTGGGGAATCAAAGGGGTGCACATTTCTGTTTTTGTCCTAGCACTAAACACCCAATTCCATTAATCAAAGTTTTGATGATGAGTTGATTAGTGGAATCAGGTGTGTAATGCTAGGACAAAAACAGAAATGTGTACCCCTTTGGGTCCCCAGGACCAGGATGCAGAAACACTGGCCCAGAGAAAGTGGGTGTAGGGCCTAATGATCATGCTGACTAATCTCTGTCCTCTCGGTCTCGTCAGAAATGCGTTGAACGTGGTGAAGAATGACCTGATAGCGCGTGTGGATGAGCTATCGTGTGAGAAGGAGGTGTTGCAGGGAGAGCTGGAGGCTGTGACTCAGGCCAAGACCAGACTGGAGGAGAAGAACAAGGAACTGGAAGAGGAACTGAAGAAGTCAGTCTCTACTATACCTTTCTTCTCTCTGTCAGTTTTATTCCCCTGTTGAGATTAATATAGGATCCCCAGGCATCTCCAGTGTGTGTGACGTGTGTGTTCATCTCCAGTGTGTGTGACGTGTGTGTGTTCATCTCCAGTGTGTGTGTCTGATGTGTGTTTTCAGCTCCAGTGTGTGTGACGTGTGTGTTCATTTCCAGTGTGTGTGACGTGTGTGTTCATCTCCAGTGTGTGTGACGTGTGTGTTTCTCTCTTAGGGTTCGGGCCGTGGCGGAGGAAGACAAAAGGAAGACTAAGAGTGAGAACAGTGAGGAAGATGTGAGTTCTGTGTGTGTGTGTGTGTGTGTGTGTGTGTGTGTGTGTGTGTGTGTGCGCGCGCGGACATGTGTGTCTAATGATGGTGCTGATACCACTCCTGGCAGGCGGATGTTCCTACAGCCCAGAGGAAGAGGTTCACCAGAGTAGAGATGGCCAGAGTCCTCATGGAGAGGAACCAGTACAAGGAGAGACTGATGGAGCTACAGGAAGCTGTACGATGGACAGAGATGATACGGTGAGAAGAGAGGGGAGGAGGAGAGGAGAGGGAGGAGGGGAATCTTGTAACTAAGAGCCAATTTTATGCTTGATCCTAAAATGTGGTCGGAGGCTCCGTATGGAGGGTGTGACGCAATTGCGGAGCCTCCGGAGGCATGCAGAGGCCAAATCAAGCTCCGTACACATAGCCATGCGCCTCCCAAATGTTGTAACAATGCGGAGGGCTCTCTATAGCTCCCCATTGACATGATTGGTTGACGGTAGGTGGAGGCTGGAGGTCCTGTATAAACACAAACTCACTTTCTTGACAACAGCTCTTCTCAACAGCTCTGCGCTGCGCCGTGAAGCGCAAAAAATATGAATGCCCTGACTTCTGCAGAGGCCTCGTGACCGTAAATGCTGCACGGCCAATGCAGATGTCGGATTGACCATGTAGCACCTTTAAAGCTGAGCTAGTCCAAAACAAAGTGATGCATATTGAAGAGTTTTTGTCTTCTGTGTTCCACCCACACAATGTTCTTATTGATAAATATGCACCCCTTCTAGTGCGTTCCCTCCTGGGCGATTCTAGCTGGTTGAGTAACAAGATCGTTTTTGTCTCAGCTGAATAGTGAGGACTCATTGTTACAACATTTAAATGTGTTCTCTTCCCTCAGAGCATCTAGAGAGAACCCTGATGCCGCAGACAAGAAGAAATCCAGCATCTGGCAGTTGTAAGCTTCCCTCCTTTTTTACCATCACTCATTTTCTACTACCACTCCTTTTTTACCATCACTCATTTTCTATTACCACTCCTTTCTAGCTCTCATTTTCTTCACTCCTTCAATACAATCCTTCTCCTTTACTTAACTCTTCTTTTCTCCCTACACTCCTCCTCTCAGAGCTGTCATACGTACCTGAAGCTAAAGTCACTGTACGATGATTGTTGACCATCGTTGATTCTGTTTCCTCCTTTTGTTTTCTCTGTTTTATTATTTTAAAAAATCCTGTTTTGATCTCCAGCGTGTAGGTAAACCTTTGCCATGCTAAGGGTCTTCTTGATTCTGTTTCTTAACAAACAACACCAATAAACCATGCAGGGAGTGCCTGCCTGATCAGAGAATGGCTTTTACTTCAAGTGTCATTTTGTTTTTGTTGTAAGTCGGCGTGAGTTCACATTTTTTGAAATCTCCCAAGGGAAACCAACACGTATGCTCTGTTTTCAAACGTTTAGAAAACTATTCACCTACAAACGGAAGGTGTCTGTGTGTACCTAGTACGCATATGAAATATATTTTACTGAAATGTCTTAAACTGCAATTTCCTGATACAGGCTCTCCCTGTTGAGTTTCAGTAGGAATGGTAATGGTGTGTGGTTATGTTTGACATGTATTGTTGGAGAGGGGTGTAATGCGTCTGACTAATCATTTATTTATATTTTAGGCAGAGGGTAAAGCATTTATTTGTTGGAGAGGCGGTGTGTGCGTGAAATGTTAAATGCATGTTTATTTATGAAGAAATCCCCTGTGTTTTCTGTTGCCCTCTGCTCCTCTGGTCCCTCTCTCTCTGTTATATCATGCCTGTTGTTGTTGTTGTTGTCGTATGTGTGCAGGAGGTGTGATGGGGTTGGGATGTGGGAGGGTGTGTGTGATGGGGTTGGGATGTGGGAGGGTGTGTGTGATGGGGTTGGGATGTGGGAGTGTGTGTGTGATGGGGTTGGGATGTGGGAGGGTGTGTGTGATGGGGTTGGGATGTGGGAGGGTGTGTATGATAGGGGGGTGTGATGGGAGAAAGTGGGCGTACGGTGGAATAGATTGTTGTATTCCAGAGTCAGATGCTGTGTACAGTATGCAATCTGTGATTGGACAGATTTCTGAACTGACACACTGAGTTTGTGACCGAGAGGGAAGGCTATTTTCTGCTTTATGGAGAGGGTCATGTAGTATATATGTTTTGACCTGATGGACTGTAAATATTTGATCTTAAAGAATCCTGATATTTCTGGACCTAGTCTTCTAGTCTTCTCATCTCACTCTGCTACTTAACAAGCGTTGTGTCTAGAGCTGGGATTAGCAGCAATAGTTTGGAACGTTGTGTTTTGTGTTGACATACTAACTGCCTGGTTCGTGTTACAGTATTAACCAACGCATTCCCTGCTCTCCCATCCCCTGTAAAATCACTGAGTGGAGACTGGCTCGCTGTTAAACCCTGCTTTTGGTCGTAGTAGTGGGTGTGTGTGGGAGGGTAATCAACCCTTGATTTGATTATTTATCCCTTAAACCCTGCCGCTGCTGCTTTGTCCACCTTTTACCCCTCTATGTGTCTCTGTGCTCTTTCTTTCTACCCCTCCCTCCATCCCTCTGGCCCTCCCTCCATCCTCCAGTTTCAGCCGGTTGTTCAGTTCAAGTGGCGCAGCGGCTAAGAAGCCGGCGGAGGCGGCTCCGGTCAACGTGAAGTACAATGCCCCCTCCTCCCAGGTCCAGCCCTCCGTAAAGAAGAGGAGTGCAGCGCTGCAACAGTTACCCAGCGACAAGAGCAAGGCCTTCGACTTCCTCAATGAGGAGTGAGTGTTGGAGACATCTACTCATCTGTCCATTCACTCATGATCCCCCCATTTATTCATACAGTCTTTCACTCATCAAGGATTGAATCATCCTTTGGCCCCACCCTCCATGCCCCCATCCTTTCAGTTCATTTATCTATCTACGCCGGATTGTATGTCCAGAATAGATGTGATGTCTTTTATGCATCCCCCCCCCCCCCCCCCCTTCAGGTCTGAGGCAGGCAACATGGTGTCTCGTAGGGAGCAGAAGAGAGCCCAGTACAGACAGGTGAAAGCCCACGTTGAGAAGGAGGAGGACAGCCGGGTACAGGCCTACGGGTGGAGCCTGCCGCAGAAATTCAAGGTAGGACAAGTCACTTTGTGGATTACTTTATATGGCTGACTTTTTATAGACGGGCTGTAGGTAACGTTAGGTTACGTTAGGTTAAGCGACTCCAGGTATTCTGACCACGCTGTTTTATTTTACAGGTGGCCAACGGTGGTCAGACGTCAGAGAACAAGATGAAGAATCTACCTGTACCGGTCTATATCCGACCACTGGATGAGAAAGATGCTACCATGAAGGTGTGTGTACCAGAGTATGTGAGCGGCGTGGAGCTGGAGCGGAGCGTGCCCATTTTGACTGGAGCGTGGAGCGAGTTCCCCAAAGGCTGGAGCATCGGCCTTCTCGCCTGCTCCAGTAGCGCTCACTTCACCAGCTCAGAGCATGCCCGGCCCAGCATGCATTTGTAGTCTACTTGTGTGCTGCTATAGCCCCTTGCTTTAGCTACTGTCATGGAGTTAGCTAAATATTTTCATAAAGAAATTGATCAAACACACAGCTGCAAAAACAAGGTGACTTACAAAGATGAGGGCCAAGAGCAAGAGAGGGAGTGCAGGGATGTAGTGTCCACAAATAAAGAATCATTGTGGAATCTGAAAAGACACGTATCCGGAAAGCATGATGGTGTACTTAGTACGTGCACATGCTAACAGAAAGGAACGAGGTGGGTAGATAACTAGAAAGGATGATAAGTGGGATTTCCGACCGCTCAACTCCACTCCCATGCTTCAACTCCACTCCCATGCTTCAACTCCACTCCCATGCTTCAACTCCACTCCCATGCTCTATTCTTACCTTGTATGTCGCTCTATATACAGTGCCGTATTGCTAACTGTGTGTCTC
Organism: Coregonus lavaretus; assembly: GCF_964263955.1. Lineage (NCBI taxonomy): Eukaryota > Metazoa > Chordata > Actinopteri > Salmoniformes > Salmonidae > Coregonus > Coregonus lavaretus. The sequence continues at coordinate 17,885,618 of NC_139988.1, forward strand.
CCTCCCGTAGCTGTGGTGTGCTGTGGGTGTGAACCTGTCGGGGGGTAAGACTCGTGACGGCGGTTCAATAGTAGGAGCCAGTGTGTTCTACAGTGACCTGACCAGCCCTGGTACTGAGAGCCCTCATAGCAAGATAGGATCACAGAGCAGTCTGGACAAACTGGACCAGGACCTAAAGGTACATGTACACAACACACACAGTCACACGGTCATTCAGCATGCGCTCATACAATACAGACACACAGACACGCTCATACACACACACTCATACACCTTTTCCCACTGTGTGTGTGTGTGTGTGTGTGTGTAGGAGCAGGAGAAGGAGCGGCATCACCAGGAGGAGCTGTCCTCTCTGGTGTGGATCTGTACCAGTACTCAGGCCACCACTAAGGTCATCGTCATCGATGCCAACCAGCCTGGGAACGTCCTGGAGAACTTCTTTGTCTGCAACTCCCACGTCCTCTGCATGGCCAGCGTGCCAGGTCTGTGTGTTTGTGTGTGGGTCAAGTGTGTGTGCATTTTATATGTACACTCAAGACCCAGCAAAATACGTATATTTCTTTTGATTGTAGCTAACCATAACATGTTTGTTTGTACACGTTTATATATGGTGTTTGTGCGTGTGGGTGTGTGTGTGTGTGTGTGTGTGTGTGTGTGTGTGTGTGTGTGTGTGTACGTGTGTGCTTGCGTGTGACGTGTGTGTGTGTGTGTGTGTGTCAGGTGCCAGAGAGACCGACTACCCGGCAGGGGAGGAGGTACCCCATAACCTGAAGGCGGGGTCAGGTGCTGAGGGCGGGACTCTGGAAGCCAGCACAACCAGCAGCGGCTCAGGGGGCGAAGCTGGAGTGCTGGCAGGGATCAATGTGGTTGGCTGCTCTACCGAGGGGGAGGTGGCTACCCCCCAGACAGCAGTCACAGAGAATGAGACAGACACCGGTAAGAGACGTCCCTCTGAAGTTTGAGCATCACAATTCTTAGCAGTTTCTACTGATCTAGTCACACTGGACTGATGTGCTAAGTTAGTGGATTTTATGCTAGTTCCAGAGGTGGGTGATTGCTGGGTATGCATTTGCTAGCTAGACTAGAGGTCTTTGGACCCGGACCTGAACAGACCCGAGAACAATCAGACCTGAACCCGAATGGAACCGAGGACAACTTGACCTAGACCCGATCAGTACCCTAACGGGTCTGGTTCTAGATTGGACCCGAGTGACAACAATGTTATGTTTATCAGCAAAGTTGAACTTCTGTTTAACAAATAGGTCTTTATATGTCGGCTAGGCCTTCTATAAGTTAATAAATTAACCTTATTAGCGTAAAATAAATATGCTATAGCCTATGCAGAGCTGTGGTCAGGTCCATTCGGGTTCACTCAGTCTGTCAGCTGTAGCTACATAGACCCGATGACAATCGAACCAGTGAAGCCCTCTAACCTAAACCCTTTCACCCCAGTTTCTCCATGGAGAGATCTGCTGAATTCCAAGGTCTACCCTACAGGGTTATAGAAACATGTGATTTGGACTATGGATTCCCTGTCCGTTTAATAAGTCTTCTACTATTATTCTCTCTCCCGCTCTCCTCCCTGTGTAGACTCCAAGGCTGCAGAGGAGGCTACTGAAGCTACAGAGGCCAGTGCAGGTCCTGCAGGCCCGGAGCATGACTTAAGTCAGAGGGGAGTCTACACTGAACATGTCTTCACTGACCCTCTGTGTGTTCAGAGTACTAGTCCTGGGAAGACGCCAGCCAACTACACACAGAGGTATGGGATACATGGACGGACACACACACACACACACACACACACACACACACACACACACACACGCACGTTATAACATCCTGTTTCCATTCTCAGGGAGTCTGATCTGGTAAAGGATGGTGTGAGCTCCAACCCTAACCCAGAGGAACAGGACCTGATGAGAGAAGAAGCCCAGAAGATGAGCAGTGTTTTACCTACCATGTGGCTGGGGGCACAGAACGGATGGTGAGATGCCAATCCACTAATTAATCAATCAGATATGTTTATCCATCTCATATTGATCTCATCAGTCAAACTGGTGTGTGTTTTTCTGTGTGTGTGTGTTCCAGTGTGTACGTGCACTCGTCAGTGGCCCAGTGGAGGAAGTGTCTCCACTCTATAAAGCTGAAGGACTCTGTCCTGGGCATCGTCCATGTGAAGGGGAGAGTGTTGGTGTCTCTGGCTGATGGAACACTGGCTATCTTCCACAGAGGAGTGGGTAAGGTTGACGCGTTTCCATATGCTTTCTTACATGTGTTTTTGTGTCCGTTGATCTACTTGAATCCTATATAAGGGTATCAATTAAAGGATTTATATGCTGATGCTAACACCCCCCCCCCCTCCCCCTCCAGATGGTCAGTGGGATCTGACCAACTACCACCTGTTAGACCTGGGCAGACCCCACCACTCTATCCGCTGTATGACCGTGGTTCACGACAAGGTCTGGTGTGGCTTCAGGAACAAGATCTACGTGGTCCAGCCCAAAGCCATGAAGATAGAGGCATGCCTGACACACACACACAAACAAACACACACACACACGGAATCACACAGGCTCAGACAGGCTCAGACGGACTGACTCACATACCTAACACAGAAGTCTAGCCATCCACAGATTATAGTTTTAACCCTCCTTTTCCATCCTGTCTCTCCATCTCCCCCTCTCCCCCCCCGTAGAAGTCGTTTGATGCCCACCCCCGTAAGGAGAGCCAGGTGAGACAGCTGGCGTGGGATGGAGATGGTATCTGGGTGTCCATCCGACTGGACTCTACTCTGAGACTGTTCCACGCCCACACACACCAACACCTGCAGGACGTCGACATAGAGCCCTACGTCAGCAAGATGCTGGGTGAGGAACCAAGGGCATTTAAACACCTGTTATTGTGTTCTGTGTTCTATGCTTCTAACGCAGCGTGATTGTGGTGTTTGTGTGTCCTTGTTAGCTGAATGATATGGGACAGGGATTCATGGCATTAGAAAGCCCAAGTCACATACAGGAAATACAGACCCATACTTCATTATTTCTATTTTTTTAACAATACGTCATGTTGATCTCCCTCAGGTACGGGGAAACTGGGCTTCTCGTTTGTCAGGATCACAGCTCTCATGGTGTCCTGTAACCGTCTCTGGGTCGGCACCGGCAACGGAGTCATCATCTCTATACCTCTCACTGACAGTAAGGGGAAGTCTCTCTCTCTCCATCCCCCGCTCTCTGTGCCCATCACTCTCTCTCTCCCCTCTCTCTATGTAATGATTCATTTCTCTCTCCATCCCTCCATCTATCCACCATCTCTCTATTTTAATGATTCATCTCTCTCTCGCTCTGCCTCTAGCCGATAAGGTGACAGCGGGGCCAGGTAAACCTGGTGGAGTGATCCGTGTGTATGGTGATGAGAACAGTGACAAGGTGACAGCTGGAACCTTCGTACCCTTCTGCTCCATGGCTCATGCTCAGCTCTGTTTCCATGGTCACCGAGACGCCGTCAAGTTCTTCACGGCTGTCCCAGGTAACTTCACTTCTCCTCCCTCTCTTCTCCTCCTCCTCCTGCCTTTTAACTGGATGAAGGTCCTCCCTCCCCCCCAGGTCAGGTGATCCCGTCAGGTGCTGGCGAAGCAGCAGAGGTGGGGAGTGACAAGGGGGTAGGGGAGCACCCTCAACAGCAACTGGACAGGTCTGTTCTGGTGATGAGTGGCGGAGAGGGATACATCGACTTCAGGATGGGTGAGTTGGCTAGGACGATCATATCAGACAATCAATTGACAAGTACAGTCCGTATATGAAAACATACAGATTTGTATGAGTTGAAGTGACTTAATGTTTAATGTCTTGCTGTGTGTGTGTGTGTGTGTGTCTTTGTCTGTGTGTGTGTCTGTCTGTGTGTCTGTGTGTCTTTGTGTGTGTGTGTGTAGGTGACGAGGCTGGGGAGACTGAGGAGCCACTGGATGAGCACACTCTGAAGCTGCAGCCGTTCCTGGCTAAAGCTGAGAGGAGTCACCTGATCGTCTGGCAGGTCATGGGCAGTCAGGCCTGAACTTTAACCCCTGATCTCTGACCCTGCCACAGAGATTAGGAGTGGGAGGAGCCTGCTCGAAGCAGGAACAAGCTGCCCAATCAGATTCACTCTTCTGCATGTTTCTTTTAGTTTTACGGTTATTTGTTTATTTAATTTTAAATTTGACTGATTGTATCGAATTTTTTATCTGATACAAGCCTGTTGCTCTTCTATCATTACTATAATTATTATTATTACTATAATTATTATTGTTACTATAATTATTATTATTGAAAACAAAATCATTTCTGTTTATTTAATTTTCTTAGGTCATGTTTTGCACATGTTTTTCTATTGGACGCTTAGTGTCCAACCCCTCTGTCCAAATACTGTGTGGTGATTGGTGGAATCCATGTATGTTCAGGGTGTGTCTTTGGCCACACCCTTGTCCTCATCTCTGCTTCCTTTCAGTAAAGGACAGAGAGGAGACAATACTGTATGAAACTCTACGAGACACAGGAGAATAATGATGTCTGTGTTTGAACTGCAAAACCAAATCAACCGCATGATGTCTCACGTCGTCCAATAAGAAAGCAAGGATTACAGGACAATCCAGCGAGGGAGCCAATCCTCTGTCCTAAATGACATAGGTGTGCTCTTCTTGCATGCTCATTTGTGTTTAATTTTGTGAGAACATGGATGTTGATTGTATGCAAGACAGTTTAATCAATTGTCAGTTTTCTGGACCTGGGATCAGTGTTGTTCTCCATGACTATGATGTATGTTTAGGAAAACCTAATAGATCACAGATCAATCATGTCTGTAGCTGCAGGGTCAGAGAATCGCCCTATTCCAATACTTAAAAATGCATCCTCCCTTCCTAGGGGTAATTACAACTGGGTTGGATTGATGATTGAAATAATAGAATGGAGACAGATTAGTTATTAATGACCTCACGGAAGGTAGGTAGGAAGGCAGGGTTGCACTTTAAGAGTGTTGGAACAGGGTCTCTGACTGCTCTCCCGTCTTCCTTCCCACCAGCTAGAGTTTGCAGACATTTTACGAAAATCAACGGCTGCCTTAGGTTTGAAAGTTACAAAAAAACAAAACATTATGGACTTTTGAAGTGTGACCGAGTATTTATACCTATGTAAAAGGATGTTACACAGACGGTTACCAAAGGAAAATAATTTCAGTTGATCAGAATAATGTGAATGTACGGCATTGTAGCAGCATTTTCAGCCCGTCTCTCTGTAGATACAATAATATTTTGACAGACAGTCTCTTATAAGGTTCATGGTGTATAGATAGATGGATAGAAAGATATATTTTTAAGCTATCATCTCTGCAAATGAACTAAGAGCATTTTCTAGAGAGCAGAGATGTGAGAGTGTATAATAGCTGGTTTCTCTGCTTCTGGAGTCTTTTGTATGCTGAGAGTAGATGTTACCCATAGGCACAGATCTAGGATCAATTTACCCTCCAAATCCCAACGTGAACAATTAGGGGGGAACAACTCAACACTGACCTTAGATAAGCGTCTAGGGGCAACGTCTTCCTTTTACCTTTTGTACACTAGGGGACAGGGTGACTGTGAACTCTGACCGAACAGGATCCCTCCTGATAGGTTGACATGATACTGAAGTGTTCAGAGACTATTTTAAGCCTATTTTTATTATTGACTTTTTGTACATTTGTCTTTTTGACCCTAATCTGTGGTTGCGTCTAGATGGGGAGGAAGGTGTCATTTGACACACTCAGTCGGTGTCTCTGGTCTGTGTACCAGCAGATTGTGCTGGTGAGTGTTACTCCGGAGTCTGTCCTGAGGAGTGAACAAGGGTGTGTGTGCGTGTGTGCCTTTGTGCCTGTCAGTGTGTGTGTGTTTCTCCTCTCCAGGAGAAGAGGCGCCTCATATCGCAGTTTAGCCATTTCAGTATTTATTTCTATGAAAGAGCCTTTGCAGTTCAGAATGTAACTTTGTACAATATGAAATATGACTATATATGAATATAAAATGTATATCAAACATTGAAATGGCTTGGGTTTATTGTTTTGACACTGTTATTGGAATGGTTGAATTGGAGAGGGAGTAACTACTGAGTTATGCTCTACACTCAGTGTACAAAACATTAAGAACAACTTCATATAATATTGAGTTGCACCACCTTTTGCCCTCAGAAAAGCCTCAATTCGTCAGGGCATGGACTCTACAAGGTGTCAAGCGTTCCACAGGGATACTGGCCCATGTTGACTGCAATGCGTCCCACAGTTGTGTCAAGTTGGCTGGATGTCCTTTGGGTGGTGGACCATTCTTCTTGATACACACGGAAAACTGTTGAGCGTGGAAAAACATTTTGTCTTACCCATTCACCCTCTGAATGGCACACATACACAATCCATGTCTCGAGGATTAAAAATCCTTCTTTAACCTGTCTCCTCCCCTTCATCTACACTGATTGAAGTGGCTTTAACAAGTGACATCAATAAGGGATCATGGCTTTCGCCAGGATTCACCTGGTCAGTCTGTCATGGAAAGAGTAGGTGTTCCTAATGTTTTGTACACTGTATATCCCGAGGGGGAGGTTGAGTGCACTGGGGATAAGTTGTCATTAGGCACAGATCTGGGGCCAGTTTAACTTCACAAAATCCTTCGTTACTGCTCTGGTAAAATGTGTGAAACTGACTTTAGTCAGTGCCTAAGATCAACTTCTTCCAACTCCAACCTGGAGGTTGATGAACAGGTCAAGGTTCCCCCTCTGACTTGTCATGTTGCCGTGACTATGGTTGTCCCCAGTAACAGTACATGGATCACCTATCTATGTACTGCTACAGCATATCTTTAGCCTTAATTATTTTAACAATCAATTAAACTGACTTGTGAGGAAACTCTTGTGTGTCTTCTCCTTATTTGCTTTTTACAAGATTTCCAAGAATATTGGAATCACTGTCAGCTGCTATTTAACAGACCTGGGTCTTTCCAATACATGAGGTGTGCTTAAAATTGACCTCTTGAAAGAAAAAAATAAGAAAACAAAAAAACAGCATACATGCAGTGAGCGCCAAAAGTATTGGGACAGTGACAAATGCTTTAAGTTGATGGTATTTTCATCCATATGGGGTGAACAATTTAGGAATTACAGCACTTTTTGTACATAGTCCCCAATACATTATTTACCATTCATTTCTATTGGGCACAACATAATCTGAAACACAACCAAAACAAAACAATTTTATAGAGTCAGAAGCTTAATGTAATCATTTTGACCACTTTAATACACAAGTTAATTTGTCTCTACTTTTGGTCCTCTATGTACATAAAGTGCTGTAATTTCTAAATGATTCACCTGATATGGATGAAAATACCCTCAAATTAAAGCTGACAGCCTGCACTTTAGCCTCATAGTCACTGCTCAAAAAAATAAAGGGAACACTAAAATAACACATCCTAGATCTGAATGAATGAAATAATCTTATTAAACACTTTTTTCTTTACATAGTTAAATGTGCTGACAACAAAATCACAAAAATTATCAATGGAAATCAAATTTATCAACCCATGGAGGTCTGGATTTGGAGTCACCCTCACTACAGGCTGATCCAACTTTGATGTAATGTCCTTAAAACAAGTCAAAATGAGGCTCAGTAGTGTGTGTGGCCTCCACGTGCCTGTATGACCTCCCTACAACGCCTGGGCATGCTCCTGATGAGGTGGCGGATGGTCTCCTGAGGGATCTCCTCCCAGACCTGGACTAAAGCATCCTGGATGGAGCGAGACATGATGTCCCAGATGTGCTCAATTGGATTCAGGTCTGGGGAACGGGCGGGCCAGTCCATAGCATCAATGCCTTCCTCTTGCAGGAACTGCTGACACACTCCAGCCACATGAGGTCTAGCATTGTCTTGCATTAGGAGGAACCCAGGGCCAACCGCACCAGCATATGGTCTCACAAGGGGTCTGAGGATCTCATCTCGGTACCTAATGGCAGTCAGGCTACCTCTGGCGAGCACATGGAGGGCTGTGCGGCCCCCCCAAAGAAATGCCACCCCACACCATGACTGACCCACCGCCAAACCGGTCATGCTGGAGGATGTTGCAGTCAGCAGAACGTTCTCCACGGCGTCTCCAGACTCTGTCAAGTCTGTCACATGTGCTCAGTGTGAACCTGCTTTCATCTGTGAAGAGTACAGGGCACCAGTGGCAAATTTGCCAATCTTGGTGTTCTCTGGCAAATGCCAAACGTCCTGCACGGTGTTGGGCTGTAAGCACAACCCCCACCTGTCGACGTCGGGCCCTCATACCACCCTCATGGAGTCTGTTTCTGACCGTTTGAGCAGACACATGCACATTTGTGGCCTGCTGGAGGTCATTTTGCAGGGCTCTGGCAGTGCTCCTCCTGCTCCTCCTTGCACAAAGGCGGAGGTAGCAGTCCTGCTGTTGGGTTGTTGCCCTCCTACGGCCTCCTCCACGTCTCCTGATGTACTGGCCTGTCTCCTGGTAGCGCCTCCATGCTCTGGACACTACGCTGACAGACAAAGCAAACCTTCTTGCCACAGCTCGCATTGATGTGCCATCCTGGATGAGCTGCACTACCCGAGCCACTTGTGTGGGTTGTAGACTCCGTCTCATGCTACCACTAGAGTGAAAGCACCGCCAGCATTCAAAAGTGACCAAAACATCAGTCAGGAAGCATAGGAACTGAGAAGTGGTCTGTGGTCACCACCTGCAAAACCAGTCCTTTATTGGGGGTGTCTTGCTAATTGCCTATAATTTCCACCTGTTGTCTATTCCATTTGTACAACAGCATGTGAAATGTATTGTCAGTCAGTGTTGCTTCCTAAGTGGACAGTTTGATTTCACAGAAGTGTGATTGACTTGGAGTTACATTGTGTTGTTTAAGTGTTCCCTTTATTTTTTTGAGCAGTGTATAATTTCAAATCCAAAGTGCTGGAGTACAGAGCCAAAACAACAAAACATTTCACTGTCCCAATACTTTTTGGAGCACACTGTGTGTGTAAACCAAACACAATGGATATCAACGTAAAGCCGTAGCCAGCGCCTGGAGAATGACTGACCAGCGGTTAACGCTGAAGGTGAAGTTCAAGGACTACCTCTGGAAACACTCACCATCTCTCTCTCTCTTTTCTCTCTAATGCTCTGCCACAGTATCGATTGCCTTAAACTGGGCAGAAAAGCAACATATCGTACAACTCAGTCTCATGTTGCCCTGAAACAGTCTCTCATAGCTCTGGTTCATCGTCAGTCTCATGTAACGCCTTGGACCAGAGCTAATCGGGTACCAGTGTCCAAGAGGTTGCTACAATCACAGCTACATCCTGTAGCGAGTATAACGATACTACGACTGTAGTAGTTTTAGTGACCACTAGATTGCACCATTGTCTTGTATATGGTCAGCCTCTTCAGGAGTACTTAGTTACTTTGCACGCCCAATGCTATATGGCAGAGAAAATTACTTGCTTGCTTTATGTGCATTAATGATGTAACACTGGAATTCCTGACCTGGCGTGGGATCAGAAACCGTTTTACCTGAGAATTCAAACACTTCCGGAAATGTTTCAAATATCTTCGATTTTAGGTGAAAGTCAAAGGAAGCCCATGCAACAAGTGTAGGCTAGTCATTTAAATTGGGCGCGTTTTAAATTATACTTAATATTAATCTCGAGAGAATTTGACGAAGGCTGTGTAGAGAAATACAGTATGCTCTACCCTTTAGCTCAGTTGGTAGAGCATGGCGCTTGCAACGCCAGGGTTGTGGGTTCGTTTCCCACGGGGGGCCAGTATGAAAATGTATGCACTGTAAGTCGCTCTGGATAAGAGCGTCTGCTAAATGACTAAAATGTGAAATGTACAAATTTGATCATTGTACAGTGCCAAATGCGTGGCCTGTCTGGCTGTGCACTGGACGGGAGCTGTCCACTCCGCTGTGGTGCTGAATATAAGAACGTTTGGGACGGCGCGCATCCGGGTGCCACAGCCACTATCATCCCAGAGCAACGCGCAAGAGCTGCGACATGGAGGATAACCATGAGACAGGGCTTAATTTTCATAAAGCGACAGTTTAGAAGGACATTTCTCTGTACCTAGTACGTCTGCAACTTCTAAGAAAACTGTCCAAACACAAGAAAGAACCCGTGAAGCTGCATGGCATTTATGTGTTGATGTATAGCCTACAGGCTACCTACCCACGTGGTGGCGCCCGGAGCACACACAGCATGTTGGATTACTGTGCAGAAGGACATTTCAAATATTCAGCCATTTTTGTATTATTGTAGGCCTATGTAATATATGGCAATATTCTATTATCATTTCCTGAATGGGACATAAACTCCGTCATAGTGAATATTTTACATAAAGAATGGCAGCTAGAATCAATATTCAATATTAATGTTTTACATTGACATTTACATCATTTAGCAGACTCTCTTATCCAGAGCGACTTACAAATTGGTACATTCACCTTATAGCCAGTGGGATAACGACTTTACAATATGTTATTATTATTAATTTTTTTTTTTTTTGGGGGGGGGGGGTAAGGGGGGGTAGAAGGATTACTTTATCCTATCCCAGGTATTCCTTAAAGAGGTGCGGTTTCAAGTGTCTCCGGAAGGTGGTGAGTGACTCCGCTGTCCTGGCGTCGTGAGGGAGCTTGTTCCACCATTGGGGTGCCAGAGCAGCAAACAGTTTTGACTGGGCTGAGCGGGAACTGTGCTTCCGCAGAGGTAAGGGGGCCAGCAGGCCAGAGGTGGATGAACGCAATGCCCTCGTTTGGGTGTAGGGACTGATCAGAGCCTGAAGGTACGGAGGTGCCGTTCCCCTCACAGCTCCGTAGGCAAGCACCATGGTCTTGTAGCAGATGCAAGCTTCAACTGGAAGCCAGTGGAGTGTGCGGAGGAGCGGAGTGACGTGAGAGAACTTGGGAAGGTTGAACACCAGACAGGCTGCGGCATTCTGGATGAGTTGTAGGGGTTTAATGGCACAGGCAGGGAGCCCAGCCAACAGCGAGTTGCAGTAATCCAGACGGGAGATGACAAGTGCCTGGATTAGGACCTGTGCCGCTTCCTGTGTAAGGCAGGGTCGTACTCTCCGAATGTTGTAGAGCATGAACCTACAGGATCGGGTCACCGCCTTGATGTTAGCGGAGAACGACAGGGTGTTGTCCAGGGTCATGCCAAGGCTCGTCGCACTCTGGGACGAGGACACAACGGAGTTGTCAACCGTGATGGCGAGATCATGGAACGGGCAGTCCTTCCCCGGGAGGAAGAGCAGCTCCGTCTTGCTGAGGTTCAGCTTGAGGTGGTGATCCGTCATCCACACTGATATGTCTGCCAGACATGCAGAGATGCGATTCGCCACCTGGTTATCAGAAGGGGGAAAGGAGAAGATTAGTTGTGTGTCGTCTGCGTAGCAATGATAGGAGAGGCCATGTGAGGATATTACAGAGCCAAGTGACTTGGTGTATAGCGAGAATAGGAGAGGGCCTAGAACTGATCCCTGGGGGACACCAGTGGTGAGAGCACGTGGTGCGGAGACAGATTCTCGCCACACCACTTGGTAGGAGCGACCGGTCAGGTAGGACGCAATCCAAGAGTGAGCCGCGCCGGAGATGCCCAGCTCGGAGAGGGTGGAGAGGAGAATCTGATGGTTCACAGTATCAAAGGCAGCAGACAGGTCTAGAAGGACAAGAGCAGAGGAGAGAGAGTTAGCTTTAGCAGTGCGGAGAGCCTCCGTGACACAGAGAAGAGCAGTCTCAGTTGAATGACCATTCTTGAAACCTGACTGGTTTGGATCAAGAAGGTCATTCTGAGAGAGATAGCAAGCGAGTTGGCTAAAGACGGCACGCTCAAGAGTTTTGGAGAGAAAAGAAAGAAGGGATACTGGTCTGTAATTGTTGACATCAGAGGGATCGAGTTTTGGTTTTTTGAGAAGGGGTGCAACTCTCGCATTCTTGAAGACAGAAGGGACATAGCCAACGGTCAAGGATGAGTTGATCAGCGAGGTGAGGTAAGGGAGAAGGTCACCGGAGATGGTCTGGAGAAGAGAGGAGGGGATAGGGTCAAGCGGGCAGGTTGTTGGGCGGCCGGCCGTCACAAGTCGCAAGATTTTATCTGGAGAGAGAGGGGAGAAACATTTACATTTACATTTAAGTCATTTAGCAGACGCTCTTATCCAGAGCGACTTACAGGAGCAATTAGGGTTAAGTGCCTTGCTCAAGGGCACATTTACGTCATTTAGCAGACGCTGTAGTCCAGAGCGACTCACAAATTAATGCATTCACCCTATAGCCAGTGGGATAACCACTTTACAATTTTTTTTTGGGGGGGGGGGGGTAGAAGGATTACTTTATCCTATCCCAGGTATTCCTTAGAAAGAAGTCAAAGCATAGGGTAGGGCAGTGTGAGCAGGACCAGCAGTGTCATTTGACTTAACAAACGAGGATCGGATGTCGTCAACCTTCTTTTCGAAATGGTTGACGAAGTCATCCACAGAGAGGGAGGAGGGGGGGGGGGGGAGGATTCAGCAGGGAGGAGAAGGTGGCAAAGAGCTTCCTAGGGTTAGTGGCAGATGCTTGGAATTTAGAGTGGTAGAAAGTGGCTTTAGCAGCAGAAACAGATGAAGAAAATGTAGAGAGGAGGGAGTGAAAAGATGCCAGGTCCGCAGGGAGTCTAGATTTCCTCAGGAAAGGAACTTATCAAGGCGTCAAGCTCATTGATGAACTCTCCAAGGCAACCTGGAGGGCGTAAATGATAAGGATGTTAAGCTTGAATGGGCTAGTGACTGTGACAGCATGGAATTCAAATGAGGAGATAGACAGATGGGTCAGGGGAGAAAGAGAGAATGTCCACTTGGGAGAGATGAGGATTCCTGTGCCACCACCTCGCTGACCAGATGCTCTCGGGGTATGCAAGAACGAGGAGAGAGCAGTAGGAGTATCAGTGTTTTCTGTGGTAATCCATGTTTCCGTCAGCGCCAAGAAGTTGAGGGACTGGAGGGTAGCATAGGCTGAGATGAACTCTGCCTTGTTGTCCGCAGAACCGCAGTTCCAGAGGTTGCTGGAGACCTGGAACTCCACGTGGGTCGTGCTTGCAGGGACCACCAGGTTAGAGAGGCAGCAGCCACGCGGTGTGAGGCGTTTGTATAGCCTGTGCGGAGAGGAGAGAACAGGGATAGACAGACGAGTAGTTGACAGGCTACAGAAAATGGCTACAATAATGCAAAGGAGATCGGAATGAAATGAACTAAACATCTGGGAAAGCAAGAGAGCAGGGCCTCCCTCACTTACGTTTCACTGAAACACTCAAATATAACTCTCCCCACTTTAGAAATTATAATTGTTGTAAACTACAGCGGTTCAATGTTTTCTAGGAATAGACTAACTTAGTTTATTCAGGAAGCTAACTTGGTACAGTATTCTTCCGTGAAAACCGTCCAGGGCACCGAATCCTATGACGCCATGTTGGAAAGATTAATGAGACTGGGTAAATGCATACATTTTGAATAAAGCCAAATCCACAAACTAATGGTACTCGAGTTTTAATAATGTCACCCATAGGCCTAATTATATAGTTTTTCATTCTCCAGGGACTCTATATTGCCATAGGCCCATATGAATTGATCAATGGAATTGATCTATGGTGATTAGGGAATTGTAAAGAAACAGTGATACATTAAAACTTAAATATTAGGCTAATAACTTGAGCCTAAACATCTGGAATATTACAGAATATACGTTTATGCCCTTCAGAAAGTCAAGGGTCGATCAGTGTGCCTTGCTGGGAGGGTTTTCCCGCGATCGTGTAGGCCTAGAGACGTCATGATGATGCTCACTCTTATTGGTTAAGGGATTGCCATGTTCTGAATTAGCATAAAGGACGCAACTGGAAAAGGATCCACTTGGGGGTAAGCTGGTGATGCGTCACAGCCCTTTGTGAAAGAGAAGAAAAAAAACTCAAAATATCGACAAACCTGCGAATCAATGCGTACCAATGGCAACGAAACCATTCGTGATCTCAGAACGGAACACAAACGTGCTACAGGTGATTCGAGGCATCAACATTGGAATCGAAGGGGGTCCCAAGTTCCATAAACAACTTATACTAACGTTCCATAGAAACTTGACATGGAGTATTAGCGGTTGAAGTCCTACAACGTGTAGAGAATAGCAGAATATTTCACCACGTCACTTCTCGAGACCATGAAACAGCACCAAATGTGAGCGCGGGGGGGTGAAACAAGACCAAGTTGAGGCTGAGAAAACCACCCACCGTCGAAGAAGCCAGCAGCCTCGCGCACGGTCAGGAAATCACAAGGAGAAAAGTTCCAAGCCTGCTGCGCCTTTGTCTTTCGTATCGCGTAAGTGAACTAAGAAACAGCTACATAAATGTACAGGGACAGTATTATCAGTCTTGCTGAGATATCAGAATAGCAGCAGAGAGCAGAGGAAAAGAAAACAACAACTGCCGTTTTGTATTGACAACAACAATAATAGCAGATCATCATGGATACAGGGGGGTCATCCGGGCTGGCCAAATCAGCCGCTGTAAAACTGTCCGAGATGGGAGAAAGAACGAAACAGTTTGGCAACGCAATGAAAGCCCCTGACCATCAAAGACGGATCATTTTAGTGATCGTCTGCGTGGCTCTTCTTCTAGACAATATGCTCTATATGGTTATAGTCCCGATTATTCCCGACTACCTTGCTGATTTAGAGCTTGAGCAAGCAGAGCACATCCACGTAGTTATACATCCCAATTCTTCAATCAACAGCACAATGAGCTCAGCCCAAGCTAAAAGCAACAGGGACAATTTAGACGTCCAAATAGGAGTACTTTTTGCATCGAAGGCTATCTTGCAGCTTTTGGTGAACCCGTTGTCAGGAACTTTCATAGACCGCGTTGGATACGACATTCCACTCCTAATAGGATTAACGGTCATGTTCTTCTCCACATGCATATTTGCTTTCGCTGAGAACTACGCGACGCTGTTTTTTGCCCGTAGTTTGCAAGGTCTGGGTTCAGCTTTCGCGGACACCTCAGGAATTGCCATGATAGCAGATAAATACACCGAAGAATCGGAGAGAAGTAAAGCCCTCGGTATCGCCCTGGCGTTCATCTCTTTCGGGAGCCTGGTAGCGCCTCCCTTCGGGGGTATTCTGTACGAGTTTGCGGGTAAAAGAGTACCGTTTATCGTTCTCGCCGTGGTTTGCCTTATAGACGGGATTCTGCTCTTGACCGTGATCAAGCCGTTCTCGAACAGGACTAGAGACAATATGCCGGTGGGTACCCCCATCTACAAACTAATGGTTGACCCGTACATAGCTGTCGTGGCAGGTGCCCTAACAGTGTGCAATATCCCCCTGGCCTTTCTGGAGCCCACCATAGCCAACTGGATGGAGAGCACCATGCATTCAACTAAGTGGGAAATGGGATTATGTTGGCTGCCTGCTTTCTTCCCACATGTTCTGGGTGTCTACATGACCGTCAAACTGGCTTCTAAGTACCCCAACCTGCAGTGGTTCTATGGAGCCTTGGGCATGGTCATTATCGGGGCCAGCTCGTGCACCGTTCCAGCATGCAAAACATTCGGCCAGTTAATCGCCCCGTTATGTGGCATATGTTTCGGCATCGCTCTTGTGGACACTGCCCTGTTGCCAACACTTGCCTTTCTGGTCGATGTGCGTCATGTGTCCGTGTACGGCAGCGTCTACGCTTTAGCTGACATCTCCTATTCTGTCGCGTATGCCATGGGTCCTATCGTGGCGGGGAATATAGTGCACAACTATGGGTTTGTCCAACTCAACCTGGGCATGGGCCTCGTCAATGTCCTGTACGCACCGGCCCTTCTGCTGCTCCGTAACGTGTGCCAAATGAAACCGTCCTACTCCGAGAGAGATAACCTGTTGGTGGACGATGATGAACCAGAGGGTCTGGATGATACCATGAAGATGGAGGAGCGGAGAGGCAAGAAGAAGGGTTATAGTTCGGCAGGGAACTGCTTGCCTGTGGTGGTGGATGAGAATGGAGGGTTCGACCCGTTTAGAGCACAAACACGTGCCTCTTCAATGGAATCCTCTGGTCCAGAGTACAGTTAAAATACTCAGAGTACACTTAGAATATTCTGACTACAGTTAGAATACTGGATCACAACATAGAACTACAGCTAGAATGGAGTACAACTTAGAACGTCCCCGAATACATTCTGAGAGTTCGAGAATTTGGACACATTCCGTTTTAAGAGTTAGGACTTATGGACCTGTCAAACGAGCGTAGACAGTCACTTCACTCTGTAATATACTCATGTGCAACATAGAAATACCCAATCACCTAACCATAATTGTGTGACCCGTTTCCAAAGTTTATTTTATTTCATCGTAATTGAACAAGTCTTCTATGTATGTATTGTTTTTTATGGTCGTCTAAGTGGAGTACTATTGTGAGAGGTCTATCAAATACAGTTGACTATATGTGCATTACTACTGCAGAGTATTGTAAAAAGGTAAATAGATAAATGTATGTACAAGATTATATTGATATAATAAATACACGTCCAACTGCCAAGGCATCAACTAGCCTTTTGTGTAAAAAACAACAACTATTTTTTAGTACTGGCAACCATTGATTGCATTTCTTAATTTCGTTGACATATTGACTATAATTAGTATTTTGTTTTTATTTTGTTTTTATTTTCCATATCTAATATCGAAACGTTGCCTAATTGTGACCTCTGTATTTTTTACATTTATTTTTGTGATGTAGTTTTTTTTCTTCGTAAAATGTAGTGTGTTATAATCAAATGCGTTTGTACATATGTGGATATTTACATAGTAAATGATTAAATTGTATTTGGGCCTATGCATATTTGAGTGTGTGCGTGATGTATGCGTGTATGTTGGAAACGGTTTATTGTCAAAAGGTAATGAAGTGAATATCCGTCATAGCTCATTAACAACTTCCCAAATTGAGCGCATATATGTTAATATATCGATAATAGTTATAATAAAATTGTATATAAATATAACGTGTTTTGTGTATGTCATATTTATTTATAGTGAGATGATAAAATAATCTTTAAATCATACTTGTTATTCAGTTCTGAATCAAACGAAGGGCGTTTGATTAGGTGCGTAATGGTAGCTAGCTAGCAATGTTACCAAATAAACTGGTTGATAGAAATCCTTATGTAGGCCTACACCTAATCCCTATGTTGAAGAGAAGAGATAATCCACAAGACCCCGACGGATCCTGATTGAATCAACAATTTAGTTACAGACATTAGTTAGCAATCTCTGCTACAAACATTACAATTTCTGTGCTTAATTTGGATTTTGGTGTAAACGCTTTGTAGTCAGAGATTTGTGCGAAAATTACAGTTACAGGGGTGGATTGTTATTCAACCCATACTGTAAAGATAATCAACGAATAGTTTGTCCTTTTTAAATGCGGGTATTGAATATGATACTTCAACCAACTGATCGTTTCACTGTGAGGTTTATAGATTACATAATTAATCAAAAGGGCAATTACGCACGAGAGCCAGAGAGAGAGAGTGCGTGTTTTATGGGTGTGTGAGTGAGAGGGGGCAGAGAGAGAGAGAGAGAGAGAGAGAGAGAGAGAGAGAGAGAGAGAGAGAGAGAGAGAGAGAGAGAGAGAGAGAGAGAGAGAGAGAGAGAGAGAGAGAGAGAGAGAGAGAGAGAGAGAGAGAGAGAGAGAAACAAGAGCATGTGAATGTTATTCTCATTATTTAAGAATGACTTAGTTCATATAACGTCATGTAAACGTTTACTTGGTGGTGCGTAAAGTCATGGTGCAACTAGCTGGCGCTCAGCGCTGTCCATGGTTCTGAAAGTTGACACTTGCGCTGTGTAAACTCGCAGCAGACGCCCCACAAGGAGAACGGTTCTAACGAAATTGTTCTCTCGACAACCAAGTGTAGGTAGTCAAGCTATTCGTTGATTTTCAGCTCTCAAACTCAGAAAAAGCCCGGTTTTTCCCCTGACACACTCTAAACTCAACAATAAAGTCATACCGGCTAACGCGGATTGTAGCTACTACTATCTCAATATCATTTTCATACTTTGTCAGAGGTGGGCAGGGGGGGAAGCAAGCCAAGCTGTCAAATAATATGTTCCACGAATAGATTTCGATGGGAGGAGTTTGCTGCCTGCGGGGTAGGTAGAGACAGACAAACACCTAGAGCATCTTTACTAAGCAAGCGCGCTTTAAAAGTCAAAGCCTTGCAATGGGTGTGAGCTAGGAGTGGATATCATGGAGAGTGAGACAGAATGGGGAACGAACATTCGTTCGCGTCAAAGGATTTAGTTATATCATGTGAGTTATATGTACGGACGCGGGACACTATGTAATCTTGTTGCAAACCTTTTCGACCTCTCGAGGAGTGAAGGAAGGCATCCATTGCTCAGGTAAGCGGAAATCTTTTCCCTTATCCTCATTATTCACAAATATGTCTAGTTCAGCAAGTTAACAGGTGCATTATTTGCTTAGTTTGGATGACTTGGAAGGAAACAGCTCCTCGATTAATACTTGTGGAAAGATTGTGATGGTTGTTATGTATCTATAATCTATCTATGCTGAATACAATAATATATTCTATTTAACACTAATGCATACCATATCGACACCTGGTGATACGATTTTGGTTTTTAAATCTAATTTATAATAGAACTCGACAGTGACAGTTATAAAGCAGCAATCCTCAGAGTCGATTTTTAAAGTAATACTCCTTCCCTTTCTTTTGAATGATTTGGATGTACCGGCTTCATGCAGAAGACTGAACTTCAACCAACTCTTGTGAGTTTGAATTCCTCCTGACCGATTCTGGCTGGATAACAACATGCCTATCCTGGAGAGAGAGCCGCCGAAAGGCCGCAGGGAAAGCTATGTATGAAACTCTTACGTTGTATATATGTATATATAATCGATATATTAATAATCTATATACAGTAAATAATGTAGGCCGATACATTATAATTGTTTAAAACACTGAGTGTAATGAATTGTTTAATAAGGATTGTGTCTGGCTGTAACTTTCTATCAACTATTTCTAAAACAAATCTTTGCTTTATCTATGCGGGTATATTATGAGAATGTCTGCATTATCTGCCTATAAGGTGAATTATAATAGGCCTATGTTATTCAGGGAGTCGCAACAGTGAGTAGCAATAACTGAATCGATAGTCATTTATTGGTGGATAATTTGCAGAATCTAGAATCCCGTTGCTTGCTTTACTTATTTCACTCAGTTCACATTGTTGCTGTTTTATCACATTGTTGCTTGTGACTGACAAAGTAGCGTTGGTGATTATGGAATTCGTTTCTTACCTTGACATTTACCACAGTCCTTTTTGTAACCTAAATTGTTTTCCAAAGTATGTATTTATTGTTACAAATTTGCTTCTTACTTGTTCTATTTCTAAACAAATTGTATTGAGAAGGGATTTTCATAAGTGTATTGCAGAACCAACGCACTGACTATCAATAGAAAAAGTATGCAGCAACAAGCTTGAAAGCCATTGCAAATGTGACAGAGACAGGCGCTGTCCATGGGACTGAAAAAAACATAGGTGCTGAAACGCGAATGTTTCTGCTGTGTCCTTGTACTGACCGCTAGGGGAAAAACGAGAGAATTGGAAGGCTTTTATTACACTGGTATGATCAAAACCGGGGAATTAAAATACACTCTCAGACTTGATATAATGCAAATGTATGATCTAAAACAGAGCTCTGGAAGCCGTGATACTTGCGGCCAAATTCTAGTTCTCTAAAGTCTAAACTTTTATCATGTAAAAGCAAATTTATCGAAGCTTTTTTGTAGGAAGATACACACATTCTGCAAATTGTAAACAATACCGAGAAGTAATCCGGGAAGTCAAACGTCTCTCTACAATTCACGTTTCTGTTGCCAGAGCACTTAACTATATGCTACTAGAATTTACACAGCACCATTGGTTTAGGTTACGGCGAATATGAACGAAGCACAAGCCCGTGGTGTGACACTTCAATTGTCCACTGGAGATCAATTAATTAAATACAATTGAACTCAGAACGATACGATTCGAATTGATCTCCCCCAAGAGTGGCCATTCGCTTGGGGCTAATTCCAGGGTAAAATATCGCCAACCTATGCATTCAATCATACCTGTTTCACATTTGATTTACACACTAATCAATTAGGGTTCCTCAAGGGTCCTTTGGGAACGGTGATGTTTCTATGTGGAACCATACTGACCCAAATAATCCCTTTGAGCCCTTCAATGGTTCTTTGCAGTTCAGAAAAGGGTTCTTTCCTATTTTAGTAATAAATAAAACGTCGGGGCGGCGGTTCATTAGAATATTTTGGGGCGTGGTTTGCACACAGCTCTTTTTGTGCAACTGTGAATGAAAGTGTCACTCCAGTTTATCTAATCTGTTGTGTTTTGCTATTAATGTTACGTATGACTATACTGTATGGTTCTACATAGAACCTTTGAGATTGAACAAATTATTTAGAGAGCCATTCTCCATAAAGGTTATATAAAGAACCGTAGAAAATGGTTCCATATAGCCCCAAAAAGGGTTGTAACCAGAGCGGAACCCTTATTAGGTGCTATATAGAACCTTTTTTTAATGGATTTTTATAGAACCTTAGAAAAGGGTTCTTGATAACACCATACAGGTTCCATTTAGAACTTTATGAGCATGGTTCTTTGTAGAACCTTCAAAAAAAGGTTCCATATAGCACCTAAAAGGGTTCCACTGTGGTTACAAGCCAAATAACCCTTATTTGGCACCATTCTCACAAGTTACACTGGCCAGAATGACAGAATGGATTAAAACATATCAGGCCAAATTGTGACAAATAATTAGTCAACACTCAACACACTTACTCCTACTCCGTATACAGTACTTTTCATTAGCATTTTACTAAATATAAAATAACCATAGCTGTTTCGATCAAAAGGATCATTTTCGTATCCCACAGGGCGCTGTAAAATTCATTCTCAACTTGGCTTCAAGCAGTTCGAATGAATAATTCACTCAGGTTCTAAGAATACAAGCTTTAAAGAGAAACTTCAGGAAGCAAATTAGGGATTTTAATGCTCAGACGAATGAATAAATGCCTACAGGCTGGAAAACAGCTTCCTTATAATGATTAACACATTTTGTCCTTTTGGGTGCAGCCTCAATGAGTCAATATTTATCCCAATCCAACCATTACAGAGGGACTGATTGATTGATTGATCTCCACAACGTTAGGTCCTGTCCAAGGTGCCTGTCCCACCACTGAAGCAGACCCTGGACATGTACCTGAGCTGTATGAAACACCTGGTGAAGGAGGAACAATATCGGAAGACTAAAGCCATCGTGGAGAAGTTTGGAGAGCCAGGCGGCACTGGAGAGCTGCTGCAGAAGAAACTACTGGAGAGGAGCGACAAGACATACAACTGGGTAAACTCCCTCCCTCTCTCACTGGGTAAACTCCCTCCCTCCCTCCCTCACTCAGACAAACATTGTGTCCCAAATGGTACCCTATTGCCTATATAGTGCAAGGGCTCTGGTCAAAGGTAGTGTGCACTGTAGGGAATAAGGTGTCATTTGGGAGGCAGACAAGACCCTCTAGTAACTGTAAACATTCAAATACATTCTGTTAACCACTATGGGAGTGTGATCCTTGTTAGGTTTCTATTGTTTTTGAAACAGAAGTCAGACTTGGTGTGGGATGGGATGCCGGTTTACCTTTTAGCTCCCACATGTGTAAAGCATGCAAAGTAGCATACCCTTATACTTCTACACTCTTAGAATAAAGGTGCTATCTATAATGTTTTGGTTGCAGATAGAACCCTTTTGGTTCCAGGTAGAACCCTTTTGGGTTCCATGTACAGTGCCTAAAGAAAGTATTCACATCCCTTGACTTTTTCCACATTTTGTTATGTTACAGGCTGAATTGAACATTGATTTAGATTTTATGTCACTAACCTATACACAATACCCCATAATGTCAAAGTGGAATTATGTTTTTCCAAATGTTTCCAAATTAATTAAAAATGAAAATTCTGAAATGTCTTGAGTCAATAAGTATTCAACCCCTTTGCTATGGCAAGCCTAAATAAGTTCAGGAGTGAAGATTTGCTTAAAAAGTCACATAATAAGTTGCAGGACAATAATAGTGTTTAACATGATGTTTGAATGTCTACCTCATCTCTGTTCCCCACACATACAATTATCTGTAATGTCCCTCAGTCGAGCAGTGAATTTAAAACACAGATTCAACCACAAAGACCAGGGAGGTTTTACAATGCCTCGCAGAGACGGGTAAAAAAAGAAGAAGAAAAATGCAGACAATGTATTACACTTTGGATGGTGTATCAATACACCCAGTCACTACAACAATACAGTCGTCCTTCCTAACTCAGTTGCCGAAGAGGAAGGAAACCACTCAGGATAACAGCTGTGAGTATTTCTGGGTAAGTCTCTAAGAGCTTTCCACACCTGGATTGTGCAACATTTGCCAATTTATTATTTTCAGTAGAAGTAAAAAATGTAACTCGGCCACTCAGGAACATTCACTGTCTTCTTGGTAAGCAACTCTGGTGTAGATTTGGCCTTGTTTTAGGGTATTATCCTGCTGAAAAGTGAAATAATCTCCTGGTGGAAAGCAGACTGAACCAGGTTTTCCTCTAGGATTTTGCCTTTGCTTAGCTCCATTCAGTTTATTTTTTATCCTGAAAAACTCCCCAGTCCTTAATGACTACAAACATACCCATAACATGATGCAGCCACCACTTTGCTTGAAAATATGGAGAGTGGTACTCAGTAATGTGTTGTATTAGATTTGCCCCAAACATAACACTTTGTATTCAGGACAAAAAGTGAATTGCTTTGCCACATTTTTTTCAGTATTACTTTCGTGCCTTGTTGCAAACAGGATGCATGTTTTGGAATATTTTATTCTCTACAGGCTTCCTTCTTTTCACTCTGTCAATTAGGTTAGTATTGTGGAGTAACTACAATGTTGTTGATCCATCCTCAGTTGTCTCCTATCACAGCCATTAAACTCTGTAACTGTTTTAAAGTCACCATTGGCCTCATGGTGAAATCCACTGTCAAAGGTGCTTCTACAAAGTATTGACTCAGGAGTGTGAATACGTATGTAAATTAGATATTTCTGTATTTCATTTTCTATACATTTGCTAAAATTTCAAAAAACATGTTTTCACTTTGTCGTTAGAAAAAAATCAATGTAATCCATTTGGAATTCAGGCTGTAACACAACAAAATGTGGAATAAGTCAAGGGGTATGAATTCTTTCTGAAGGCACTGTAGAACCCTTTCTACTGAGTGTTCTACATGGAACCCAAAAGGGTTCTACATGGAACCAAAATGTGTTTTACCTGGAACCAAAAAGTGTTTTCCTATGGGGACAGCCAAATAACCCTTTTGGAACCCTTTTTTCTAAGAGTGTACAGTATACTTCGACATCACTTAAGGGTGATACATTGTAGACCACAAGTAGAAGTAAACATGACCTAAAGGTGTGATACATCAGGAGTGTGTCGATAATGGAAAGCTAAACAATCTCCTTTGATAACCCATTGGAGACCTGTCCATAAAGACTGTAGAGTCTCCACACTGTGATCGAAGACACTATCAACTCCATAAATGGCCCAATATACTTGGACCATCAATAACAGCTGGCAACGGAAGGAGGAAAGAACTAAAGCTGTAGCCATAGATCTATCAGATCTGCCACTTGGTGTCTGCAGGACCGATCCATCACTGGCCACTTAGATGATCAGTCAGTCCTGAATTAAAGTAGCTTTCTGATATCTATCAAACTCCCACTCCTCCGCCACAGCCTCTCTCCTCCTCTCCTCCTCTAGTCCTTTTGTCCTCTCTTTCTCTCTGTTATCTATCAAACTCCCACTCCTCCTGCTGCAGCCTCTCCCCTCCTCCCCTCCCCTCCCCTCCTCTCCATCTTGCTATGATACACAGTGCCCTCATGATATTGATGGCTTCTCACACTGATGCCCATGAGATTGCCTTCTAAGAACACGTTTTCAGTATTGTGTTTGAAGCCTGTTCAACGAAGCCACAGTTTAAAAACATGCAGGAGAAGTTGTTGGCACCTTGCCAACATGGATGGACAAAGTAGAGTGTCTGTTCTCTCTCTCTCTCTCTCTCTCTATCTCTCTCTCTCTCTCTCTCTCTCTCTCTCTCTCTCTCTCTCGCTCTCTCTTGCTCTCTCTCTCTCTCTCTCTCTCTCTCTCTCTCTCTCTCTCTCTCTCTCTCTCTCTCTCTCTCTCTCTCTCTCTCTCTCTCTCTCACTCTCTCTCTCAGGTTTATGACTACTGGCTAGAAGACATGTATTTGAATCAGAGATTGGCCCTACCAGTCAACTCCAATCCTGCCATGGTCTTCCCAAAACAAAACTTTAGAGATCGCAAAGACTCCCTCAGGTATGTGAAAGACTCCCTCGGGTATGTGAAAGACTCCCTCAGGTATGTGAAAGACTCCCTCAGGTATGTGAAAGACTCCCTCAGGTATGTGAAAGACTCCCTCAGGTATGTGAAAAGACTAACTTTCTCAGTGTGAAATAAGAACTAAACAGCAATGCTTCATTCATTGAGGGGCTGATGCAGTCATTTTCTCAATCAGATTAGTGCTGGTTGACTGATAACCAGTTGAATTACACTTGAAAAGATGAAGTAATGTACATATTAATCTTGGCACCGAAAACCAAATTCAGCTACTCTAACGAGAGACTGTGTACATTGAACTATGTAGTTACTTATTTAGATAGTTACTTATTTCGCATTTTCAAATTTTCTCATCCTGAATCCCTATACAACTAGAAACTGTCCAACTATATAATGGTAAATACAATATACAGAGTACAGTATTGTATTATACTGCCACATACAATGGTGCTGGTGCACTGCAATACATGGTTGTTATGCTTCCTGTCCTGTACTGTAAACCACACTTGGTGAGAGATTTACAACAATATTTTCAGCAGGCATAAACCAAACCAGATTTACAACAATGTTTTCAGCAGGCATAAACCAAACCAGATTTACAACAATATTTTCAGCAGGCATAAACCAAACCGGATTTACAACAATGTTTTCAGCAGGCATAAACCAAACCAGATTTACAACAATGTTTTCAGCGGGCATAAATCAAACCAGATTTACAACAATGTTTTCATCAGGCATAAACTAAACCAGATTTTACAACAATGTTTTCAGCAGGCATAAACCAAACCAGATTTACAACAATGTTTTCAGCAGGCATAAACCAAACCAGATTTACAACAATGCTTTCAGCAGGCATAAACCAAACCAGATTTACAACAATGTTTTCAGCAGGCATAAACCAAACCAGATTTACAACAATGTTTTCAGCAGGCATAAACCAAACCAGATTTACAACAATGTTTTCAGCAGGCATAAACCAAACCAGATTTACAACAATGTTTTCAGCAGGCATAAACCAAACCAGATTTTACAACAATGTTTTCAGCAGGTATAAACCAAACCAGATTTACAACAATGTTTTCAGCAGGCATAAACCAAACCAGATTTTACAACAATGTTTTCAGCAGGCATAAACCAAACCAGATTTTACAACAATGTTTTCAGCAGGTATAAACCAAACCAGATTTACAACAATGTTTTCAGCAGGCATAAACCAAACCAGATTTTACAACAATGTTTTCAGCAGGTATAAACCAAACCAGATTTACAAGCTGCAGTACATGGAGAGTATCAGTAGCCAGTCTGCATCATCTCTTCTCTACTTCTCTGCTGCTTATTAAATGAGCTGTGGTCTGCCCGCCTGACAGACAACACACACACACACACACACACACACACACACACACACACGCGCACATACACACACATACACGCACACACACACACTCACAAACACACACACAAACACACAAGACCATCCAGATCCAGACTGTGTACTGTTACTCAACATTAGCTTTTGTCAGCTCCCAGTGAGCTAAGTGAAAACTCCCAGGACCTCCAGAACAGCCTCCTAATAGACCGACAGAAACTCTTATTAGATTGGGAGTGACAGATCCAAGCAGTCCGCTGAGACTGGTGGCCTGCCTAGCTGGCTGCCCTCCTCCTCCCCATCCACAGCCTCCATACAGGGGTGTGGTGGTGAATGTGTGTAAGTATCTGTATGTGTGTTTGTGCGTGTGTGTGTGTATGTTTGTGGTGTAGCCCACTTTGTATATTGATCTGGGATTTGAACACATTAACACTGAGACAAATGACAGAAAACACCAGGGCTGACGTGGCGCTGTGTTTTACTCCCTATCTAGATACACACACCGCCCACTATGCACATACACACACGTACACATGCACACACACACATCCACACACGCACGCACGCACACACGCACACACACACACACACACAGGCACGCATGCACACACACACACACACACGCACACACACATACACACACACACGCACACACACACACGCACACACACACGCACGCGCACACAAACATCCACACACACACACGCACGCACACACACGCACGCGCGCGCACACACACACACACACACACACACACACACACACACACACACACACACACACACACACACACACACACAGACACAGCATAGCCCTGTAATCTAGAAGAAATTTGATTATAGCTCTCCAATGAGAGATGTGGGAGGGGGCTGTGGTGTGTCTTGCGTGCGTTTGAAGCATCATGAGCAGATGCAGATGGACAAACATACTTTTTAAAGTAACAGCCTATAACTGTTTGTCAATCAGTACATGTGGATATTTAAATGAGGAATGTGGATGATTAAATATCCACATGCAGAACAATTATATAGTTACAATTCAGTAATACATATACTGTATATATATGGAAAAAAGTGTATGAAGAAGAGTATATTGTAAAGTATATTGTAGAGTATATTGTAGAGTATATTGTAGCGTATAGTGTAGAGTATATTGTAGAGTATAGTGTAGAGTATATTGTAGAGTATAGTGTAGAGTATATTGTAGAGTATATTGTAGAGTATATTGTAGAGTGTATTGTAGAGTATAGTGTAGAGTAAAGTGTAGAGTATATTGTAGAGTATAGTGTAGAGTATAGTGTAGAGTATACTGTAGATTATACTGTAGAGTATACTGTAGAGTATAGTGTATAGTATATTGTATAGTATAGTGTAGAGTATATTGTAGAGTATATTGTTAGAGTGTATTGTATATTGTAAATTGAAGAGTATATTTCAATAATGGATGTAATTAAATGACTCTACTGTTACATGTACACTTGGTATTGTGCCAGTCTTAATGATGTTGTGTGCTGTGTGCTGTGTGCTGTGTGTTGTGTGCTGTGTGTTGTGTGCTGTGTGCTGTGTGCTGTGTGCTGTGTGTTGTGTGCTGGGTGCTGTGTGCTGTGTGTTGTGTGCTGTGTGCTGTGTGCTGTGTGCTGTGTGCTGTGTGTTGTGTGTTGTGTGCTGTGTGTTGTGTGCTGTGTGCTGTGTGTTGTGTGCTGTGTGCTGTGTGCTGTGTGCTGTGTGTTGTGTGTTGTGTGCTGTGTGTTGTGTGCTGTGTGCTGTGTGCTGTTTGCTGTGTGCTGTGTGTTGTGTGCTGTGTGCTGTGTGCTGTGTGCTGTGTGTTGTGTGCGGTGTGCTGTGTGTTGTGTGTTGTGTGCTGTGTGCTGTGTGCTGTGTGCTGTGTGCTGTGTGCTGTGTGTTGTGTGCTGTGTGTTGTGTGCTGTGTGCTGTGTGCTGTGTGTTGAGTGTTGTGTGCTGTGTGCTGTGTGATGTGTGTTGTGTGTTGTGTGCTGTGTGCTGTGTGTTGTGTGCTGTGTGATGTGTGTTGTGTGTTGTGTGCTGTGTGCTGTGTGCTGTGTGTTGTGTGCTGTGTGTTGTGTGTTGTGTGCTGTGTGTTGTGTGCTGTGTGCTGTGTGCTGTGTGATGTGTGTTGTGTGTTGTGTGCTGTGTGCTGTGTGCTGTGTGCTGTGTGCTGTGTGTTGTGTGTTGTGTGTTGTGTGCTGTGTGCTGAATCAGTCTTTCTATTCTCCATCCTCTCAGATTCGCTGCTCACCTCATCACAGGAGTTCTGGAGTACAAGGAACATATTGACACGTGAGTGCCCTTAAATACAGTATGTCCACCTTATAACGCTTCTATTCTT
The DNA here is from genome assembly GCF_964263955.1 of Coregonus lavaretus. Classification (NCBI taxonomy): domain Eukaryota; kingdom Metazoa; phylum Chordata; class Actinopteri; order Salmoniformes; family Salmonidae; genus Coregonus; species Coregonus lavaretus. Next base: position 17,913,833 of record NC_139988.1, read on the forward strand.
TTCTATACTGTAGAAGGAGAGTATAAAGATCATCTATATTCTAGAATATAAAGGGGGAAAATAACACTTTTATCTATAAACAGAATATGCAGACAATCTACAACAGGGGTATTCAACTCTTACACTATGAGGTCCAGAGCCTGCTGGTTTTCTGTTCTACCTAATAACTAATTGCACACACCTGGTGTCCCAGGTCTAAATCAGTCCCCGATTAGAAGAGAGCAATGAAAAAATGCAGTGGAACTGGCTTCGAGGTCCAGAGTTGAGTTTGAAGGATCTAGAATATAAGTGGATAAAACGCCCCTGTAGAGCAGCTGAGGTTGTCTGAGGTCCCATGCCTCTGTGTCTCTGTGTGTTTCCTGGCCTGCTGCCTGACAGGCGGGCATTGCCGGTGGACTATTTATCATAAACATAAATAACACATACAAACAGAGTATACAGACCTCATCTAGAAAATTAAACAAACAAGTATTTATTTATTTATTTATACAGAAACAGAGTACACATACCATGTAGAATATAAATGTCCTCTCCAGAGCAGCTGAGGGTTGTCTGAGTCTCTGCGTCTGTGTGTCTCCTGGGCCTTGGGGTTTGACAGGCGGTCGTTGCCTGTGGACTTTGCTCGGGGCCAGCTGGCTGGGACCCCTCTGTGTATGAAGCAGTACTACCGTCTCTTCAACACATACCGTCTGCCCGGCCACAAGAGGGACACCCTCATCATCCACAAGACTGGGTCGACTGAGCAGGAGCATATCATCGTGGCATGCAAGAACCAGGTCAGAGAGAGACTAAGGGCTCGATTCAATCAGTAGCGGCGCAATTGAAATTTAAAGTAAATTTTCTTTGTCACATGCTTCGTAAACAACAGGTGTGGACTAACAGTGAAATGCTTCCTTACAGGCCCTTCCCAACAATGCAGAGAGAAAATAAAATAGAGAAATAATAGAAAAGTAAAACACGTAATAATAAATAATAATAAATAATAAAAGTATTAATAAATACATAATGAGTAACTGTAACTTGGCTATATACACGGGGTACCAGTACTGAGTCCATGTGCAGGGATACGAGGTAATTGAGGTAGATATGTACATATAGGTAGGGATATAGTGACAGATAATAAAGAATAGCAGCAGCGTATGTGATGAGTCAAAAAATTTAGTGCAAAAAGGGTCAATGCAGATAGTCCTGGAAGCTATTTAGTTAACTATTTAAAGCTGCAATATACCTTCTGGGCGACCAAAAGAAATTCACATAAACATGTGAGTTATAGATCTGTCAATGTCATTGAAAGCAAGTCTAAGAAGCAGTAGATCTGTTCTATGTGCACTATTTCTATGCTTCCCGTTTTTGCGGACCAGACTTGGTGCATCGGTACCGCTTGCCGTGCGGTAGCAGAGAGAACAGTCTATGACTTGGGTGGTTGGAGTTTTTGACAATTTTTAGGGCCTTCCTCTGACACCGCCTGGTATATAGGTCCTGGATGGCAGGGAGCTCGGCCCCATTGATGTACTGGGCTGTACGCACTACCCTCTCTAGCGCCTTGCGGTCGGATGCCAAGCAGTTGCCATACCAAGCGGTGATGCAGCCAGTCAAGATGCTCTTAATGCTGCAGCTGTATAGCGTTTTGAGGATCTGAGGGCCCATGACAAAACTTTTCAGCCTCCTAAGGAGGAAGAGGCATTGTCGTGCCTTGTTAACGACTGTGTTGGTGTGTGTGGACCATGATAGATCCTTAGTGATGTGGACACAGAGGAACTTGAAGCTCTCGACCCGCTCTACTACAGCCCTGTCGATGTGAATGGGGGCGTTCTCTGCCCTCTATTTCCTGTCGTCCACGATCAGCTCCTTTGTCTTGCTGACGTTGAGGGAGCGTGTTGTTCTGGCACCACACTGCCAGATCTTTGACCTCCTCCCTATAGGCTGTCTCATCGTCATCGGTGATCAGGCCTACCACGTTGTGTCTTTGCCAAACTTAATGATGGGTGGTAGAGTTGTGCGCGACCATGCAGTCATGGGTGAGCAGGGAGTACAGGAGGGTACTAAACACGCATCCCTAGGGGGCCCCCGTGTTGAGGGTCAGCATGGCGGACGTGTTGTTGCCTACCCTCACCACCTTGGGGCGGCCCGTCAGAAAGTCCAGGATCCAGTTGCAGAAGGAGATGTTCAGTCCCAGGGTCTTAGCTTAGCGATACGTTTGGATGGCACTATGGTGTTGAACGCTGAGCTGTAGTCAATGAACAGCATTCTCACATAGGTGTTCCTCTTGTGGAGTGCAATAGAGATTGCGTCATCTGTGGATCTGTTGGGGCGGTATGCGAATTGGAGTGGGAGGGTGTCTGGGATGAGCCATGACCAGCCTTTCAAAGCATTTCATGGCTACAGAGGTGAGTGCTACGGGCGACAGTCATTTAGACAGGTTATCTTGGCATTCTTGGGCACAGGGACTATGGTGGTCTGCTTGAAACATGTAGGTATTAGAGACTGGGTCAGTGAAGGCATTTGCCAGCTGGTCAGCGTGTGCTCTGAGTACGCGTTCTGGTATTCCGTCTTACTCTGTGGCCTTGTGAATTTTAACCTGTTTAAAGGTCTTACTCACATCGGCTACGGAGAGTGTGATCACACAGTCATCTGGAACAGCTGGTGCTCTCATGCATGGTTCAGTGTTGCTTGCCTCGAAGCAAGCATACAAGGAATTTAGTTTGTCTGGTAGGCTTGCGTCACTAGGCAGCTCGCGGCTGGGTTTCCCTTTGTAATCCGTGATAGTTTGCTACAGTGCCTTGTAAAAGTATTCATCCCCCTTGGCGTTTTTCCTATTTTATTGCATTACAACCTGTAATTTAAATGGATTTTTATTTGGATTTCATGTAATGGACATACACAAAATAGTGAAATGTGAAATGAGTGAAATGAAAAAAATAACTTGTTTCAAAAAATTCGAAAGAATAAATAACAGAAAAGTGGTGCGTGCATATGTATTCACCCCCTTTGCTATGAAGCCCCTAAATAAGATCTGGTGGGACCAATTACCTTCAGAAGTCACATAATTAGTTAAATAAAGTCCACCTGTGTGCAATCTAAGTGTCACATGATCTGTCACATGATCTCAGTATATATACACATGTTCTGAAAGGCCCCAGAGTCTGCAACACCACTAAGCAACGGGCACCACCAAGCAAGCGGCACCATGAAGACCAAGGAGCTCTCCAAACAGGTCAGGGACAAAGTTGTGGAGAAGTACAGATCAGGGTTGGGTTATAAAAAAAATATCAGAAACTTTGAACATCCCACAGAGCACCATTAAAACCATTATAAAAAAAATTGAAAGAATATGGCACCACAACAAACCTGCCAAGAGAGGGCCGCCCACCAAAACTCATGGACCAGGCAAGGAGGGCATTAATCAGAGAGGCAACAAAGAGACCAAAGATAACCCTGAAGGAGCTGCAAAGCTCCACAGCGGAGATTGGAGCATCTGTCCATAGGACCACTTTAAGCCGTACACTCCACAGAGCTGGGCTTTACGGAAGAGTGGCCAGAAAAAAAGGCATGTGGGAGACTCCCCAAACATATGGAAGAAGGTACTCTGGTCATCAAGGAAAACGCTATGTCTGGCGCAAACCCAACACCTCTCATCACCCCGAGAACACCATCCCCACAGTGAAGCATGGTGGTGGCAGCATCATGCTGTGGAGATGTTTTTCATCGGCAGGGACTGGGAAACTGTTCAGAATTGAAGGAATGATGGATGGCGCTAAAAACAGGGAAATTCTTGAGGGAAACCTGTTTCAATCTTCCAGCATGACAATGACCCTAAGCATACCGCTAAAGCAACACTCGAGTGGTTTAAGGGGAAACATTTAAATGTCTTGAAATGGCCTAGTCAAAGCCCAGACCTCAATCCAATTGAGAATCTGTGGTATGACTTAAAGATTGCTGTACACCAGCAGTACCGATCCAACTTGAATGAGCTGGAGTAGTTTTGCCTTGAAGAATGTGCAAAAATCCCAATGGCTAGATGTGCCAAGCTTATAGAGACATACCCCAAGAGACTTGCAGCTGTAATTGCTGCAAAAGGTGGCTCTACAAAGTTTTGACTTTGGGAGGGTGAATAGTTATGCATGCTCAAGTTTTTTGTTTTTTTGTCTTATTTCTTGTTTGTTTCACAATAAACAATATTTTGCATCTTCAAAGTGGTAGGCATGTTGTGTAAATCAGATGATACAAACCCCCCAAAAATCTATTTTAATTCCAGGTTGTAAGGCAACAAAATAGGAAAAATGCCAAGGAGGGTGAATAATTTCGCAAGCCACTGTACAAGCTTGACAAAACTGTATTTGGGGAGTTTCTCCCATTCTTCTCTGCAGATCCTCTCAAGCTCTGTCAGGTTGGATGGGGAGCGTTGCTGCACAGCTATTTTCAGGTCTCTCCAGAGATGTTCAATCGGGTTCAAGTCCGGGCTCTGGATGGGCCCTTCAAGAGCATTCAGAGATTTGTCCCGAAGCCACTCCTGCGTTGTCTTGGCTGTGTGCTTAGGGTCGTTGTCCTGTTGGAAGGTGAACCTTCGCCCCAGTCTGAGGTCCTGAGCGCTCTGGGGCAGGTTTTCATCAAGGATCTCTCTGTACTTTGCTCCATTCATCTTTGCCAAAATCCTGACTAGTCTCCCAGTTCCTGCCGCTGAAAAACATCCCCACAGCATGATGCTGCCACCACCATGCTTCACAGTAGGGATGGTGCCTGGTTTCCTCCAGATGTGACACTTGGCATTCAGGCCAAAGAGTTCAATCTTGGTTTCATCAGACCAGAGAATCTTATTTCTCATGGTCTGAGAATACTTTGGGTGCCTTTTGGCAAACTCCAAGCGGGCGGCCAGCTCTAGGAAGAGTATTGGTGGTTCCAAACTTCTTCCATTTAAGAATGATGGAGGCCACTGTGTTCTTGGGGACCTTCAATGCTGCAGAAAGATTTTGGTACCCTTCCCTAGATCTGTGTCTCGACACAATCCTGTCTCGGAGCTCTACTGACAATTCCTTCGACCTCATGGCTTGATTTTTGCTCTTACATGCACTGTCAACTGTGGGACCTTATATAGACAGGCGTGTGCCTTTCCAAATAATATAATATGCCATTTAGCAGACGCTTTTATCCAAAGCGACTTACAGTCATGTGTGCATACAAATCATGTCCAATCAATTGAATTTACCACAGGTGGACTCCAATCAAGTTGTAGAAACATCTCAAGGATGAGCAATGGAAACAGGATGCACCTGAGCTCAATTTCAAGTCTCATAGCAAAGGATCTGAATACTTATGTAAATAAGTAATTTCTGTTTTTATTTGTATATAAATTAGCAAACATTTCTAAAAACCTGTTTTCGCTTTGTAATTATAGGGTATTGTGTGTAAATTGCTGAGGATCTTTATTGATTTAATACATTTTAGAATAAGGCTGTAACGTAACGAAATTTGGAAAAAGTCAAGGGGTCTGAATACTTTCTGAAGGCACTGTATATCATATATGACATGGTTCAAAGTTCATATACGGAAAACGTCAGAAACGTCAAAATAAACAATAAACAATGTGAAGACCGTCAAAGTAATCGTGACTATGAGGGCGGGAGGCCGAGAGTTACATTTTACAATTATCTCACTCACACCACACGAAAAGGCTGAAAGTGAGGCGGAGGAAGAGAGAGTCCCTTCCATACCTGGAGATGGTTTCAGGAACTATCAATCAGTGGCACATATTAAGAAGCCATCCCTGTGGAGAAACAGAAGATTAAACTAAATTACTGATTGAATCTGCCATTTTGTCTGAGAGCCTCCTTGAGTCACATGGACAATTGATCGCGGCACAGGATTCATATTTTCAGGCTGCGTCCCAAATGCCACTTTATTCCCTATGTAATGCAATACTTTTGACCAGGACCCATAGGACTTTAGTTAGCCAGCTACCGTATGGACCGATGCACAGCAGGACTTTAGTTAGCCAGCTACAGTATGGACCGATGTACAGCAGGACTTTAGTTAGCCAGCTACAGTATGGACCGATGCACAGCAGGACTTTAGTTAGCCAGCTACAGTATGGACCGATGCACAGCAGGACTTTAGTTAGCCAGCTACAGTATGGACCGATGCACAGCAGGACTTTAGTTAGCCAGCTACAGTATGGACCGATGCACAGCAGGTGGTGCAGTGTTTCGTTAACCTCTTCCTCTCTGACTTGACCTTCGTTAACCAACAAGGGCTATTGGGTTCTAATGACTGATGTGTTTTCATTAGCAGGTTTTATTTTCTAACAGCCTATTGAACCAATGTATCTGTTTGAGTGATACGTTGCTACATTTAATTGCTCCTTGGAGGAAAGGCTTTAAGATTTTGTAATACCAGTCATCTATTATGAGGTCCTATAATAAACCACATCAAATCAGATGTATGTTTTAACCTGTAAATATTCGAACACAATTTAATGTTCATGACAAATTTCCCCTCGGGGACAATAAAATAAATCCTAAAAATGTTGTTTTTCCTCTTCTCAGTTCTTTGTGTTGGACCTAGTGGTAAACAAGAAAAAGCTGAAAGAAATGGACATCTTAACCCAGTTGGAGAAGATAGTGAAGATGGCGGAGAACTCAGAGGAGAGACAGCCTCCGTTTGGTCTGCTGACGTCTGATGGAAGAACAGAATGGGCCCAAGCTAGAGACGTGCTCATCAAAGGTTTCACTTCAGACATCTTTCAGTCTACATTATATCATAACTATAATAATAACACAAATATCAAGTAATAATATCATCATAGTAATAACTTGAAATAAATCATGGCAAGACTATGAAAACACATCTATTTGCATAAACTGACCTAGTCTCCTTCCTTCCTTCCTTCCTTCCTTCCTTCCTTCCTTCCTTCCTTCCTTCCTTCCTTCCTTCCTTCCTTCCTTCCTTCCTTCCTTCCTTCCTTCCTTCCTTCCTTCCTTCCTTCCATCCCTCCCTCACTCAGATTCAGTAAACAGAGAGTCGTTGGCTGTGATCGAGAAGTGTCTGTGTGTGGTGTGTCTGGACGACCCCAGTGGGATGGAGGTTGGGGATACCAGCCGAGCCCTGCTGATGCTCCATGGAGGAGGCCATGAGAAGATGGGGGCGAACCGCTGGTATGACAAGCCAATGCAGGTAGGGCCATGCCAATGGCACTACGACCCTCGGCCCGTATTCATAAAGTGTCTCAGAATACGAGTGCTGATCTAGGATCAGTTTTGCCTTTTACAGAAGACAAGATAATATGGACGGGATTGACCTGATCCTAGCTCCGCACTCCTACTCCAAGATGCTTTATAAATACAGGCCCTGAGCCCATGCAATGGAATAGAAAGAAATGTAGAAGGTTACATGCAGGATGTGTAACCCTTCTCTATTTCAGTTTGTTGTAGGGGAGGACGGAGTCTGCGGAACGGTGTGCGAGCACTCACCCTTCGAGGGGATCGTTCTGGTGGCGTGTACTGAATACCTGATGAAATTTATGTAAGCAAAGGAACCAAACATGAATGCATCCATATGGTGGTAAATCTATGTGGAGTTGACAAACTGGTATCCCCCAAGGTTCTATTGTGGGTTCTGTGCAATATAGTTAACAGCCAGTTTATGACATTAAATCTTAAATCAGATCTTTCACATTTACAGCGAATGTATTATTTGAGGTCTGTCATAAAGCAGCACGCTGTTGATTAATAATAAATGATTCTAAATAATAATACATGATTCTAAGGAAGTCATGCGATGTGCTCTCTCCACAGGACTGGAAGTCCCTCCAAGATGGGGAGGGCCACCAGCATGTTGGAACTTCCTACTCCTGCCAGACTGCTCTGGAAGACCACACCCCACACCAATGGCCTCCTGAAGGCCTCTGCTGAGAGACTACAGAGGTAAGACACACACATGCATGGAAGCACACACACACACACACACACACATACACACACACACACACACAGACACCCTTAATCTTACCCCCTCACCACAATAACCACTGCATTTTGAATCAAAACGTTGTTTTATATTTATCAATGTTTTCTATTCCTCAGGCTGGTTAGAGATCTGGACATGGATGTGCACAAGTTTGAGGTCTATGGAAAAGAATTCATCAAGAAACAGAAGATGAGCCCAGATGCATACATACAGGTGGCTCTACAACTGGCATTCTACAGGTAAGGTACACCTGTATGAGATGTATCAAAAAGGACATGTGGTTGGTTGTTTTGACAAATTAAGACTTATTATACTGTATCAGCACACTATTCATTTTAATACATTGTTTGCTAATTAATTACAGTCATTTTAATACAACAAAAACCTAAAGTAGCTTTGTTTCGTTGGTCACACATAAAGTGAATGTAAGGACATGACTCCATTGATATACAGTAATTATATATTTTTCAGATGCAATGGAAGGCTGGTGTCCACTTATGAAAGTGCGTCTATCCGTCGCTTCCATGAGGGGCGGGTGGACAACATCCGCTCAGCTACCTCCGAGGCTCTGGCCTTTGTGAAGGCCATGACGGACGAGAAGGCCTCTCTCTCTGTGAGTCATTTTTCTTACTTAGACCCCCAATTACTGGGCTACTCCCATTATACTGTTCATCATGTCCTCTTAACTGGTGCCATCGCCTCCCTCCCACCAGAGTCGAGAGTCCGTCATTCCAGCCACAAACACACCAGCCAGCACGGATGAATGCACAGAAGCACGCACACACACACACACACACACACACACACACACACACACACACACACACACACACACACACACACACACACACACACACACACACACACACACACACACACACACACACACACACACACACAAAAGCAGCTGATCTCTCTACAGATTTCAAGCACGATCTCTCATATGAACCCTTGTCTCCTCTCATAACATGTTCAAGGTGGAGTAATCATATTTAGCTCATAAGACTTAATGTAATTATTTATTGTGATCTTGTTTGTATTCAATTTTACAGGATTCAGAAAAGATGAAACGATTGTTGGATGCAATTAACGCCCAGACAAATTACACAATCGCAGTAAGTGCAAAATTTGAATAAACTGTCCACTGTATAAGTCCATTTGATAAAGAGAAACATCTAATTTAAGGCCTAAATTCAATCAGATCAAGCATTAACCAGCGATAGCTGATGTTTTGGCGGTGTTGGAGGTGGAACGGCGTTGTAGCTGTCAAATCGGAGCAGCTGCTCTTGTGATCATTGTCACGAAGCCACACCCGCCCCACTCGCGTTAAAAGTTCAGAACGAGAGAGTGTAGCTTATATAGAAATAATGACGCTCAAATTGAAAATCATTAAACTAAATAATAAGGATTTTTATCATCCTAATAGAGGTGTAGATTACATCTCACATTCCAGTCTTCAAACTTGTAAAGAAGGCTGCATGGGATTTCTCTTAATGCGCTTTAGGTATAATGCCGGTAGCCACTTGTTTATTTGACAGCTCTAACGCAGTTCCACCTACGACACCGTTAAAAGCTATGTAGATGTCGGCTAAAGCAGATCTGATTGAATTGGGCCCTAACTAGCTTAAATACATGGTGCTCTAAAGGTTTTTGGTGTTTCACAGGCTATTAAAGGGTTGGGAATAGACAATCACCTTCTAGGACTCAGAGAGATCTCACAAGAGCTCAAGATGGAGAGGCCGGAGATCTTCACAGATGAAACTTATGTGGCCAGTAACCAGTTCATTCTCTCCACCAGTCAGGTATACCCTCTAGTCATCGCTTTGCTATGTGGCTATTTCTAGTGCAACCATAATACATCCTATATAGTATGTGGAATTTAGCAGACGCTTTTATCCAAAGTCAAGCATGCATACATCTAATCTTAGTATTTGACAAGCAGCTAGAAGACAATAACATTATTTCAACCAATTGTGTTATAATTGTTTATTACGTATATATAAATAATCTTTGAAGTAATCAGTAACAGTTTATATAACTACTTATAAATCCCTAGTTAAAGAATACCTGAGTAGATGGCAGTGGCGATTTTAGCAACATCCGCACCGAGCTAAAGGCTACAACTGCCGCTTTCAAGGAGCGAGACACTAATCTGGACGCTTATAAGAAATCCCGCTATGCCCTCAGATGAACCATCAAACAGGCAAAGCGTCAATACAGGACTAAGATTGAATCCTACTACACTGGCTCTAATGCACGTCGGATGTGGCAGGGCTTGCAAACTATTACGGACTACAAAGGAAAACCCAGCCGCAAGCTGCCCAGCGACGCGAGCCTACCAGACGGGCTGCATGCCTTTTATGCTTTGAGGCAAGCAACACTGAAGCATGCATGAGAGCACCAGCTGTTCTGGACGACTGTGTGATCACGCTCTCCGTAGACAATGTGAGCAAGACCTTTAAACAGGTCAACATTCACAAGTCCGCAGGGCCAGACAGATTACCAGGACGTGTACTCAGAGCATGCGCGGACCAACTGGCAAGTGTCTTCACTGACATTTTCAACCTCTCCTTGACCGAGTCTGTAATACCTACATGTTTCAAGCAGACCACCATAGTCCCTGTGCCCAAGAACGCTAAGGTAACCTGCCTAAATGACTACCGCCCTGTAGCACTCACGTCGGTGGCCATGAAGTGCTTTGAAAGGCTACTCATGGCTCACATCAACACCATCATCCCGGAAACCCTGGACCCACTCCAATTCGCATACTGCCCCAACAGATCCACACAGATGATGCAATCTCAATTGCACTCCACACTGACCTTTCCCACCTGGGCAAAAGGAACACCTATGTGAGAATGCTGTTCATTGACTATAGCTTAGCGTTCAACACCATAGTGCCCACAAAGCTCATCATAAGCTAAGGACCCTGGGACTAAACACCTCCCTCTTCAACTGGATCCTGGACTTCCTGACGGGCCGCCCCCAAGTGGTAAGGCTAGGCAACAGCACATCTGCCACGCTGATCCTCAACACGGGGACCCCTCAGGGGTGTGTGCTTAGTCCCCTCCTGTACTCCCTGTTCACCCACGACTGCGTGGCCAGGCATGGCTCCAACACCATCATTAAGTTTGCTGACGACACAACAGTGGTAGGCCTGACCCCCCCCCCCCCCCCCCCCCCCCCCCCCACACTGCTGCTACTCACTGTTTATTATCTATGCCTAGTCACTTTACCCCTACCTACATATACAAATTACCTCAACTACCTCAACTACCCCCGCACATTGCCTCGGTACCGGTACCCCCTGTATATAGGCTCGTTGTTGTTATTTTATTGTGTTACTTTTTTCAAACTTTAGGTTATTTAGTAAATATTTTCTTAACTCTATTTTCTTAAAACTGAATTGTTGATTAAGCATTTCACGGTAAGGTCTACACCTGTTGTATTCGGCGCATGTGACAAATACAATTTCATTTTATTTTATTTTATTTTGCATGTAAATCTTGGTAGGGTAAACTCCCAAAAAATAATTGGGATGCATGCCAGCAAAGCCGCTACACAACACAACACAACACAACACAACACTAAACAATACATTAATTGCACTATAACGGTGACAAACGGTGCCCACAAACTGTTAGGGCCTACATAAAGCTGTCCCAACAGCAGAGCTTTCTTTTCAGCACCATGGAGTGAATCCTTACCACCGCTACACCTGGCTATCAGTGGAGCCTTGTCTGGCAGCAAAAAAGTTCATTCAGCTTCATTTACTGACTTGCTTAAACAAATGTGGTGTCTAATGACAATTGAGATGTATGAACTATGGCATAAGGGAGCGATGAGCGGATAAGAGGCAATCCGTAATTTCGATTAAGACATTAATGAGCAAGCTAAGACGGACGTAGTCAATATAACTATTTGTTTAGCACTTTTGAAATGTACAGTGACAGAATTCAGAACATAACGGGGGCATATAAGCAGACAATGAAAGCTCGTACAATATTCGATTATGACATTTCTCTAAAACATGTGCACCACCAAGTCAGAACAGTAGGTTAAGTTATGAGGGGGAAAGGGACCAAATTATTAGGGTGAGGCACATGGGCTACTAACAGCTTACTACACAACATACACTTAGTATTACTTTTTTAGCTACAGTATACATATCTCCCTGGCATATTACATAATTTATGCAGCAGCATACAATAAATTTTTTGCACCGTTGTGCTGTGCTCACTTCAACAGGAAGGTGGCGCGGCGGTCAATCTTGTGGGCAAATGTCATTTTAGAATTCTCTGGATTTATGGTGCTTTCAAGACAACTGGGAGCTAGACAAAAAACAAGGTCGAATCATGACGGCAGTGATCTTCAGGTCGGTGCTCTAGAAAGAGGCCAGAGTTCCCGACTTGGAATTCTGAGTTGGATGACCGTTCAAAACGTATTTTCCCAGTCAGAACTCGTTTTTTTCACTGAAGTCTGAGATGTCCAAGTTCCGAGTTTCCAGCTGTTTTGAACGTGGCAGAAGTCATGCTGGATTGACAGCATGGCCAATGTATTCAACCTTTTCTGGTCCATGGTGTTGCATGTGAATGTTGATCCTTTTAAGCTTGGAAAAGAGACACTTAAACCCAGACTTGGACCACACACCTTCTCCACTGAATAGCAGGCTAGTGATTGCTTTGCAATGCTTGCAGTTAGCCACTGATTCCTTCCAAACCACACATAGTTGAATTTGTATTTTCCAATTTATTGTGTAATGTTTATGTCCAATGGCCGATGAGCCTAAGATTGACATTTGATCTATAATTTATCTTCATATGACAAGGTTTGAAAAGGATTTGCCAGTAGATTGTTGACTTGATTCATGATGATGACTGCTTGTCTAGCTTGCTACCTAAGATTTTGAAAGTATGATGTTGACATGATCAGTCCAATCAAAGCTACGGTAGAGGCTTATAGATATAACGTGATTTGACGTCATTTTATCTGTGGCCAATGACCTTGAGCCTTCTTGGATGGGCACTTCTAATGTAACTCTATGACTGCACCCAAGGGGCTTGAATTTTCAAGCTCTCCCTGTAGATTTTGTGGTGACGTAGTTTCCCCATGAGTGACAGAACATTGAGCCAATCACGGCGCAACTAGAGAACATTACCAACCCCTACACTCTGTATGGTCCGTTGGCTGCCCCTCCACCACAGAAAGCACTGAGCTAGGCTGAAACACCTGCATTTTGGAGCTGCCTTACTCAAGAAAGCAAAAAAGAGACCATGTTTGAATGCGGCTTTATTAACCCAATTACATTGTTTGCAAACTGATATGTGACACGTATTAATGCCAAAACAACCTGCAGGTAGACTGGGGCAGGTAGATGGGTATTAACTGGTGTACATCCTCCTCAGGTCCCTACCACAGTGGAGATGTTCTGCTGCTATGGCCCGGTGGTTCCTAATGGGTATGGGTGCTGCTACAACCCCCAGTCAGACCACCTCCTCTTCAGCGTGACCAGCTTCCACGGTAGCACCGAGACCTGCTCGGCCGTGTTCATCAAGGCTCTGGACGAGGGCCTCGTAGAGATGAAGGATCTGTGCAAGAAGAGTAATAAGCCTCAGAGCAGTGCTGCTCCTGCTGCCTCGAAGGTGGTTGAGAAAAGCCAAGGAGCAGGCAGCAAGCCTCCAAGCACACTTCAGAAAACAGAGAAGTAAGTCATACCAATGTAGCTTTACGGTG